>NC_134180.1:36069018-36669018 GCF_964188355.1 Buteo buteo
CTTTCAAGAGATGGAAGCAGATCTATGTGAAAGCTAGCATGGAAGAAGGCATGATGATGAGAGTTAGTGATCAAAACAAAGGGAGATGTTCTAAGCAGAACACTTGAACATGGCAAAGAAAAGGAACTTGGGAGTAAAAAGATATGCCAGACACAGGTAGAGGTAATCCAAATTTGGTTTGGGACAATCAAAAATTCTTGCATGCAAAAGTCCACCTTACTATCCTAAAAACCAGGCAAGTCTCTAAATTATAGCTGCCAAGTTATAAAGAAGTTTTGAAAAAGATTTTACTTTAGCCACTGAAATGTGCATTGAATCTTCCATTTAGCATAATGCACTTCAGAAGCCAGTATCATTCTGGAATAATATTACAATGTGCACAAAGCCATTTGTCAGGCCATAACCAAATGCCAAAATTGGTTCTGATGGAACGTGCAACTGCTCACCCTAGACAACACTCACTGTCCAAACAGATAGAGATTTTGTAGCTAAAGAGAGCAATTTTCTAATTATTATTTTTTAATCATCAGTGCAGTCATCTCATTAATGTGAGCCAAAAGGAACTTGACCTAACATAATACACTATGTCAGAAATGAACAAAAGAGCATTCCTTTCTAATCAGCAACTATTTTCAATTAAAATGTCCACATTTGGATTCAAACTTATTGCAAGAGACTTACTTTGGTGAATAACCTGGCTCTCCTAAGCTAGTCAGTCTTATGCGAATAAAAGATCAAGGTAAATCTGTAATTAATTATTCCTTCAGACAATCATATACTATGTATGTACCACAGAAAAGCATGTAAAAGGACTGGGTGCTAGATCCTGGTCTCAGGTCCTTACATCCCACTGGAGTAAACTTTGTAAGAATTTGACTCACTTCTGTCTATGGACCTGTCATTTCTGAACCCCAGTCGGCAACTAAGCCCCACGCAGCCGCTCAGTCACTCCCCCCCTGCAGTGGGATGGGGGAGGAAGAAAAAAAAGTAAAACTGATGGGTTGAGATAGACAGTTAATAGGACAGAAAAGGAAGGAATAATAATAATAGAACATACAAAACAAGTGATGCACAATACAATTGCTCACCACCTACTGACCGATGCCCAGCCAACCCCCAAGCCATGGTGTCCCTCAGCCAGCTTCCCCAGTTTATATACTGGGCATGACATCACATGGTATGGAATACCCCCTTTGGCTCATTTGGGTCAGCTGCCCTCTCTGTGTCTCCTCCCAGTTTCTTGTGCATTCCCAGCCTCACTGGCAGGGCAGTATGAGAAGTTGAGAAGTCCTTGACTTAGTATAAAAACTGCTCAGCAACAATTGAAACATCAGTGCGTTATCAACATTATTCTCATCCTAAATCCAAAACACAGCACTATATCAGCCACTAAGAAGAAAATTAACTTTATTCCAACGGAAACCAGGACAGGACTGCTCAGAATTTCCCTTGTTAATGATGAACTTTTGGTCTTGTTATAGTCTTTGTGTTTTAAGGTACCTCAGACTTGCTGGGCCCAGATGTACTCAGGGCAACAGCAAAAATTAACGATAACATTTTCATGCATGTTCAGCATTACAAAGCTCTTCAGTCCACTTCCAGGACTTCCAGTATTTCATGTAGATATGCCTAAACCAGATAAGCCTTATGAGAACACACCGCTGAGCATGATGCCACCAGTGCACATTTTCCAAGAAGCTAATGCAATAAGTAACAGTGTCTAGAAGTTTGGCGGAGAAAAAGAGGTCACCACATGTTTGGCAACACATCATTAACTTGCTAATTATGCACTAATGGACATCTGATATTTCAAAACCACTACCTGATGCAATTACGTTCCACTTTCCTACATTAAAGGAAAGATGTAACAGCACTACATCATCCACCTGCTGCATTTTTGTACATTTTTTTTTTAAAGCCCACTTATATCAGAATAAATTAATCGCTTCTACCCACCACTGACATCAGGCAACACAAATAAAACTAGCTTTAGTACTTAAAGAACAACAACAACAAAAACTCCCTTTGATCAGGAAGCAGTCTTAGGTACCGGGTATTAGGAATAGCTGCTTACTGAAAGATTTCTCCAGAGCTCTATGGTAATGAATTACATTGTTTGGACCCAAAACTCTGCAGTGATGCCAAGTTCTGCTGAATGTCCATTAGTCCCAGGTCCACAACATCTGAGCCAATGCTAACAAAATAATAGTGCTTTCATGTTTTATCTCATGACTAATTGCACATGCACCTATTCTGTTAGCTGGGGTAGTAACAGCACAATTAGCCGTGGCAGCCCAGGGCAGGAGAAATTACTAACTCCACCTTCCAGCTAAAAAAAAAATAAATCAAAAATTAAAAAAAAAATTAAAAAGAGAGAAAACCACCACATTTCCGTTATTTCTCCTGCTAATCCAAATGTACCTGAAAAGCAGCTGTGCCCACCACCTCACTGCTGGATGCTTTTATCATCACCCTTCTCCTAGCAATGAAAAAGTTTCTCCTGTGGCATGTTTTGCCAGATATAATAGATACCTGCTTCCACATAACTGTTTATTTCCTGCCTGCCTCCACATGTGGCAGATAGTGCACAGTAGGGAAACCAGGGATGTCTTGCCTGGTTGTCCAGAGGATGACTGAGGAAGTAACAACCACTGAGGAATTCTGTTATCCTTGAGCTCCTGAATGTCTGCACTGATGGCACGGTCTTTACACTGGCAGTCTTAGCACCTGGATTCCTCCTCTTCCACTTTCCCCTGGGGGTAACATACTCCCCATGTCTTACTGCACCTAGTAGAAGTCATTTTACCACAACTGACTTTCAATTACTGCAGGTGTTGGTGGAAAAAAAAAAAAAGGAAAAGAAATCTAAAGCTTTGCAAAGGCAACAGAGTCTCCTATGGACTTCAATGGATACAAGTTGCTAATTAATGTTGTATTTTATGATGGCATTGGAATCCCCTTAGAGGATACAGCTTCTACTCCCGCATTCTTCACAGACTTCCATTTTAATCTGCAAGCACCTAAATAACTTCAGAGCCCTCTGATCTGTACAAAGGCATCTCCAACGCTGACAGACTGATAACTGTTATCCCCTAAGCCCTCCAGAGGGAAATCCCAGCTCTAGGCTGGGCACCAAGGCTCCCCATGTGATGCCCAAGGAGGTGAATCAGACAGCATGCAAGGAACAGACAGCAGCACCCCAGGAAACCCTGCAGAGAGCAGCAAGTCCCAACCACTGCCTGCTCTGGTTAAGGTGGATTCTCTGCCAGGGGAGAGCATATAGTTGGTCACTTTACGCCCTTCTCCTGTGTGAGGACAGGAGGGGGAACCTAGATTGCCTGTCTTCAAGCTGGGTCTTCTTTTCACAAGGCAGAAGAGCCATGCTTAGCCTCTTTCATCACTGAGCATTGATTTTTTTTGTTGTTGCTTTTAAACAGAGAAGTTCTGGCAGGACCGAGGAAGTGCTACACAAGTAGCACCTTTGTAATTTCCTAATTTTTAGCTAAAATATAGTGCCTGTTAATGTCAGATATATACAAAGTGTGGTGGGTGGCCCCAAAGTCCTGTTACAAAGGAAGTTTCCCGTTTTGTGTCTTCAGACAGGCAAGCCACCATTTCCCCCTCCTCAGAGAAACCACATGAAGACTTGTCAGGCACTCATGTGCCACCATCACAGACAAAACATCAATAGGTACTTTCTGTGTAATACATGAAATACAGCATCAGCCTTTCAGGCAGAACTGACCCAGAGTAGCTCAGACGTGAAAGAGCATCTATACAGCATGCCAAAACCAGTTTAAAACTATTTATTTTAAGAACCGCATAGTGGATCCAAGGGAAGAGTTTAGCCCCAGTGAAACATAAATGAAATCCCATCAGGAAAGGCCTGTTTACATCCCAGCCCCAAAGGGCTTTTTTCAAAGTTACTAGCATCCTCAGATAATTTTGCTACCATGATTTATATATAGCCAGGGAAGACCTTAGATGAAAATCACATGTGGAAATTTGCAGTGCTGCCAGGTGGCCTCTGGAGGGAAGAAAGTGCTGTGAAACTTCTGGAATGGTTTAAACCTCTGAGTCCCTACAAGGCAATTTGGATTACACGATGGCCCATAGCAACATGCTGTTCTTGAATACACAAAGCATAAATATAGCAAATCGAGTTAATAGGTTTTGTACTGCACATCTTGTTTTGTTTGCAGACAGTGCTACTAGAAACAGCTTCCAAAACAGTCCAGCTTCTTTCATGATTGTTTTGGTCCAGCTCATGCCTGTTTATGCAAATATCCATTTTAGAGTGGCAATTGTAAAAAGCAATTGCAAATTAGCAAGCAGTGTTCAAGGACTGGAAGGGACTGCTTGGATCAGTTCCCTCCTCCACCCCAGACAATCATGTAAGAAGTGTCAGGATCAAACAGGCACTTAATGATGTCTGCTTTCACCCTTTCTTCTCTGCCCCTTCATGTGAGCTTTTCAAAGGATGTTTCATCTGCCAGAGATGTGCCAGCTCTGATACCGAACTGGCAGGTGTCCATCAGCACCCATCACCAACTAAATGCCAAGGACCATGTGCGAAGAGCACTGCCACCCATGGCAGACAGGCAAAGCCTCGTGGAAGAAGGCATCAAGTCTGACACACCTACCATAAAACAAAAGCACAGGCTTAAAAATCTAGTCTCCTTTTTACATCTTAGTGGACACACATCCCCACTAACAGCAATTCTGCATGTCCCACAACCAGAGAGTACCATACAAGTGTAGATAGAAAAAGATAATCAGGGTAATGGTCACTGCTGTAATTTAGGTTGTCTGAAGGGTCAAGCATTGTCCCTTCGTATAACAACAGTTAAAAATAACCATGAAGGCAACACACTTGTCTTCTGATGAAACAGAAAGTCCAGTGAGCTGAGGCAGTGCCCAGACCTGCCAACCATTGCAGGCTGGGCAGGAGCCAAACAGGCAGGAGGCACAGGCAGGGAGCTGAGAAACAGCTCCTCCAGTCAGACTGTGTCTAGAAAGGCAGCTCAAAAACTGACAGTCAGCAACAGTTGGTTCTGCTCTGTTCGGCATACCAGGGTAACACGTTATTTGTAATTAAACAGAATTGCACCACGAACTCGTGGTTCTGCTCATAAGAGAGAGAAAGCCCTCACCCGCGATCTTGAACATCAGCAATTCAGCCCAAGAGGACGGAGTGCCCTCTTCAGACACACAGACTGCTACAGTCCCACTTTTTACGGAAGGAAGCCCAGCAGATTTGCCATGGAGAATCCCAACCTGAGGCAGTCAGGACTCAAGACAGACTACTTGGCTAGCAAATGATTTTCAAGTGTGACTGTTCTCCCACAATCACCTACTCCATCTTCTCTTTTTTTGCTGTCCTTCCTGTGCAGAGCAAAAAAAATAAATTTAAAAAAATTGATTTCCAAGCAGCAGATTATTTACCACATCACAGTCACCGTTAGGGTGCAGAAACTTGTTGGACCTTGATCTGAGAGTGCCTCCTGCCTGTACAGAGAAGTTCCCTAGCACACACATCCTTCCTTAGCACCAGACTCTAAAACAAGCCTCCAAAAAATGACACTGTATCCTACACATATTTTGGGTAAATTGCACAGCTTTATTTTCTTTTCTAGCTCCAAGATAGCCAAATGAGTGATTCCATATGTTTGTAACCTTTCCCCAATCTGTGGTGGATTGTTTTATAACCATTTGCAGGCAGCTGATACATTGAGGGATTGCTCACCCCTCGCAACAGGAGCAGTCTCATCGACTCGCAGAGCCTGCTGCCCATATGCAAGCCTGGGCCCTTTCCAGTCTGCTCAAGGGGCCTGGTCCCTCTTGAAATACTCCAGAAGGCCTCATTTAATCTTAGCAGCTATAAAACTTGTCCCTATTATTTAGCTTACGGTGTGCAAAAAAAAAAATACACAGAGGTGTGGTTACAGTGCTGGGGAATGAGGGAGTAGAGGAAAACAAAAAAACAAAAAAATCACACTAGAGGGGGAGAAGTCAAGCTTAAAGGAGGATTAAAGGAACACAAAACATATTCAGCTAGATAGACCCGACATAACTTGGTTATTGACTTCATAACAACGTACGCGATTGTGAACTTTCCCAAGGCTTTTTACACATTAATTCATAGTTCAGTTGGCACTCTTAGCTGTGCAAACCAAAGCTCTACACTCCAGTTGTTTGAAAAAAAAAAAAACAAAACTCTTTCAAGGCTTGGCAGGCAGCACTGCTTTCTGGTTTCGTAGCTACAGTTGAATGTGCTGCTCATCCTCATTGGTCCGGTGCATACCAACATACACAACAACTTCTAAAGACTCTCCCTTGAGAGGCCAGCAGGACCAGGCCATCAGCTGGACAGAAAGGAAAGGGAACTTCAGCACTGCCTTCATCAGCCACAAAGGGTGCAGAAACCCCATGAGACCAACTCAGCGAGAGGAAGCATGTAAGCACTATGGGGAACTGTGTTTTAGGAGAGGGCCTCATTACACATGGCACAAAGCATCGGATTTTGGGTGGAAATCTGTGCTAGGAAGCAAGGAGCAGGGTGAGTTCAATAGGAATTTGGTACAGGCATCAGCTCACTTCATTGACACCGAAGCCATTTGAAAAAAACCACATCACCGAGCAAATCAGGGAAATTATCCAGCTGGGTTGCAGCGTCTGCCTCTCCTGAGCATTATCATCTCTGAGTCCTAATCCAGAGACACTGTAAGACAAGACAGGGAATCTGATGTCCCATCTCCTGCTGATTAGCTGGCAGGTGTAGCAAGGAGACCTGGGAGATTCCCTTTTTAAATAAAATAAGCCAGTTGCCAGCACCAACTGATTGGCATTAATGCAAATAAGCCATTCCAGAGTTTAACTCAAGCATGCCACATGTCAGCATCCCATTACTGCATTACATTATGTAAATCAACCTCTAAGAAAATACAAATAGAAAAGAAGAAACTATAATCTCAGCAGGCATCACTCTGTCCAGCGCAGCCCCAGCTGCCAGCCCCATGCAGGAGTTATATCCAAGTTCCTGCAAAACAGGTTGCGGTCTTTGCCCTGGCTCTCCATTTAGCTCTACTCCCATTTTATTTACTCGGTATTAAAGACAGGTACCCTCCTACTGAGGAAAGGGAAGCTAAGGGGGACTCCAACACGCAACCCATGCTGTTAGCACCACTAGAACAGCAAACTCTGCCCAGCATGTTAAACTGTGCTGACCAGCCTGTCCCAGCTCCACCCTCCCAGCTCACACCCCAGTCCACCTCTATAAACACAGGAATGCTTTGCAGTCCAAAAATAAAAAGGAAAAAAACAGTTTGAAAGAGAGTTATTTAATGCTTTCTTGGGAATACTGAAGTTGCTAAGCACTGTACTCTGTTTATCTTCAGAGACTCAAACCACCCTGCCATCTGCTTTTGCTCACTTCTTATTTGCTCAGTCTAACCTTGAGTTTTGTTTTCAGAGATCTAAGTCCAAACTAATTTGTATTCACTATCCATCCATGGTCCAACCTTGGTGCTTTCTGCCTCTCACTTGCTTTCTGTCTGCCCGATGCACTTCCTCTGCCACTCTGTTCTTTTCCTGCATTGGGCTCTGCTAATCCTATTTTTTTTAATCGCACCACTGGCTTCATGTCACCTACCACTCCAAATCCATGCTTCTTGCTCCCCACTTACATCTCTCCAACAACTCATCGTCCCCCTTACTCCCTGTGCTCCATTCAAGACTCCCAACCAGCTTCTATCTTTTGCTCACTCTTGTGAAAGTCTCGCCTTTCACCCATGCATAAAAATCTACTTTTTCTTACATGCCTGACCACACTTCTTCCATTCACATCTTTGCAGAGACATCGCTTCAGCAAGACCTTTCAAACCAATTCACCGACCAATTGTAACAAAAAGCTGTGTACTGCTTTAAGACCAAGCTTTGGTGATCTGATTCAGCCCAGACATTGCTTGCTTGGATGTAATATCCACTGCCCTGCTCAGCTCATGAAAGCACTGAAGCAGGGACTGTGATTTCCTGTTTCGTGAGGCACAGACCACACTGTCAGGGCCTAATAAACACTGGGTAACGTTTCATTTCCCTATAATTAGTTGCATCATTTGACTCGTATTACAGAAAGGAAGGCACAAAATCCATGGACAGGATTCTTGCTATCTGTAAAAATGGATCGAATTCAAAAGCAACATCCAAGGAATGTTTAAAGAACAATAAATCCTCAAAGACATCATCATAAGCTAAAGTAATCCTACTGGAGGGATTACGTGCCCTATTCAGTCAGGGAAAGGAAATTTAGAAAAGAAATTTCTGTCCAAAATTATCTTTACATTATAGAAACGCTTGGTGGGCATAGTGGGGAGGTAGGAGAGGAGAACAGAAAGGGCAAAAAAAAGTTTTCTTTTTACTGTGAAACACGTTGTACTTGGTTTTGCAATTCAAGATCTCCGAGTCTTCTCCCAGTGGATGACCGTTGGTTTCGCTTATTGCAAGAAGAGTTAGGAACTCCAGAGGCAGAATTAAATGTAGGAAAAGTAACCAAAGCAACAAAATGTAAACTGGAGATGCTTTCATGGTACCAGGATAGCCAAAAAAGACATAAGATATTATATAGCCAGGAACTTTTTTCTGTATGTCACGATATAAAAATAGACTTTGTCCTAATCTTGTCCTCCAAACCTACAACCACGCAGTCATACCAGTGTCCAGCTTTGATCACATAACACCACACCTATCAGCGTTATCAAGGCTGCTGCAATCCTCAGCCCCTCTAGTCAATCGGCAGCTGGTCTTCGCAAGACTCCACGCTGATTTGGCAGTGGGAGAGGATATTTCCTGCAGGACGCCAACCTTCACCTTGAGCCTTCATTAAATGCTCTTCTAGTTGAGGGCAGTAGGTTATGGTAGGGTGGGGCTTACCTCCATCTTATGCCTAGGTATGCAAAGGCTTGAAAAAAGGATTTTGGGAGGGACCGGCAGCAAGAACGGCAGCAGTTGTCGTGGGGAAGGTTCAGCACAATTAACTGCACTGGTATTAGCTGGATGCGTGTCACAAGAAGGGAGACTACATAGCTTCAATCTTGATGATGTACCTATAGGAGATTTGTTTCAAGAGTAAGGAACAAGAAGAAAAGAGCAGAGCCTCAGCGGAGGAAGGATGAACATCTGGTCTGAGGCGGACGACACTTCTGTAAATGATGGCCATGCAAATCACCTGTCTGTACAAGCTCTGAACAACGAGTGCACACAGCAGATGATATCTAGGCTCATGCTGCCATTTAAATGGGATCTGCTAAGAAACAAGCATGCCATTTTCATCTGCAGCAGATTTGTTTTACGACATGCTGGGCCTGACTGGGCTTCTTTCCTAAAGAAATGAAGAATTCCTGAAGCCAAGGACATTAGAAGGTGGGACGCAGTGCCTGTCAAGTCCCTCTTCCCCCCACCCAGGATGTGGAGGCTCCCAGCTCATCCTAGATCAGTCCCAACGCTTTGGGCAATCTGCCACCTCTACCCCACTCGGACACCAGCCAAACATCATTAGGAAAGCTACAAATTCATCCACTCAAAAAAGTGAAAAACATACATAGTGAAATCAACTCTCTGCATCTGTTTGGGCTTTGGTTTGTGTCCACATTTCAGACTCACTTTATGAAGTAAAAATGGATTCAATCTCAGAGTGCCCAGTAAGTATGGGGGCATGCCAAGATAGATAGCAAGGAAATCTGCGCTGTGATATCAGGCACAAGCAGGTGAGCCATTACATGAGGTCTCTCTTATTATATCCAAACAGTGCAGAAGCTACAGATTTTGTAGCAACTGTAAAATCAAAGGTTTTGGAGGGTACTGATCTGGGTACAGTTCAGCACAGAGAAGATGGAGATTGGGCTGACAGGGAGAAGGGAACAAGGCTTATTTTGAGAGGAAGACAGTAATAGCTTTCCTAATCAGGAGGGATTATGTAGGACAGCAATTCCCAGACTCCCTGAGAAGACATGACAAACACATCTCACCCTGGCATCAAGCTACAGCTTCATCCAGATTTCCCATTATTGTCACTGAGACATAACAGCTGAGGATTACAGAAGAGTTCAATTACATTTCCAAAGGCAAAACAGCACCATTTCCCTAACCAATGTTTCCCAATATTTTAAAATGTGAATGTGAAGAGAAAGACAGGCAAATTGTTGAGAACCAACCCTGAACAGAAGCTTCAGGGATTTGGGAAAGCCTCCTGTTCTCCTCTTGCCTTCCCCTCTACGCCACTCACCTCCTTTGGCTCATCAGCCCTTGCTCCAAGCCACGTGCCCTTAGGGTATAGGCAACAGATTTAGAGGCTGGGAAACTCACACACTAAAGAGTCTGTTGACCCCACAACTCCCAGCCCAATTCTGCAGATGTAAATGCTTAGTATGGCTTGAATTAGGACTTACACTGCTGAGTGGCAGCTGAGTCAACCCTCCAAATCGGTCAGCCTTTGTCTACTGCTCCTAACAAGACCTATATGGGAAACTTTGACTGAGGTACTTGAAGAGAGAAGTTAAAGCCCCATGAAAGGTCTGAGCGAGCCCACCACCAACATTGGAAGACCTCAGCAGCTGAGCCTAAATCTGCACGGAGCAAAGCATGCACCCTGCTCAACTCAGCACCCTGCAGGTCACATAGGGACCTCTGCAAGCACAGGATGAAGCCTCCTTCCCAGTAAACTCATATCTCATCACTCACCAAAGTGGGCAACTAAGATGGTATAACCTTCATCTGAAATCCCTCCTGCAGCCAGGCCTTCCCGAGAGCTGTCCCCTGTGAGTTTTCTCTCATCTAAGAATAGCTAAGCCCACATTGCCATTTTCAATATGGGCAAAGGAGACTGTCACAGAAGTGCCTCATCAACTATCTTCCACAAAGATTTTCGAAACTCACCTTTGAGACTACTATTTTCCTGTCAGATTTGGTTAGCTGATAGCAATCAGTGGCTCCAGAAGTTATGATGACATGCTAGGGAGGGGAGGAATAAAAACAAATCATGGAAACAAAGTCCTAAGGACTCCGAGTTGAGTACTTAGGCTGAGGACTTGACAGGTGCTGCCCACACAAGTACAATTTGTATAACCGCTATCCAGTGGAGTAAGCACTATACGTCTCAGCTGGCAGCTGGAAGTAGGGATGTAAGTCACAGAAAAGAGTTGTTTCTGAGCCAGCCATCACATAAAAGTAACTCTTTGCGGAGTTTTTCACATGCATTGTTAAAGCTGAATTGTTGCTTGAAGGTACAAAGCAGAAAACCAACAAAATCAAAACAGACTTTCAGAAGGGCAAAGAAATATGCCAACAAATATACCACACAGGGCTTCACCTTGTCAAAACTTTGGCATGCACAGACTTGAGGAAACAGAAAAAAAAATACATATAAAAAAAATCACCTTTTGCCACTTGCTTTAAGAAATTTCACAATCCTCTGAAAACATACAATGAAGTAGCTTGTAACGTCAAAGCTGATAAGCAGCTCCTGGACGGAAGACAAGGCAGCTCTCTGTTTTGCACTGCAATATTTTGTCATGAAACCAATCAACAATACTAATGGCAAGTAAACTCCTTTATTAAGGGAAAGACACTTCTGCTCATGTTCTTTGCACTGGCAGCTGGCTTCCCATGGATTGCATACTTCAAGTCTAGCCCCAGAGAAAGGAATTGGGGGGAACATTTTTCCTTTGATATAAATAGGCATAGTTTGATTTAACCTTGGGGGGGGGGCAAGTAGATGACCCAACTAGCCCAATTGTAAGAACACACAGAAACTACACTGACATTTGGACTTAACATTTTTGTATTTTCAAAAAATAGAATTGACTTTCTAACTGTCATTCTGCCTCTGCCAAAGGTCTTCCAACCAAAGATCCAAAATACTGAAGCTTGGGGAGGGGGGGGTTGGGGGGGAATAATAAATGTAATAGAAGGAGACCCCAGAACATTCCTGAATATCCAAAGCACAGTTTATTCCTCCCAACATCACTAACAATTTCCCATGCACGCAGCAGGGCATTAAAGCCAAAACCGACCCAGCAAGAAGAAAGCAGAAAATAAATTTGTCTCTCTGTTCAGGCTAAGAGGGCTGAGAGACAGAGAAGACTAAGAAGCTGTGGGAACGCTTACTGTTCTAACTTTGACAAAAAGTTTTCATGCACTTTTTACTTATTAATTCCCTAGCTGCATTTTGGTAAGGGCTCGTCTGGACAGGGATCAGTAGAATTCCTAATCAAAACCATGACAAGCCTAAAAAAAAAAAAGTACCACTTCTGCTTCCCAACATGAAATATTTAGTGTAAAATCCCATGAGCTGCAGTATAATGACATCACACTAATGGAAGAAGAGAAAACCTTCTAACAATTAAAAAGAGCCTTGCTGAGAAAACACACAGGAAATTGTCAAGCTGTCATTTATGTATCAACCACAGCACATTGGACAGTACGGCAGGCTACTGTAAACCCATTTGTCTCTTTAATGGGCTGCATCAGGAAACAATAAAGACTATAAACTGAAGGAGGTATTTCTTTGTTTGCTTTTAAGCAGAAGGGTAACATCAGTTAAAAGGCGCTGTGGTACCACCCATTGCTGCCTTCAAAGTCTGTTCCAAGTTTACGGTCCCGCTCTCCCCTCTACAGCACCTGCGCAATCTTGGAGCAGCTCTGAAAACATCAGTTAGCCCATTGCAAAGGGAAAGAAGTTTGCCTTAACGCACGTTTAGTTTTCTGATAAAACCAAAATTTGCGTAGACCAGCGAGCAAAATTTTTTTTCCACCTCCTGCATCTCCAGCAAAATTGCCAGCGAAGGTCTGGTTCCAGAGCAGTGACTGCTGACACGGTAACGCGTGCGGCAGGAAGAACACAGCTTGAGTTTAGATGCCAGGCTGAGCATTCAGCACTGGCAGGTACAGAAACCTTGTTTTGACTTTAAACCTGAGCAAATCTGATCTGGGAGTTCACTGATGGAGAATAAATATGGAAGAAACTGATTTCAAATTGTGTCTTTTGAAAGGATGAGTTAACAGGACAAAAATAGCAAATGCAATAGGTACCTGACTACCATTGTTACATTTGTTTAAGCAGAGATTGCTGCAATGTTCAGGAGCCGCATAAAAGACTCTGCAATATGCAATCAAGTCACAGGTCTGAAAACACACCAAGAAACATCCAGTAACTTTCACAAATGATAAGAGCTGGGCAGATAAAAGAAGTAATTACATTTTATTTGAAACTCTAGTTATTTTTAGTGTGTTAATCAAGGGCCCAATTCTTCCACCTGTCTTCATACCGGATAATCCTTTACTCTTTAATTATTTTCACTAGTATGGCTCGGGGCAAATTAAGTTACTATGAAGCCCAAATTAAGGGAATCAAAACCTGGCCCAAAACATTTTGGATCAGAAGCAGAGATTCTGACCAAACAGCATCATCAGTGGCTAAAAAAAAGCACCCCTTTACCTCTTGGCGTGATGGACCCAGCCCAGAGCTGGAGGCTAAGGTTTACACACTGTGATATTTAGCCAGTGGTGTCTCTAGGGCTGTGCTAATCAGACCAACTGAGCTGGATCACAGTCTGACACACAGAAATACAGATGGCTATTAAGGATTGGACTGTGACCAACTCATTCGCAAATGCTATCAGGCTATCAGACACCAGCCATTTCTGGGCAAATCCCAGAAGAGAGGGGTAAAAGGGAATCTATTGCTTAAACGGTAGTTTTTTAGTATGAACTTCTACATCAAAGCCTGCCACGAGTGCCAGATTTGGGAGGGGTTCCGTACATTGTTCATATGGTGCTCTGCACTGGTTCAGCGGTCTGAATCAGGGTAGAAAGATACAGAGCCAGTGCAAGAATCCTTCCGATTGCTGTGTTGTGTCTACACCAGCATGAAGCCCGGCCCTGGAGAGAAAGGCGTATAAGCAATATCCAGACAACCGTACCTAAGGATCACGCAACTGAGAGCTATTTGAGTTTTTCTTTGCTTTGGAGACTTGTAAGAGATGTTGACAGCCCAGCACCTGGATGTGGTCATCAGTGCTTTAAGGAACTATCAGCATTTGTCAGGCTTTGTATTTCACCAAAACTTGTCAAGTTTGTGGTATATTTTAACTTCAGGACTTCATTCCTGTTCCTAACTCTTCACATTCAGATACTCTCACTAGGCACAGTGCTTTCAGCCTTGCTCGGTCAAGTAGGAAGCACTGATTGCCTCTTTCTGTCTCGTCTAGCCCCCACTGAGTTCGCTTTGTGCTGCATGTTTGGAAAAAAAAAAAAAGAAGAAAGAAACCCACAACAAAAACAATACAGGAAGGAGCCAAAGAGAGGATTAGTGTCCCACTCTGTTATTTGTTAATGCGTGTTTCTGTGACAGAAGCCAAGTTTCTCTTGTCAAGCCTTTTTCTAGAAGGAAGGACATTAAAACAAAAAGAAAAAGCCCAAACATCCTCGAGTACATGACTGTTTTAAAACAATCTTCAACGGCAAAATAAAAAAGAAAAAAGCTAGCTATAAATAAACGAGTTTCTGAACATGGCAGGGCATTGAACGCAAAGTCTGCTTCCCCAGGAAGCACGCAGAGCCTAAGCACGGCTGGGAAAGCCTTGTCTCCAGGCACCATGCCGCTGGGTCGATAGCAACCCTTTGCTCCCAAGGGTGCCACTTAAAATACCTTGGGGAGGAGAGAGGAGCAGCAAGGGAGAAACTCATTGCCCATTGTCAGACTTGCTGTATTTAAACAGCAGAATCTTTTCCAAAGTTGAGAATAACTCCCAGGGAGGTCCTTACCCCCAACTTTCCAACTTCCATCTAACAATAAAGTGCCTGGAAGTCCCTCCCTCACTGCAGCCCAATCCATCTCCTGTTCAGCAGCCCTCCCCAGTCCTGTCCTCTGACAGTCACTGAAAGATTTCCCATCTCTCCAACCTGAGTTAAGATATAGGCTGTATGGGCCCGAAATGCACATTTTCTACAGAATTTCAGGCCCAGACTTTTTGACTTTGGTGAAACCCTGCAGTCCCAGTGTCCAGAGTCCAGTCCAGGTAAGTGCTTCAACAGGATAGTGAAGTCTACATAAAAGACTATAAAATACAGGTATTCCTGCAGTTCACGACTACTTATCACATTTAAAAAGGAGAGAGACTCATCTCGATCTTAGCACCAGCATCAGGACAGAAAAGTAGCATCCCATTAAGGTGCCTGTGGGGCAATCCAAGGCAATCTTACACAAGGGAAGGTGAACCAGATATGATGCAATATAGCACAAGATTGCAGCTGGCAGGCTGCCACAAATGAGGCAATCAGGAAGGATCCTGAACAACTCTTACCTCACACAAAACATGGCAAAGTGAAGTTACTTTGTTGCAGGGAGGATTTCCTGCCTCAGCCAAAAGACATCGGAGGCACAAACGGGGTGCAAGGTACAGCGATGTGAATTAACCACAGTAACAGCCCTGGTATACACTGACCTAAGTCAATTGAATAAGTGGGATATTATTCCAGGCCTCATTTCCAGAAGAAGCCATCTGACAGCTGTTACCTCGCAAATTGCTCTGTAGAAACAGGTGCAAAATGAGCAGAGAGCGCTCAATTTCTCTTCCTTACTGAACCGAAGTACCCAGAAAATATGTTTACTAAGAACCGTGTCTTCAGAGAGCTGGAAGGCCACGAAGACCCTTCAGTCTCTTCCACAAAGGGATGCTACCAGCAGCCATCTCATGTGGCAAGGCAGCCCTGCAGAAAACCAGCCCTCAAGTGATGTATAGCTCAATTAAAAGCTGTGAGGTCTTCAAAGTTCCTTAGCTAGAAAGGCGCTGGAAATGCAAAGTGTATTACTTAAAAATAATAATCAAAATATCTTTCTTGACTTCAGAAAAGCACTATGAATCCAAAGTAAAGAAACAACCAAATCCTCCATTTGAAGGAATGAACACTCAATTCAGAACATAATCACTAAACAAGACAATATTTCCAAACCAGCCTTTTGAAATTATGCACAGCAAGGGCAGATACATCTAGATTCTCACAAGAAAAGAGCAGCTCACCCACTCGTTTTGGGATTCTAAGAGGATCAAAAGGGCCATTTTAATGCTCCAAATCCCCCACAAAAATCTCTCTCAAACACATTTCAAGCAGGCTAGATGGAAGAGAAAGAAAATTGTGATCAGAAGCATCACGATTCAGGGAGATCTGAGTGCAGAAACTTGTGAGCATTTCCATTGAATGCAAAGCAGTAATTAAACGCTTCCTATAGAAAAGAAAGGTTGTCCCTTGGACACTTCTGTCAATCTGCATTTAACAGACACAGCAGCCTTCTCAGTTCAAGCACACGAGTGCTCCAGTTCTTCGCTGAAGTGACCTTAGCTGTCAGCCCAGCCTGTCCTGTTCAATATCTGTAGCTCTGCTTGGTACATTTCGTGAACATGTGTGGGGATGAGAAGATGCAAAAAGGAAAAGGACGATGAACAGGCAAACCATTGGCCCCAATTAAAAAATTAAACAGGTGTCCTGAGACTGTCAGCCTGAAGATGGAGCATCTACATTTAATTAAAGGGATAAGTTTAGCAGAAAATGCCACTCCAGCTACTGTCAGAATGCATGATTAATTTGTGATAAAATACCCAGCACTGTCTAACAGAAGCAGACGTCTGGGGGACACATATTTACACAATTGCTTGTTACTTTTTCAAGATATTACCAATGACCCTGGGCATAGCGTCAGTGCATTAAAATGAAATTCTCACATCTGGCCTTTTGAAGTCTCAGACTTGCTGGAGGCTTTTTGAAGTAGCCCTGTGCGACGGCACGCTGAAGCCTGGGAATGAGAAAGCGAGCCAGCCGGTGGAGGCTGCTGCCCTTCCACCATCGACGGGGGTCACCTGCCTCCTCTTTTAGTCTCAGTTCATCGCTCCGTCTCCTGCAGTGACATAAGGGCATGGGTCTTACTTAAGCTCATCAGCGATGCCAGTCCTTTCCAAGTGATTCCTTAACAACTAGTTTCCCTGCAACGACAGCGGGTGCTGCACCCACTGCTAATCAACTGCTGTTTCAATTAGCGGTTAGGGTAGGTTTTTTTCCCACATGATCGATATACTCTTCTATTGAGATGTTAAAGAGCACAATTATTTCTCCTCAATCATAGAGACTGTTTTGTAAACCATTTGGGTCAGATAACATGCACAACCATCCCTTGAAGTTTAACTTTTCCTGCCCATCTGACCACATTTGAAATAACAATTGCAAGGTCCTCGTTGGCTTTCAGCTAAGTAGAGGAGCTGGTTTTACTTCCAGCCCCTGAGACAACAGATGAGGCTTCCAGGATCATAGCGTTTTCTCCCCCACCTTCTTCGCCCAGGGAAGGAAGATTGCCTTTTGCTGGCTTGGGTTGCCTGAGCCCCACACTTGTGGCTACAGTCATTGCTTTGTTTCATGCGGGTTAGCTGGAACAGTTTTAAGCATTAAACCAACAAGGCTCTGAGGACACATCTGTGGAACCTCTCCTGAGTTGCTTCCCTGGGTCAATGCTCCGACATACTGTGATAGATACAAAAATCTCCACTCAGGGCTCTAACCATTTCACCCAACAGGTAGTTTCAGCAAGCTAATAACCATCTCTCTTCATACTAGTGACAGAACACATGGGACCCATACTGAATATGCCAAACCCTTCCAGAAAAGAGATTATTTCCCAGAGCACAGCACAACTGGTATTGGGCAGGACATTATTTGATACAGCTGACCTCTGAATTTTAGTTCTTAATTTTATTCCTGAGAATGCCCAGAAAAAAGGCGGGAATCATCACCTTTACCTTCAGCTCCTCTTGATGTCAACCATTTCCTTCTACCCCTATCCATGGCCATGTTCCTAGCATGAGACTTCTCTTCAGGTTAGTCTTTTGACTTCAAAGACACAGCGGAGATTATTAAGACTTCACTGAGATAACTTCAACCATGCCATAGATACAGACACTTAAACAGCCACAGACTAAAGGCAGGCAGTCACACAAAGGTATATAAGATGGATTGCTGTTTGGACTTATACCTAGCTAAGCTTTTGACTGTCTTGGAACTTCCCTTAACTGTTGATGGAAGAATTTCTTGTAACAACTTCAAGCAACGTAAATACCTGTCCTGGTTTTGGCTGGAATAGAGTTAATTTTCTTCCTAGTAGCTGGTATAGTGTTATGTTTTGCATTCAGTATGAGAAGAATGTTGATAACACACTGATGTTTTCAGTTGTTGCTAAGTCGTGTTTAGACTAAGTCAAGGATTTTTCAGCTTCTCATGCCCAGCCAGCAAGAAGGCTGGAAGAGCACAAGAAGTTGAGAGGAGACACAGCCAGGGCAGCTGATCCAAACTGGCCAAAGGGGTATTCCATACCATGTGATGTCATGCCCAGTATAGAAACTGGGGGGAGTTGGCCTGGGGGGGGTCACTGCTTGGGAACTAACTGGGACCAGTCCATGAGAGGTGAGCAAGGGCATTGTGCATCACTTGTTTTGTATATTCTAATTCTTTTATTATTGTCATTTTATTATTACATTATTATTTTCTTCCTTTCTGTTCTATTGAACTGTTCCTATCTCAACCCCTGAGTTTTACCTTTTTCCTTCTGATTCTCTCCCCCATCCCACTGCGGGGGGAGGGGGGGGGAGTGAGCAAGTGGCTGTGTGTTCTTAGTTGCTGGCTGGGGTTAAACCATGACAATAGAACTGTTATTTAAAGTAGCCAACAGCTAGTGATCAACTACCATGAGCAAGGACTTAAATTAATGCTAATGTGGAATACTACTGCTTCTGCTTTCACAGATAAACAGAAGAGAGTGAGGTAGTGCTGTGGAAAAAATATTTGATAAGTCTACAATTGGGCATAGGCATAATTATTTATGACTTGTATAGTTATAAGGATGAGCTACTCTTCACTGGCCCTGAAGCACTGAAACAGATCTGAGGACACAGGACTTGGACAACATAACTGCCTGTCACTTGATACTATTGCCTCCAGATCTCTTCTGCAGCATGAGTTACCGCTTTAGACCTTCATTCCCCAAAGTATTAACTATTGAAGGAATGGCACAGAACAGCCCTTCAGACATGCATGACACAAAGAACCCATATCATCAGCATTTCACTTCCCCACTTGGATGCTTGATTGAGTTCATAGTTATTATGTTTGATATTAAAACTTTCTGTAGAACAATCCTTCGGTTTCCAAGAGGTTTCCCACCTCATACAACGTAACTTCCATGATATCCTGTGATAGCCACAATTAATAGCACTATAGAGTTCTTATGTTCATGAAATTAACTTCTCTGTACACATGGGTCTTTGTGACCACACTTTCTCTGGACCCTTCTAACTGGAAGGATGGGACACAACATACCTTCATGCACACACAGCTTTAGAACTGAGAGCATCATCCAGATGCTAGAGAAAAGTACTAAAAGGAAACAAAGATACAGTAGAAATACTTATTCAAGAGGGTATCCCATCACCCCTTGGAGAGAGTTGCTATATTTTACATGTTAGTGTTAAATAAGGTTGAAATGGACTAATTATGGGGCGCTCTGTCCCCTTTTCTAGCTGCTAGACTACATCATTGCTTCCTTTTGCTCCTAAAGAAAGAAGGATTTTTGCAGGCTTTCTGCAGTTCTAGCATTTTCAGTAATTAAACTTATCTCTGAGGCAATCACATTTAGGATTACTAGGTTTCCTATCTCCAGGCTAATAGGGTCAAAATGCTTAGCTGCCCTCCTGCCTGCCAGTTTATAGCATTTTGCTAATGGATCATTTCCTTCCATGGGGATAACACATTGGCTATTAGGTGTTCTCTTGTTGCACTGCAATTTTAGGTAGTCAGGCAGTAATAATAAGTGCTCTTGTTATACAGGAGACTTTATTGCCAGATTAAATAGAGTAACAAAGCAATAAGAATAACTTTTTGCTCACGAGTTTGCTGGCAAGGATTTCAAAGGCAAGGTGAACCTCTGTAACTTGTTCAATGGTTCTCCAGTTTCTACCTCACATATGCTCAGTCTCTTATTTTTACTGCACTTGTACTCCCAAACTGTACTACTGCTTCTTTGACTATACTTAAGTGATCACATGTTGGAAGAATACAAGTCCAACAGTTTTCTGCCTACTTTAATTCCCTTTCTGACAAGCTCTGCACCTGCAGTGCCTTGTTTCTTGTTTTTTTCCTCAGCATTAGTCCTGCCCTTATTTTATGTCTCACCCTTACTTGCCTACAGATGCCTGCTGCAGCAAAGATCTGACCAAATTGTCATCTCTGTATATTGAAAAGTGAGGGGAGTAAGAAAGAGAAAATGCAGTATGCAACCCATTCATTTATACAAAATGGTGTCTCTATGCAAAATGGCATCACTTAGGCCGTGTTCAGACCCACAGAAGTTGCTATTTCCTTCCACTCTTGTCATTCCAAAGCAAGTTTTATGTCTTTGTGGCAAACTAGAACTGCAGTCATATCTAATATATCCTAGTCTTGATTGCAAAATGGGATGACAGTGGCTTACCCCCAAAATGTTGATTTTCTGGCAGGAGCATTTAATATTATTCATTAGACCCTACCAAGTGAATGAGTTAAAAGTGATAGGGTTTTTTTTCTATGGTACTTCAAGACCATTACATTGCACAGAAAGTAATAATCACTTGTCAGGCTCTCCACTTTGCACATACAGCCTTATTTCCATAGAGGTGAAAATTTAATAGTTCACTCGATTGCTCTTATTTTAAAGAATTTGGTGCAATCAGTGTGAACCTCACATTTTTACCTTTTTTTAAAAAAGGACTTAAGACAACCAATCTGGCAGGGTTTCCATTCTCAAGAGCTCAAGACAAGATGAATTAAAGTTAATTGGGGGTAAAATGAAGCACTTTAAAGTGTGTCTCTTGAGCTCACAAAACTGGAATAAGCACAGAGAAGATCTATTCAATTATCTGTGGTTGTGAGATTTGTTTTGTGGAAACTGTAATACTCAACCCACTTGTTCCTCTCGCTGTCTCTGCCTGTGATCCCACCAGACCTCATAGGCTAAGCCATCTGGCTGGATCAGTACTACAACTGGAGACTGTCAATGAAACTCAAACTTGGACTCCATGAAAAGTGGTGCTGCTGCTTCTCAGAGAGGAAGAGCTTCTCCCCAAACCAGAGAGTCACTTCACCAGCATCACTTTACAACCCACTCTGCTGATCAGATTGGAGGTGAAAAGGGAGAGAAGAAAGAATAGAGAAGACTCAAGACTGAAGCCTTAATCAGTTATTTCCAGGATGGCTTCTGCAAGAGGAAGAATCTAACTCCACAGAGTAACTGCTATCTGAGCAATTCTAATTTTCTTTGCTAATCTCTACCAAATGCAAGCTTACTTGCCACTAATCCTAAGCAGTTTGGTTGAAAAGCTAACCCGTACATTTCACCCTAGAGATGGCTGCATTTCAGTGTTGGTTGGGACAACTGCCCCGTAGATAGCTGTACCCCAGCATCACAAATACAGATTCAGCTTCCATGCACACACCTAGCATAGGTCTCAGCCTGGGTGTGGGTGGACCTAGAGCTCTGCATAGGATACCCAGCACCAGCTGCACAGCATGAAGGGCAGTAGCCTGCACTGGGCTCATGGACTAGCTCAAGTGCAATTTTTTTTTTTTTTATGCCACCTAATGGCACTGTAATACAAATGAACATGCCTCAGACTGGTCCAGGCATGCCTTTGACTGCAGAATATATTTATCATACATTGTACTGTGTACAATCTACGATTTGCTCTGGGATCTCTCAGAGTGAAAGACAAGTCATTAACGTCCTCTAAACATCCTCAAGGAGTGGTAAGACAAAGAATAATCATGCACAGACTTAGTTTTGAATAGGGTCCTGATTTAAGCATCTTGTTTCTTATCATTCATCTCATAGCTTTCAGCAGGTCAGCTGATATGCTTTCTCACAGAGATCTGCACTCCCAGCTCAACTGGCCAGCAAATTTTAAGTTTTATTTATTTTTTGAGTGGGTGGCTAACAAAAACAACATAAGGTACCTGGAGAAGGAGGGTTTGTTTTCTTGTCCAAAGTAGGTATGCTGAGCTTGCTCTGCCTCCTCGACAAGGCTGCTCTGTAACTTACTCACTGAACTCCCACTCACACTGTGGAGGCATCAGGTGCAGGGATGCCTAGAATATGAAATCAGGTCTGCCGCAGAGAGGGAGGGAGAGCTGTGCCCTGCCTTTTTCGCACCTTTTGATTCAACTAGAGCTACAGGCATCGCCTGCTTCTTTGCAGCTGCCTCCCACAGAAGGCCAGGCCATGCCCTAAACTTCAAATCTGTATTTGCAGAGTTATGAAGAGTCTGGATGTCAAGTGGCCCCTCCAGGCCTCACATTCATCTAAGGTTGGCAAGTCCAGCGCAGAGAGTGTTTGCAGTCCAATTACAGGCATGACTAAAGAGCATACAGTGGCAAACAGGCCACACAGCAAGGAGCCCTTTCTCTTTGAAACACTTACTTATATGCTTGGGCTAGTCTGTACCAGGATATCTTGTCAGATTATACTACGGGTAGATAAGGACTGGCACTGCTCGAGTTTTAAATACGGTGGTCACTATCTACAAGGATGCAAAGCCATTGTCCTCTATCATTACCAATTATAATTTCTCAGGGCTAATTCTTTGGTACACAGAATCCTGAAACTCTAAAATGCAAGCTTACATGTGATAGGGAATCATGCTCTGGTTAAAGGAAGTCAGCTTGCAAAAACATATTAAGATGACCCCAAGTTCATGAGTATTGATGGAAGGTCTTCATTCAGGTTTGGGTTTTTTTTTCCTTGAAAAATACTAAATAGTCTTTTTTCTGCTTCCTTTATGTTGTTTCCCTTTCATGAGTAATAAATAAAAAGGCAGTTGAAAACAGAATGCAAGTGCAAAGCCCCAGATCTGAAAGGGACAAAGATTCCATCTGTCACAGAGAAATCCAAAAATCCAAGTACCAGCACAGAGCCCACCTGCCAAAAAGGTTTTGTGTTTATGTTAAGTGTGGCTTTAAGGAACAGAAATGTTCTCACAGATAAAGGCAGCCACAAGAATGACTAACTGAGATGCACAGACAATAATTCCCTCTTTTGATTTCCTCTGCTGTCACCACTATCAGTTAGACATCTGAATGAAAAATCAGCTTAGAAACTTTGATCCTTTTAAAAACAGAAAAACAAACTCTGTAATCCAGAAATCCTTAGAGGGATACAGAACTTCAGCATCCTCCTACGCAGCACCTTTGCTGCAGCGCCGCATCCGTGGGGAGAACTGCGTCAGGCCCCCCGTGCCCCTCCGTTGCGGTGCTGTGCCTTACACCCAGCAGCCCTGGGCCCAGCACGGGCAGGTGGTGAAACGCAGGTGTCTTCTGCTCCCTTCTTAGTCCTGTGTGAGAGAGGCATCTTCAGTCTTCAGCCCCGCTCAGAGAGCATAGCAATCCTCATGGCTTGCTTGCTGCTTTGAATTTTTAAAAGAAGGGGAATTTAGAATTGATATTTCTCTGGCAGAAATGGAGAGGATTGAGTGGCCAGCCCTACCAAATGAGAGGTCCCCTAAATAGTTGAGGTTCCTCTCCACAGGCTTGTTTTTCTCCTCACTGTTTTGCTTCTAGTACACACAGACTCCAAAACACCCATCTGCTTCCCCAGAGCTCAGCCCTTCACCTCAAACACAGGAGATGCTACTATGCCTTTACCTTTATGTTGAATTAGAATAATTTTGTTTGTTTGGCCAAGGGCCAGGACCCAAGTGCTGGAGAATGAAAACGCAACAGGTGGTACCCAAGAAAAGAAAGCACAGAGATGAGAAAGGGGCAGCTCTGTAGTAACGCAATTATGTGTCCTGAGACAGTACTTTAAAGGACTTTGTTAAAGATCTCAGCACTAACCCTTCTTGGATACTGGTACCACAGAACTAACAGTAACACTACGCACTGGATTTAAGCAGCTCAAAATTGCAGAAATATCACCTAGTTCAGCAGAAAAGTTCTGCTATGAATCCAGAGCGCAACCTGCTCACTTGATTACACAGGCGCACAAATACAACCGAGTTAGAGACTTACCAGGTTATCCCCTTGTCACTTGGCTATGTGCTGGGTCCTACCCTTCCCCAGCTGGGAGCTGAACTGGATTAGCTGGCCCCCTTCGGTGGGCTCCCATTGGGACCAGGGCAGCAGTGTAGCTGCAGGAGAGAAAGCCAAGCTCCCTTCTGAATCACAGAGGCAGAAGCCAGACACACAGGTCCGATTCCCAGCTACCTCCTCCATGCTGGTGCAAAATCATTTCTTTTAAAGGAGTTAGCCCTGACTTGCTCCAGGCAGCTCCCCTGCAGCGCACATGGTCAGCATCTGTGCCAGCTTTGCACAATTCCTCTTTCCAGTGACCTTCTGGGCTGTATGCCTGCTTGCTCCATTAACCCATCTTTGTGAGATACCTGAACTTTCCAAAAAGAAAAAAAAAGTCTATCACATCCATGGCCATTTACAGGCAACATTTTCATCCTGGAGTCTCCCTGTGCCCTTCACATAGGAGGCAAAAGCAGCCGGGCGTTAGACACTCAAGTCTGAAGCAAACTTCATTTTATTTTTTTTTTCCTCCTTTCTTAACGCAGCAGTCCCTACTGATGGCTTTTTTCCAATGGAACCAAAAGAAATGCTATTGCATTTCTACAGGTCTTGGCGAACAGCTTAGCTGCTGCAAACGAGCCCTGCTCTCTGCTGCATGTTAGGTGCCTCTTCCCCCTCAGCAGGGCAGCTTTCAGGTATAATGTGCTCCCCAGATGACACCCTTCAGTGGGGTTACTGGGAACAGCCCCCTCCTCCAGTTCCTGTGCCCTGCAAAGGAGCACCAGCCCCAGCGTGCCAGAGACTGAAGAGTGGATCTGAAAAACAACAGGCTTTAACACCCCTGCACCCTGACCATTAACTATAATTGTATTCTACATCAATCACATGAGTTTTCCCCTTAAAGGTTATTAAGTATAATTTCTACTATGCAAATAGTTCCAGCTTCATTAATGGATTTTTGGTTTCTAATAGAAGTTATTCTTTGATGAATGTCTCCAGATGTCAGTATCTGAAAAATGTATTGGGGGGGGAAGAAAATTCTCTCTGATGCAATGTAAAAAGGTCCATTGGAGAAAGGGGGTTGGGAAAGATAGAAATATAATTAAAACAATTAAAATTCCTATCTCATGACCATTTACAGATGCTCCAAAGTGGCTCTAAATTAACAGGAAATGTCACAGAACATGGATGCTTCTGCCAAAAAGCAGCATTAAGAATGACAAATTTCAAACAGCCTGAAGACTCTCGTTAAATCCAAGGAGCAGGGCTTTAACAGCTCAACCAAGGCAAGCACAGTGGGTAGAAAAAAAAAAAATCAGGTCCAACAGTCAGCTGCAGAAATGAGCGAGATGTGACCAGGGGAAAGCTATCCAGCAGAATAACCAGCCAACATGAGACCTATGGATTTTTAGATTTATTCCCACCAGATCAGGTATCTTTTCTATCATCTCATCTTTAATGGATTCAGACTGTCTGTTACTATGGCCTCAGTTATTGCCTCCTAACCACAAATTTATTTTTTTTAAAGTGTCTAAAAGCTCTGATGATGAAAGGCTTCATCCAGCATCAATTTTCTGGATGAAGATTCCCTCACACAAGCACACCACAAGTCCCAAATCAACACAGAGAGGTGGCTGGGGGGTCTGCATTTTCTCTGCTATTGTTTTGGTGTTTTTTTTTCCCCCCCCCCTTATCTGCACTGCTGGGAGAAATCTCTTTTGGAATATTTTCTCGTTTATATTGTGAGAAACCTCTGCTGGTGTGCTTGGGTGGGGCACCTTGTTTTATTTTTGTTTGCTTTTTTTTAAAAAAGGCCATCTGCCTAAACTTCTCCTTACACTCTCTTCCACTTAGGTTTACACTGGAGAAACTCAATTATAAGAAATACAATAAATATTTATTGAACTGGTGAAAGCAATAGCATATGCTGAACACGCTCTGTTTTCCTGGATATTTTTTTTTTTCCCCCTGCATCAAGCCCTTGTTCTGTCAGAATTGTTTTCATGTTAGTATTAGTCAGTCACTCCCCATGTGTCAGTAAATGCAAAACATGCCTGCTGTGAGACAGAGAGCACGGGTGCCACTTTGCAGTTCCTCGGGATGCGAGCTGGCACAAAGACAAAGCACACACAAAGGATGACAGGCACCACAGCCTGCTTTTCCAAACAACAAACTGTGGAAATAATACCTTGGGAACAGTATTGGGGCAGGGGGGTGGGGGGGATACATAGACTTCAAGAAGCTGAAATTCAGCTGGAGAAGGTAGGGAAGGTTTCCTTGGCAGAAAGCAGACCTGTGCGGCACAGCTGCTGGAGGAAAGCAACATCTGCGCATGGGGTCAGGTATTACAACCCAGTAGCAGAGCCTATTAAGTGGCCATCTGTAGACGGTTTGCTTATTTACAGGCATTTCAATAGTACAGCTCATCATTACCTAATAAATATTACCGAACGCGGCCATAATATGCTGCTGTAAAGGAGGCGGGTTTTCATTCCCTTTCCAGCCTACAAGCAGCATTAACTCTGGATGCCTCCGCTTTCAGGGACTAAGCACTGGTTTGACTGGAAGGCTCCCTGTCTGGCTAAGCACTAGCCTAGATCTAGAGGGGGATTCGGCTCGGGCTATCTTCTCTGTGGTACCAGCCAAATTGCACAGGATCCAACCTCCAGAGCACTTGGGCATTGCTCAGCACTGCTGAGCTAGCTGCTGGCAAGCAGAGCTTCAAGCCCTCTGCTAAGCCCGAGGACCAGGTCCAGCCCCAGACACGGTCAGCATAAGCACTGGAAGAACAATCAGCTCAATATCATCTCAGGGGAATCAAGCCAGGCATCCAAAATGAGGAGCATGGACCTATATGATCTGATCTCACATCATACAGAAAGACCGTGGTACAGTCCGGAAATTAGCTCAGCCTTTCAGCTTGCAGTATAGTGCCACAGCCAGAAGAAATTATAGGACAGGAAATTATTGTTGACTGGATCCATCATTATTCTTTTACCATCTGTTACCTTCAGGTTAGTGTTTTTCATAGCTCATACTGGTTTTCAGCATTGCATCCAATTTTTACTGGCCAGAAGCTGAAAAAAAAAAAGCTCAGATCCTGATCGGGAGTTCACCTTCAATTCCCAGGGAAGATTTCTGTCACGAAAAAATGCTACAGAATTATTAATGAGCAGTTGTAGTGGAGACCTCTGTTTAATCTCCCATCCATCAGATGGCACCTTTGGCATTGCAATGACCCAGGCTTCCCACAACACCTGGCACTTACATAGTGCTTCACCTTCTCTAAGCATTTAATTGGCATAATAGATTAATGTTTATAGATTAGCTGACTCAGAAGGAGACCACCACATTCCAGGTTTCTGGTGTCCCCTTCTAACAGCACATAGCCTTTAGCTGGTAGATAGGAAGCAGCTAATTAACTTCTTGGTGTCCAGGATTTTACAGGTTGCTGTGAACCAGCCAGGTCATAGGCAGTGGGCTAGGAATACCCCCAGAGATGTGCATAATAGTTAGGACAGTCAGCATCTCCTACCCTTCCTTTATATCATCACTAGGTATGAAATTGCATCACCTTCTACTTGCCATGGGCAAAGAGCACACACCTGGGCTGGTATGGAGGTTCAGGTGGCATGTAATACCTGATCATAGCCTTCAGCTGACATCTCTAGTGGACTGAACTCTACATGACACTGTGATCATCAGTGGCATTATCATGGTCATTTGGTGGGGTTTCAAAATAAATCTATACTCCACCACTGAGCCTTCCAATGTATTTGTCAACATTCATGCACACTCATCTGCCCAATATGCAGCACATACTTTCACACAGATACTGCCCTTTATAGAATCAGAACCAATTCACAGGTTTACTTTGTACACAAGATTGGGTATCTTCCCAGCAGCAACACCTTAGCCCAAGCTAAAGTTATGATTCATTTGGTGGTGTATGGAATTAGGAGCCATCAAGTGACATTCATAGGGATGCTGGAAAGGACACTCGCTCACAACAGTCTCTTCTGACTGTTAAATAAATAACCTCAACAGTAACCATCCTCCATTTCTACAAATAATACCAAAAAAACAGTGTCTAGCTGCTTATTTAAACTCATATTACTCAATATTTTCTTTCTACCAGATATCCTGTTCCTCTGGGAGCACTGCTTCCCCCACACACACCCCCTGAGCCTGGCTCAGGCCTCCAGGCTCAAACACATCAAGAGACTCCTGTGCTTGAAGGCAGACGTGCTAAGATCTTGGAGGCAGGTCCTTACTCCCTCCCATTTATTAAACAAACTCTCCCAGTAAACAATTATGGAAGTTTTCCAAAGGCCCAGACCACTGAAATAAACATGTCCCATGCCACTAGGCAGTCTGGCACTTGGAGCATCACCCCCATTAAGGCAGATGCATACATGTACTCATGCATAGGCACCACCAGCAATCAAAGAAAAGCTGTTTTAAATGTCTGGGCTTCCCTCTTCTCAGCAAAGCATACCAGTGCCCCCACTTCAGTCAATGAACACTGTTCTTAAAGGATAACCACCAGCTTAAGAGAAGGCTTAACAAGCACAAATGCTGCCTGTAACAAAACACTTCTGGATAGAAATAATATTCTTCGACACCTTCTTTGGCTAGGATTTAATAAGTGCAAAATCAATGTTATAATCAAACGTAATACTCATTTCCTAGAGTAATCCTCTGACACAGCACATGCTATTTCAGCTGATTAGAAGCATTGCCCAAATAATAGACATTCCTGATCAGTAACCCCGGAGTCCAAGGCAAGGTTTTTTTATTTTAACCTAAGGCAGTTACTTCCCTTCATCCTAAATGTTTACAAGTGGAAAAACACTTGTAGGAATTCTTCTGTTGCCATCAACTTAAACTTATGTTCTCCCACCAGTGGATAAATAGTGGATGATTAAGCTTTTGATGCCTAAACACCGATGTGTTTGGGTTTAACAGCCAGACCTGTGCTCTTAAGGTCTGGTTTTTATTTTATTTTCATATTTCAATAGGCAGGAGCAGAGAGGGAATCTCAGACTGCGAGACTCAGCGAGGGAACACAGGAAAGACCTCAGGCAACAGCGATGGGATGCTGCCAGTCCTAGGTGAGTTCTACAGGTGGGAAACGTCTATCTTCAAAAGACTCACTGTCAGACAAGATAGTTTTCAGTAAAGAGATGAAACTGATGGGAGGTTTTCTGTCTGCATTTCTGCCTGCTTTTGGCAGGGTAGGCCTGTGTGTGCACGAAGGAGTTACGACTTGACAGCGAGTTGTAAAGCTTTCCCTTCTTATCAAGGCAGAGCAGCTGAGACAGCCTCTTCTATAGTTGGCTTTTTAATTGAAAGATTAGAAGTTCTCTTATGCAGTTTGCATGAGACACAGCATTTCAGAAGTCACCCGGAGTCAAGGTGTTTCAATATGCTGATAACCCCAGGGATGGAATTGGCGGGGGTCACTAGCACGGGGAGAGGACAAGCCAGGGTCTCCCACCACCAGGTCAACGTGTGCCAACGAAGAGTTTGATCAAGCACCCCCATTACAACTAGGTGCACCTCAAGCTTGGTGGTAGGGGGCTACACAATAATAGAGAGTTCTTTCAGAGACACATCCTCATCTTCATCTCCCAGGTGGCTCACGCTTTCTGGTGCCGATGCAGCAGGACCAGCTCACAAGTGTGCCGAGTGAGAGCACAGATGAAAGCAGCTGAGCCCTGGGGAGAAGTTTGAAGGAGGCAGCCAGCTGCATCTGCTGGTGAGAACTGAAGTTACTGCCTGGGGAAGGGGATTGACTTGACTCAGGAGAGAGTGGAGAGGACGAGTTGGCAGCAGGATTCGAGGGACTTTGATCATGCAGTTTGAGCTCCTATTTAGGCCATTAAATTTCATTCATTTAACCTATCTTTGACTCCTGTAATCCCCCAGGGAAACAGCGAACACTCCAGCACCGCTGCCCAATGGAAAAGAGCCAGGAGACAGTTTTACCATCTCCCAGCAGAACAAAGGCAGAGGAACTTCATCCTACTGCATCACCCTCTCCACTCAACTGCTCCCAGCATACCACTGCTGCCCCATGTCCTAGCAGGGAGCAGCTGGGAAACTCAGCTGGTAGTGGGATGCAGGGACATGCACTCAGCCCCACACAGGTACAACATGATGGTTTTTTAGTCATTTCAATGTCACAAAAAATACCTAGCCCTTCACAGGCTGATTTGCCAGGAATAATCTTCAATCACTTCAAAAATGGGGAATGCAAAAATCCAGGCCATAAAATCCTGATATCTACACTCCACAGCAGAGAACAGAAGCAACTGCCAACACCTTGGAAAAGAGGAACCAACAATAAACACCTTCACAAGAGATGGTCCCTGTCAAAACAAACAGATGCACATTTCCACTTATTATTGCACTGCCATACACAGCTCAAGATTTATTTCCAGACTCAAATCGTTCATTATTAAGGACAATTAAAAAAGAAAATTAAGATAGTATCACTAAGGGAGAGGACCTTGTGTGAACATCCTCTGCTTCATGTTTTAAAACCTGGGGCAATAACAGAAACCCAGCCCCTGGGGCAGCTCAGGGATCCCCAGCACTGCTGCACATGGAGACACAATTACTTTAAATAAGGCAAATTGTTTTCTTAAACCTAGTTGAAATGAAACTCCATTTAAATGGGAGGATGTGGATTTTTTCAGCTGATAATCTAGTTCTGTTTTGTTTAAATCAGGCTTAAAAAAAATCAGTAAAAGAAAAGGAAATTCTCCTCCCTTTAAGCCTTGCAAAACCCATCCATCACCCATCTGTCCACCTTGCACCTCATTATTTATTATTCAAGACTCAACAAGCTAGCATGCCAGTTAAGATTTTTCCCTGAAGAAAGCTGGCATCTAGACAGACAGCAACTGCTATCAAAATGTTTCTTTTTGATTTCTCTGCCCTCCCTCACTCCATCCCTTGTGGTGGGAATAAATACAAAACCTTTAAAGTAAATAAAACACTTTTTAATGAACCAGTAAAAGCAAGAGAAAAACAAAACAAAATAGAAGTCTGTTTCTTTTAGTCAGACTTTATCAGTGCTCCATTAAATCACCCTCCTCATGGTCCCTTTCATCCTCCCGAGTTCTCACCCATAAGAGAAAAATCTGGTCTCAGACACATGCAGGCTTCTGGATACAAGATGCATCTGTTGTTCAAACCACAGGTCCAAAGCATAGCTACAGCCATGATGCATCTTTTCCAGGCATCTCTCTAATGAGATGATTTAGTTTAGTGGAGGCTGGAAAAGCAGCCACCATAACCCAGAAACCTCCTCTCAGCTGTTTGCTGCTGCAGCAGCAGCGAAGCCCAAGGCAAAGCAGGCGGCAGCACCGCCAGGGCTGGCGCCATCCCAGCCAGACCCCGACACCACACTCCTGCGGGCACAGAGAAAGCCTGAAAGTCGGTGTGAACGCAGCTTCCATTCACCAGGGGCTACCGGTGGTCTCCTCCTATTCCCAAAAGCGGTATTGCTTTATGGCTAGAATACGCCGGCAGCCTCCAGTGAGTTTGCCTCTGCAAATACCTACTCCAGCAAGAATTCCCCCAGTTTGCGTTATGCTGCACACGACAGCGTTGCCCAGAGGCATCTGTCCCGGTCAGGTCTCCAACGTGCCGCGGGCCAGCCACGCAGGTTGTCCTGCGCTCAGGTGTCACGGCATACCGGCTGCCTGCACGGGCAATGCTTGGCTTCCAGGTCAACTGACTCTGCCGTGTATTTGAATCATATTCAAGGGTATCTAGCCCTGGATTGGAATTCTCACCGCCCAACGCACTAAAAGATAAACACACAGCTGCAGCTTTCACCTCCTCCTCCATTTCGGGATTTGCAGAATTAACAGCGAGCACCACTCCCAGCCTGAGGGTTACGAGCCCCACAGGGCAGCCCAACATGGAGCTATGCACTGGCCCACATTAAAAAATATGCCGTGAAAAAGACAAGGAAGCCCCAGATACCTTTAAAAATCAGGCCTTTCCCCCCCCACACTCTCTCAGAGAACAACCTTGTGGCAAAGATGGAACAGGGTAAACAAAGTGCCTTCCTCTCCAGATAACACCTTCCTATTTCTGTATCTTGCATCAAATAACATCCTCCTTTATAACACTCACAGCAAGAATATTTATCAGGAAAAACATAAGCCAGAAAAGGTGAGATTTTTTTTTTCCTCTCTTATCTCAAAGTTTCCTGCCTGTCAGAGTTTCACACATTGGCTGATGTGTGTTTCATGTAATACATCAATATAATTTATGCAGGAATGTATCTGCAAGTGCATGTTTTAGGGGACTCTATCTTGTGTAGCATACGGGCACCTCTGGGGGCAAATAGCTTACACAGAAGCTGTGTGAACAGTTAGATTTGATGAATATGGGGGAAGGCTTGGTTAGTTTTCACAGACTGGTACTTGCCCAGAGCCAGGCCCACAGTGCTCAGGCAGAGAGCAGACAATTTGGGAAGGAACCACACAACTGCGTGACACGAATTGGGCTTTGGTACACAGGCTCACGCAAGTGATGCATGGTGTTTGCCACTCTCGGCTACAGCTGAGAAGCTTCAAGCACAACATAGTCCTGGCATCTCCAGGCCAGTCATATGTATCTCCAGTGCCAAAAGAGATACAGACCCATGGAAAAATGCAAATACATTTATCATCCATTCACAAGCAGGTATCTGTCACTAGTGTGGGTGCTACAGCATCCACTAAAAAAATAAATCAAAGACTCTGCTAATGTTTTAGAAAAAACTGCATTGGAGTTTCAGGATGTTTGGTTTGGGTTTTTTGTTTGTTGGTTGGTTGTTTTTTTTTAAATATTCATTCTTCCCCCTCCCAAATGTCTCATTTTTTGTGTTCCAGTAACTTATACTAGTGATCTATTGTCTTTCATTTCCAAAATTCATTATGATCGCTGATGTTTAAAGCCCACTTAGCAGTAAACCAAGACAAGGAGTAAATGATTTATCTCTAGTTGTACTGCAAGGGGGAGAAGCCCTGGATACCCACAGGGTCATCACACTCACTGGTGCACACACAACTATATCAGGCCTTAGGAATGGAGAGCTGCATCTATTCAGCCTCCCTGGCTGAAGCATCATGTCACTTATATCAAGTTACTGAAAGTGCTGAAAAAGATGTCATACAAACAGCACTTCACACACACAACCAAAAGCACAATGTTCTGGTCTGGAAATGGTCTTTTCAAATATCTTGTCTCTAGGAACAGCAACATAGTCTAAAATGTCAGTTATTTTATAAATATAAAATAGCAAGACTTGCAGTTCTCCCTGGTTTTTTTATGAATCTGCTTTACTCCTTTAGCTGCTTACTCATTTGCACTTACCTTTTAGTCTGATCATGTAAAAGGTTTTGGAACAAGTACAGAGGAAGAATAAAAACATAATGCTTTCTCACTGCTTGAGGGCATAACTCTAATTAAAAAGAACATTCTTGCTTTTAGCACCCAGACTTCTCTCTCCAAAATCTGAACTTTGACATTTTCAAACTGAGATTTAAAACAAGAAAATAATTCTCAGTGCCATGATGAAGGACTGCCTGCCTTGTACAATGGAAACAGGGAGGGGTGAGGGAGAAAGAGGTTCAAGGCTAATAGACTTATCAGGGAATTTGAGTTAGGAAAATGCAGAATTGTTCACCAGCAAGACCCCAGCTCGCATTCATATATCAGCACTGCAGTAGCAGTTCTGCGCAACGCTGGCGTCCCTGCACATATCTGTATGATGCACTGCTCTGCTTAAATGAGTATATGCACTGATACACATGCACTGAACAAAGTATACACACATATACATTGATCTGGCATGCACCAGCACACATTATACTCTGGTTGAGTCCATACTGCTGCATGGAAGTGAAGGGGCTTGCGGTCAAACCCCCTGTCTGGCAGCAGCATCAGACACCCATCCCTCTGCCGCGTGCCACGCTGCTCAGTCTGGTTCCACTGCCCTGCAGTCCATCAAGCCATACATGTGAACTCCTCTACAGGCGATGTAGGTATCTCCAATCCCATCCCACATGGCCACACACTACAGTTAACAGGCACAAAGTGATCGGTGCTACACATGAACCCTCTGATTGTGGACACAGTTCTACATGCTCCTACTTTCAAACACAAGTTGGTTGGTGTCTGTACACCCAGAGACTTCTCCTGGCTCCCTTCAGAAAGCCCCTCCAAGTAAGAGCAGACAGGGACCCAACAGGTAAATCCCTGGGGATACACCCAGGGCCAGGCCAGTCTTTAGGGAGTCCTTGCTCCATCTCCAGAGGCAGCTGCTCATCCTAGACTCAAAGCACGAGCTACAGACCATGTTGTCTCTAACATAAACTTACATAAACACATCAGGCATACAGATACAGAAATATATCTTTACATACACAGGAATCTCCCAGAACTTCAGGGCAGGCTTGCCCAGTGCTACTCTGGGCACTGGGTATTTCACAGCGCCTCCGCTCCCATACTGCTCCCCAATACAGTAAGACTTCCCAAAATGCTTCCCATTAGGCTTAGCTGCTCCTCCCAACTCCAACACATGCAACTTTAGGCCAGAGCTGCTTTCTTTAAAAGCTCTTAGGTGCCCTTAACTCTACCGAGCAACAGAGCACCTTTGAAGAGAAAAATCAGGATATTTGTAGCCAAGGCCTTCTTCCTCCACACATGCTGGAGGATGACCCTTATTACCATGGAAAGAGATTACTTTAGAAATTAGATGCAAACATTGCTTAGCAAGAGTCTTATACCACCATTCCACAAGGCACTTTTGACAAACAACACTCACACATACCTGCAGAATAAAGCACAATTAAAACACTGCTTCCGCAACCAGAAGATCTTGCAGAAACCCCAGGGCCCGTATCAAACCACTGGGGTCAGAGCTCCACGCTGGCAGAGGGGTTACAGGGATGTCTCTGGTCACAGAGCGAGGTCCCACATTAGCAGCTCCTAGCCAACAAATACTCACATTTCCCTCTTAACAAGCTGTACAACTTAACAGTTAGAAAGACCGTGCAGATGACATCGTAGTTCAACTGCAAATATATTCCCCACACACATCAGCCAAGCCTTTTTTCCCTGCTTCTATCCTACTTCAGGGACACAGCCTTCAGCTACCGGTTTAAGTTATTGAGTAAATTGGCAGAGGCAAATGAAAATCAGCGACACATGCTGCTAAGGAGTCACAGGTGTGGCAAACTAACACCTTATTTCCTGCATATTTTTTGCTTAGAGTCCCCTTTACTCTTGTGATATATCAACTATACATTTAAAAAAAAATAATTAACTATGTGTATTTTATAATTAGCTTCTTATAAGCAGCTAAAAAGCATTCACTCTCGGATTAGGAGTCAGAAAAATAAAGAAAAGTATAGACCCACAACCTCAGAAGGCAAAAATCAATAGACACAAGAATAAGAGATAAACAAATGAAAATTTTCAGGTTTGGAATCAAGAGTCATTGAAAACAGCAATTTGGAAAGGCACATTACAATAAAAAAATTGGTAGCAATATAAAATTAACACATACTACAGCATTTTAACTTCAACAGATTACATGCCATAGTTAATTTCTTCTTGTAACAGGAGTAATTCAATTGTTATTACCTCCAACCAATATTAGTATGAATTTTATTTTAAACATCAATATAGAGGAAACATTTACTAACAGCAAATCAAAAATCACATATGTATGGATTTCCGTGGTGAAAATCAGTTCATCAGCTAACGTGAACAAATGACTAAATTATTTCAATAGGTCATATCCAGCACATATTCCTTTACAATGCACTTGTAGCTGTGCCTAACGTGACAGAGTTGGAGTGTTTTACAAATGAAAAATATGCTGACCAATGGGACAGGCTACCCACTGCACTGCCCCTCTAGGAAAGGAGATTCTCCATAACTCAGCATTAACCTGACTGGCAGAAGCACTGAGCTTGCAATGCAGAGGGCTAATGGGTAGCTATCAGAACAGCACACGTTGCTCACAGAAACGTTTTTACAAGGAGCACCCTTGTGATAGGATGTGCTGGAGAACTCAGAGGCAGCTGGAGGATAATTTATTTTTGATTTGGAGTCCTCATCCTGTATAACAACTTTAACTAGCTTCTGGATGATTGACCAGCTTCATCCATCAGATGCTTCCAAGAAAAATAAAGCTGCTCTGGAACTGTTACTATAGGCAGATTTTTTTTCTCCTTTGCTTATTTGCCTACAAGAGAGGAAATATTTTTCTTCAGTCTTCATTTGCAACAGCAAAAATGCATGCACACATGGATGTGTGCAAAGGAAATGTTGGCGGGTGAAAAAAGAAAAGCAAGACCTGGCCTGCTTAAAAGCCTTGAAAAGAGCTGGACATGGACAAAAGACAGCTGCCCAGCAGCCCTACAGAACTACAGGCCCCAGACTTTGACACAGTAGTGACGGGAGAGAGGACACATGGACCATCCTCTCCATCAGTGATGGGGTGGTTTGGCTGGTTTGAGAATTTCTGTCAAAACCAGAACTTTACTATCGTTGTCCCCAAGGAAAGCAAAAGGCAAACAACCTTCCTTTCTGCTTGGGTTTAGTTTATTTGGGGTTTTAATTCTCTCTAGCAGTTATGTCTGAATGAGAACAGAGGCTGTGAAACTCACCCACCATGCCAGCACGCACAAAGGCTTTTTCAAATCATTTAAGAGTGATTTAGACACTTGAAAAAAGCCCCAAACCTCAACTAGTTGTTGGCAACTAAGATATGGTCCAATTTCAATTATTCCACTGATTGATCTTTAAGTGATAGATTTTCAAAAGAACCTAATAAAGAAAAGTGTCCGCTTCCCATTAAAATGTAATGGGATTGATACCTAACCTGTTTAGGCTCCCCTGAAAAATCCAGTTTAAATTAATCTGTGGAGAAGCTTCACACTTTCGAGACTACGAGATGGTAGAATTGACTCTTATGCTGTATAAATCTGATGAATGCTAAATAAGATGCTCCTAAAACATCTGTCCATATGTCTGTCCTAGACAACACCATCCATTCTAATCCAGTCCTGGACCTAGGCAATAGAAATACCCTAATTTCTACTAACCATATGTTAGCTTTGCCATATGGAAAAAATATGCAGTAATGAGAGTGGTGACAGAGCCAGATTCTTTTCCATATATAATCTAGAGTAAGACAGAATTAAACCCAGGTCTCTCCAGAGGATAAAGGCAGGTACAGCCCATGTATGTCCCTGCTGGGAGAGCCAAGTTGCCTAGCAAACACATTGTAAAAAACTCACACACATCTTCTTCAATAGGGTGAATTCTCTGCATAATTATTTTATAGTATTGTACCCACATACCAAAGCCTGGTTGTTTGCCATGAGTACTAAGACTTCAAGCTGCAACCTGAACTATTTGGTATTACTGGGAATGCTGTTCTTACAGAAATTCAGCAGTGTCTTGATAGGATTTTATCAGCATTTCAGCAAAAAGGATGCATCATTTATGAAAAAAACAAAAAAAATCACGGTTATGAGTTTATGTCCTTTCAATGTTAAGATGCTGCTAATAGGCATGCTGCAGTCTGGAAGAAGTGATATAGGCGACACAGCTGGGGAAATAGTGAATATTTGTCCATCTTTGCCCAACAGAATGTGGGTTTAAGTCACAGGCAAGAATCTAGCAATTGCAGTGTATTCCCTCACCTGCTCATTTCCCTGCAGACTGAAAGCTCTGCAATCAAGGGCAAAACCTAGAAATCTGGGGAAACGACTTGGCAGCTCCCCAGTTACTCAGCTTAACTATCCATCCCCACTGTTTCACCTCATCGGTCTGTGGAAATGATTATTCCAGGTCAAGAACAAGTCCAGAGGACACTTCCTTTGAGCTGAAAACAGTTTTTTGCCAACCCACAGTGGGGGCACAGACGCCTGCCCAGCTCGGGGTCTCTGCCCACCTGCCGGCACGAGCGGTAGAGGGGCGAAGCCGGGACGTTAAACCACCCGGACTGAAGCAGAGAGACACGCGGCTGGGGCTGACTTGGGTCCCGGTGATCCCGACCTTGGATTAGCTAAGGCAGACCTCTACTGCCACATGTTAGGGCAGCTCTCAGAGAAATAACTTTGCTTGAGCCAAGGACTGGATAAGAGAGGCATAAATTCCCTCCGCTCCTGTGCTAGGCTAATACCTTCTCTCTGCAAGGAAATCCATGCCTCCACATGAAACAAAGCTTCTTCCTTCCTACCATGGGTGCCTCCAAGCAGATGGTCATATGTTCCCTATTCTAAGTGCTGATACAGCCCAGAAAGGTTATCTAATTACAGAAACAATACTTATTGGATGCACTAATGCTTCTGCAATTTTAATAGCAATATGATAGCTAGGATTTATATTATTTTCCCTTTCTGATTAATTATTTACACAGAGACAAGCCTAGATTATTAAGTACGTGTGTGCCGTGCCAGGCTGCAAAGAGATTTTTAAAAAGCAAAAGGAAGAAACAGACTTTAAAGTTTTTGAAAGCAATCATCCAAGTGTTTCCATATCCTGTGACCCAGCACTTTGCATCAAGGCTACCGGTACATTGGCTCAGAGCACAGACTTGATCCAGAATCTTACAGGTAATGTTATAGCTTCCAAGTTTGGTAGTAAGCTACAGTAGGGAAAGGAAATTCTAATGTCAACATGCCAATCAAGGAAAGCTGAGGTTAGCTATAAGCCTAACAAAATGCCACACAGGAGTACATGACAGCTGGGAAACATCACATAATGCAGGCAGTTTTGCAATGACTGTTCACCTCCTCTCCATACAATACGTCCCCAAGGTGCTAACTGGAATCAGGGGAAAACTTAGGAATAGCTAAGACTTCAGAGAGACATTTGTCAAATACCCAACCCGCTTCAAAGCACAGCCATGAGTTCTTCAAGTAGGCCGTACTCTGGGGGAAGCACACATTTCTCCCCTTTTTATTGAAAAAAAACCCCAACAACATCTGTCTAAAATTTACCATCTTTTCCTAAGATCAAGTAATTCTTGGAGATTTGCCCCAATATACTTTAACAGACAAGTCAGATACTTATTGCTAAATGGCAACATTGAGCCTGGCCAGCTATTCAGGTGGGATGATCTCATTTTGAATATTTCATTAAAAAAAATTCAAATGAGCCTAAGACACTCTTAAGGCTACGGATAAAATTCTGCCAATTTATAGAAATCTGAAAACTGTAGCCACTGTACAACCATTCAGTCTGAAACACAAATCTCCTTTTTACATCTGTGCATTTGTTTATCATTCTACATACCAAAAATCACTTTCCTAACTTTCTACAAGTCCAGATGTTTATAGGAAATGGTGCCGTTATCCTCCTTTGCTGCAGTGGTAAAATTAAACGAGGAAATTCCTAAGGAGGAAAAAGACAAACCTTTATGGTTATGTCATTAAATTCATTCAGCCTGGAAAGAAATTAATCCTATCAAGTTTTAATCAGGTGGCAACTTTGCTTTGATTTGTGAATAACAGTTTTAATAAAAGATATTTCACAGAACAGAAGAATCTCTAGTGCAAAATGCCCCAAAGCCTCCTCCTATGACTGGGTGTTTCTGGTCATTAAAAAATAAAAAACCAAAAGCAGAACCATCACTACCCACCTCATTTGCAGTGATGAAAACATGAGTGAGAGGTCAGAGGAGAGGACAAAAAAGCAAGTCCTTAGAAAAAGGGACTGGGAAAAAAAATATCTAATTGGAGTGACTCTAAAATCTCATCATAACCTCCCAGGTTAGCGGGGGGGGGGAAGCAGGAGTCTATGAGACTTAGCAGGGCAGTTTCTTCTCACATCTGCTTTCATGGCATCACAGATGGATTAAGTAAATCACTCCAGGCATAAATTTACCATAATAGATGGAGAGCATGCCTCCTCCCTCGCTAGGATCAGGCAACTGCAGCTGCACAGGCTGATCCACCAGCCTGCGGGATGACGGATCGTGCTGCGCCGTGGAGGGAGGGATCCCTGCCTGTCCCCCTGCGCTACCCTCCAGGCAGCTGGAGGACAAAGTGACGCAAGAGACCCCTCCTAATCCCTAGCACTGGAATGCAGACGAGCCACCATTTCAGTGCCCAGAAAGGAACCGTGTGGGGTGATAGCCCATGTCAGCACAAACACACCCCCAGAAGAGGGTGAGATTTAGGAACAGAAATACGCATACATCACGCAACCAGTGAAGGTCATGCTTTAGCCGTGGGGCGGTACCAGAGCCACGGGAAGAGCCTTGATCCACACCAAAGGCTGCAGAAACATGGACCAAGGACGAATCTCAGCTTCTCCAAGGCGCAGAGGGAAATGAGCTGCTCGGGGAAAGGAGCAAGAGAGGAGCAGATTCGTTTATTTGGGAACTGCGAGTTAACAGTCCCGGTAGCTTCTTAGCCTTGAGTGGTGGGGAAGATGACACACACCTAGCTAAAAGGAAAAGCAGAAATACTCTTGGATGGCTCCAAGTGCCTGTGGTGCTTGCAGTCACACTGCAGCACTGTGAACATTGCAGCAGCATCTTTCTCATGCATGTCACCCCTACTCCCTCCACTCCAAAACACACTCCTGGAGCAGATTGGGGTAGGAGCAGGCACCGCTCCGCCTGTGAGGAGAAAAGGCAGATCTTGTGAGTATTCCCGCCCCTGCTATTTTCTGGTGAGAACTTCACAATAGAGTAAATCTCAGGTAGCAATGAGGCCTGCTGCGTAGGGAAAAGCCAAGTATGAATAAGAAACCCTTCCATCACACTGTCACAGAAAGCGAGTTCCCTGGGGCTTGAAGGAAGGCTGTGCCTTAAACGATTTGCTCTTTAATGGGCTTTTTCTTTGCAATCAGCATGTGAACTTTGAAAAACCACCGGTTTGGTTTCTAGAGTGTGTAGTCCTGGGCCCACTGAACCCACGCAGCTCCCTGCTCCCCGCGCATGAGCCACCTGATTGGCAACGCTACCATCAAGAGCCTCTGTGCAATTTCTACATTATGTATTGTATTAAAAATAATATGCTTCTGATTTTAAAAAGAGCTTTTAAAAAAGATGCTATTGGCACGTCACCTTCCTAAAAGCTAAAAAGATGCATTTTTAGAAACAGAAATATAAGCAAAAAAGTCTGTACTAGGGCAGTATGGCACACGTGCGCATATGCAGCCCCAGAGTCAGATGAGCCCCTCTGAAACCAGCGGGGCTCAGACTGGGAGTGGAGGATCCATCAGGGCCAGTGGGAGTGGAGGATGAGGCCCAGCCTGTGCTCTTACCCCTCTGCAGAGAGAAGACTGGAGGGAAGGATGTTCCTGGGGGAGACCCTGCACAGCAGGTTGCAGGGAGGTGGCTGACTGTCCTCCAGTGCAATGAACATACTGCAACAGAAACTGGGAGGCTCTGCAAGACCCAGCTTCATCCAGAGAAAAGGGCTGGAGTTGGGTGCTATCTGCATGGAAAAGACTTTTCTCACTGCCCGTGTCACCCTCTCAAGGCCCTCTCAAAGCCTGATCTCCATGAACAGCCATGGTTGACCCTCCGGCATGCACCTAGGACAGGACAGATGTTGTCCCCTCGGTTACACGTGGAGCCTCTGGTGGACCAGCAAACTGAGCCAAGTCCCCAGCTGTCACCTTTACAGCCAGACCAGCCCTGTTCTAGCTTGTGTCCTGCAATCTCCCACATCGATTGCTTCCTGGTCTCTTTCTCCGAGGGCCCAATTACCACTGTCGTTTCTCATCCTCTAGGAAAGCTATAGAGGACTAATGCTGAGCAGCAGCTTCTAACCCCTTCTCATGAAACTAGCTTAGTCTTTGTTGCACTGTATTTACTTCTGTTTTCCAATACTAAGAAAAAGCAAACAATGTAGAAAACCTTTAATTTCACATTTTTTTCCCAGCTGGTAAAAATGATAGCTAGATATGCACACATCAGTATAATCATCTCCTAAACAAATGGCACAATGACAAACCGAGGGGGCGGGGAGAGGGGGAGCAGAGCACAAGCTGGTGTTTTCAATTTAGAAAGTATGCATTATTTACACTGCCATTATTCCACTCAATTTGAGTTCACGCTTTAGTCCTAATTTCAGTATAATCAAAGTCAATGAATATTTAATCAGCATTGCTTCCAGAAATTGAGTAATGCCATTAACATAATGTCCCCAGGACTTCAATGCCGATTTTCCTCAAAAGCATGGGACTTCCACTCTTCCTACCCTTCCCCCCTTTACTTTAACCGGTTGACGCTCTGATCTCCACCTTTGCTGGGTTTAACAAGGTGGAACCTGTCCAAAATGCAGCGAGTGGGAAAACCGCTTCCCAAATGAGGAAACATCTCACCACCCATATTGATCCAGCCCCAGGATAGTTAATGAAAGTAGAGCATTTCACTTCGATATGGCTCAGTATGGAAAAGCATCGTAATAACAATAATCCATTTGCACTTCTGGAGCACCTTTCAACAGAGGGGCTCAAGTCATTCTGCAAACATTAATTAATCCCTTCCACTCCCCTGCAAGGAAGACACTTATTTATGCGATAGCTAATCTACAGATAGGAAAATTGGAGCATGATGAGGTTAAGTGCCTAGTTTACAGCCACCCGGGAATCCAGCAGCATTTGGGCAGAAGTTTGGAGCTCTGACTGGCTCCAAGTTTCCTCTTCTAACCAACAGACTGTGCTGCTTCACTAAAATAAGATCAAGAAAAGCAGCAGTACCTATGAATATTTATGAACAATACAAAATTACAGCATAAAAAATTGTACAGACATTTCAGAGCTGCTAAGTGATGGCTCCAAAGCTGTATCTCTATGTGCGCAGAGCATTCAGTAGTCTGTGCACACATGCCCCCTCCAGTGGGGCTGCATCTAATCTATCATCTTTTCTAACATGACTATCACTGTAGTATCTCAGCAATGCCTTCAGCTGAAGACCTATCACAGTCTTCCATCTATCTGGGCTAGTTTATAAAGCTTTTCTCCATGGTGCTGGAAAATCTGTGGGGCATATGTTTTTAAATATTGGATAAATTCCCCACTTCCCCTGCCATAAATCTAGATAGAGTCTTAATGCAACCTTTATCAGTAATGAACAATCTCTTGTTCTCCCATAAAATTAGAATTAATTCTTTTTTATATTAATAAGGAAGGAACAAATTTCAATTTTGTCCACACTCACAACACATGCAATTGGGAAGTCTGAGATTATGTATAGAAAGTACTTTGAAAGTTATTCTAACCTGATTTTTAGAGGGTTTTGGTTGTTTGGGATCAACACACTTTCATAAACTCCTCCATGAACAATCTCTTATTTCATGTCAGTTTACTACAGCTTCCCCAGAAGTCACCTGTTTGCAAATCTGACCGTTGCTCCGACAAGGCTCCAGAATGGCACATGCACATGGCAATGAAGGTTCTTTTTTCAGTAATGACATTAAGGATCTGCTGAAGATTTCTGGGTTGTACATGTGCACGTGGTAGATGGAAATCTTCAGTTCCCATCTCTAAGAGTGGCCTTCAAAAATATTTTCTCTAAACATTTCACAAAGTTGTTCAAGCTCAGAACCAGTATTGCTAATATTTGATTATTTTGCTGAATGACTTCATGGTTGTGGCCAGCTCAAGTGTAATCCTGCTGGCAAGGCCATGCATTTTGGCCAGGGTTAGTGCGAATGAAGTAGCATCCAACAAATTTACACTCTAGCTTTATGTAATTATCCTGATGTGGGTAAACATGAAGATCTAGTTTGCAATCATTTACAAAGCCTTATTCTTGACTCATCTGAAGAGTTTGCTCTTGCAGATGGAATGGAGGAAATCAGTGATGCAGCTGGAGCAGGGATGGAGGAGTAAAATGTGCCTGCAGAGGGAACGAGGAACTATTTTCCTTGAGCAGGAGTGGGGAGGTATTTGTTATAGTCTGAAGAAAGGTAGAAAGACTTGGTCAGCTCAAAAGCTCAAGTCAGCACCAAGGAATAGCTTATACATGTCACTGTGGCATAAACCATCACACAATGAAAGCCCCCCTATAATCTCAGGGGAAGCACTTTGATAAGGCCAGGTAGCATTTTTCTAACCTATCTTGCTCTTAATAACAAGTATTTTGAAGTCAGAAGCTTAATGGTTCGGTGTAAGTGACATATTCTCCTGTCTCTTGAATGACGTTATCTCAGCCATGTTCCATCCACACCCTCTGATACCTCCTTGTTTATCACAATGGCTTTAAACAGTAGCCTTAGAAAATTCCATTACCATCCTGGCTGAGAGTAAGTAAACACAGCACCAGCCATCTTTCAGCAGTAGCAGGAATTAAAAATGGTGGTTCTGCCCTGGAAAACCCCACCTTCACTGACTCCAAATGAAAACCGGTTGCCTGACAACATCTAGAGACACTTCCCTTTAAAGAACAAAGCAGTCATCATACATGTCCAGACTGCAGCTCACCACATCGACTAGAAAGGCAATCGGCTTTTGCAGCACTGTTGGGAAGGCGCTTCTCAGTGCAGTTCCTGACAGGCAGAGTAAGAGTTAAGTCGGAGGGTGGGGGAGAGCCTAGAGGATTGCCATAACATATCATCAGTGGGACTATTAATAGGGTACAGGTTATAACTTATTCATGAACTTCTGCACTTTTCACTCCTACAGTATGGGAGGCTAACACGGGAACACTTATGAACGACATTAATGCACCAAAGAGAAAGGAAACACAGTTCTGGTGCTGTTGCACATTAAACCTATCTATTGCTCTTCAAGACTATAGCCGATCAGTCAAGCAGACATGGATACTACTGTTAAAAGATCGGCCCTCAGTGCATCACTACCCCCGCTGGGTCTTAGATGCCTTTGGCAGATACAGAGCACATTAAATCTTTTAATCTTGGATATACTTGCTTAACTTGTTGTATGAATCCTGTTTCAGCAAATACTTAGGAGCGTTGTCAGAGCCAACCTGCAGCCCTTGTCTCTCCAGGGCCCGTGGCCATGGTGGCCCAGTGCCAGTGCAGAGGCATTTCCCTTGCTCTTTGCCATTCGGAGCAATGGCCTTCCTTAACCGTGCCACAGTAAAATTCACATTAAACTAATACTAATTAATTGGGCCAAAGCAAACAAACCAAAAAGCTTCACACCCTGGAAAATCAGTTCCATGGTTCTCAAAGTTCACATCCAAAAAGGGGTTTTGAACGTCCTTGAAGGCTGGTGAGAACAATTACTTGCACCAGGAGATTACGGCTGACCAGTCGGCACCCACAAAATCAAAATGGAGCTCGCAAGAAATGTGAAGGCCCAATTCACATTGCTATTTCAGTTCCTGAAAGAGACTAATACTATGGCGCAAATAATTTAGGACTTAATAGAGACAGCAAAGGCAATGGGCTGAGTCAGTAGCAAGGCTGAGGAAAGAACCTAGATATCCCTGGGGACTAAGTTTATTCCTCTCACCTATTCTCCTGGCAAGAAATTTAGCACTTGTCACTGGTCACTGTTTTATCTCCACTGTCTTAATTGTCTTCCTGCTAGTTAGGGCTCATTGTATGTTATATTGATTGTTTTTCCCCACTAATTGACTGTGTGGTTGTTGTCGTCTTTAACTGCCATCCTGAAAGGCACTGTAAATTGTCCTACATCAACATTAGTGATGGTAGAAAAACATAGCGGTGCCAAGGAATCTCAGTGTTAATACAGTGGGGACACATCTCAAAGCAGGCAGCTTTTGTACCCAGCCCAGGTACACAGTCTAAGTGCTGAACCTTACCTATTTTCCACCAAGCTTTTGACACCTATACAGATGCATATATGTGTGACTATGTGAAGTGTGTTCTATAATCCCAACCAGAAGATCCTTAGATATCTCCCCTAGGGTCAAGGGATAGACCAACCCCTTGGAAAGGAAATGCTCCACCTTCTGAAAACATGGCTGCCACCTAACCTACAAGGTCTTGTAGCTCTCAGCCCATTTAATCCCCTTTCTCAGCCAGCTCATTCTAACATTTTACACTGCAAACGAAGAGTTTCATATTCATATTTTGGTTACAAGTTCTGGTTTTGAACCATATTCTGGTTCGATATTCATTGACCCAGACGATGGGTGTACACAGCCTACAGCATGTCCTTTCCACAAACACGTGTGCTCCCCAGCTCCTCCGGTTATTTGAAGTCTGATCCAAGCCACGGAAGTTAATGGGTATTTGCTTTAGACTTCCACAGACCTTTTGGTTCAGATCTGAAAACATTTAATGTTTCTCACAGCCCTAAGGATGCAGATAAGGACCAAGGGAGATTTTCCAAGTCATCTAATTCCTACTAATTGACTCAGCCATGTTAGACCCTTTGAAAGTTTGACAAAGCACTCACAGACATTTTTAGTTGCTTTAGTTAAGTTGCTTTACCTGCATCAGTCCTTCAACCCCCATACCTGCAAAGATTGTCTGCATATGCAAATCCAAACTCTTGAACCAGCTACACTGAACAGGAAGAGTCATTCATCCAAAGTATTTAAATATTGTGGAGATGACAGAAGACTATGAGAAGAAAGATTAATTGAAAACCTAGACAGGAAAAAAAGCGCATTTTTTAAAAACATTTAGCTTGGAGCTTGGAATAAATTTGCCCTCATAGATCTCATTAAACATTAAATTAATCATATGCACATTTATTTTCCATGATTTACCCCAAAAGTGGCTAAGGCCTGTACCTAAATATTTGTTCTGCAACTAAAGGGTAGCATGGCAAAGTTTATCAACTGTTCTCCTTCCATCAGTCACCCAGACTGGATGAATAATTTAATTTCCTTTGCTGATTGGAATGAAAATCTAGCTGCTTCATAACTTCCTAAACTTCCTAAAGTAATCCATACAAATGGCAGCACCACAATTGACTTAAATAATAAGAAAAAGGCTACCAGTACTTTCAACTGGGCTGGGGTTAGTCTAGTCCCAACTCCTACTGTAAGAAACTCCAGTAGAAAACCACAACCCAGGACCGAGTCCCTGCCCCTGTGTTTGGTGAGATGGGGTCCACAGCTTGCAGCACCTGACAGACCCCCTGGTACACCAGCTGGTTTTTAGCTGCCTGTTGAAAACGCAAGACCCTTCCAACTTAGCCAGCAGTAATGCACTGCGCAGTGAAAGGCACTGGTCAGTATTTGAGGCTTATTGAATACATGCTGACTTTCTCTTTTCTGGAATAGCATCAATACTGCAATTGATTCCAGGCCTTTTCTTAGAAGAATCTCAGTTCTAATTTAATCCTATTGAGCAGCAGTCAGAAGGCCACCAAGGGAGGAATTTCATTCATTTTAGCAAATCAGCCAAACAGTGGTAAGTTTGACAAAACCAAGGGACAGGATGCCTTTTGCCTATTTTTGAAGGATAACAGCAGTCCCTGTTGCTGCCATTGCCTACTCCCAAGAATGCAACATCTAGGAACCTTGCTTGTTTCCCTATTAAGGCAACAAAAATGCCTGGTTGAGTTTTGTGTAAAAATGAAAATAATATTTTTAAAAGATGCTAAACTGTCCTATTGTGTCTGATGCTTCCCAGAACTTCCTTTTTTTTTTTTTTTTTTATCTTTTTTCTCCTAGGTAAGAAAAATCCCCTTCCTACTTGTGCAAATGTGCATGAGGGGACAGTTAAAGGTTCATTTTCACAAGGTCCTTTTTCATCTGAGTGTAGCCTCCCTGCTAGCCTATCCAATATGTAGTCCCATTTCTCAGCACCTTCACATGGCTTTTCAACCAGTTAATACAGGAGTTTGCATTTCAGCTGGTGAGAATATGCTATGAAAACTCATGTTTGTTATTCCTACGTATACTGACCTCTCTGCTATTCCTTCTCACCCCTCCTAGAAGTAACAAAAGCAACAGGGGAAGAGGAATCCCCCCTTAACACTTGAAATCTATCCCCCAGCCTTCTCCAAATCACCTGAATAGTTCTTACTATAAGTGAGGAGCAAAGGGAGAGTATGCGTTATCCTGCCACATTTACAGACCTTTCTTTAACTTCAGGACAGTGTTCCTGAACTTTAATGGAACGATTAGTAATGTGCAGCAGTAGCAGAAAGAGGAGGAATGCAACTGAAGCAAGGAAAACCTAGGGATGCAATCCCATCCATCTTCAGATGCCACATCCTCAACAATATCTGCTGTGACCACCGATTCATTAGACTGATGCAATCTGTTAAATAATAGCCACCAGCCTGTCGTCCCCCTCCCCGCCTCTACAAAGCAGCCTCTTAAATACTTACAAGGTAGCAAGTCAATACAGAACCATTTTTCTCAGGCTTCATTGTTTCCCGGCATTAACCTTATTAACCTTTAAGCACAGCAAAAGGCTTGTTTATTTGCTTAAACATCTGCTTTGCATTGAAGTGATAAGCATGTGGTAGGGGCTTGTGGAAAAGGGAGAAACGTCTTTCAGCAGTGCTGGCCTGGCTGTTCCCAGGCTGTTGGCAGGGCACATGCCCATCAGCCCTGGGAGTACATTTGTAGTGGACTCTGTCTCCTGACGTGAGGAAGGGCCAGGTTTGGTTCAACTTTTTTCAGAGGAGAGGGATTGAGGAGTTTCTACTTTCTTTGTGTCCTGCCCCCTTGTACAGATATCCTGTTTGGCTTCGCTTCACTCTTTTATCCACTAAAAGACCAACTCACGAAGCATCTCCCTCTCCTTTTGGAGTTTTGCCTTTGCGTGGACCCAGGGTTAACGCTGTATCTAAACTCAGCCCATATCTTCAGTTTCTCCTCAAACTCAGACAAATGCACAATTCCCTTGATTGTCTTTCTGCCACCTCCTTTATGAAGCTGTTCCTGTTGTTCTCACACTAACTTGGATCAGCTTGTCTCTAAAATTGGATTCACACTCTGCAGCTTGAAAAAGAATAATACACGTGCATGCACACACAAACTAACCTTGTATGCATCTAATTCTAGGGCTTTGATGGCTACTGGAGGAACAGTTCACTTTTTATAAATGGGAATATATGAACTACCTTACTGAGCAGAGATAGGGCTACTCTATTTTTGCAGCCCTGTCCAATGCTCAGGTATTCTGAAATATTTCCATCTTCTACCAGTTTAAGCAAGATAATTTTCTCTGTCTAAATGCTTTTAACTCTCACTGTCCTCCCAAAGCTGACGTCTATCTCTTGTTCCCATGTCTTTTAGTCCAGTTTCATCACCTATTGGAAATTCCACAGGGAACAACAAGAAATAAGTGTTCTCCTTTAGCCATATGTAGTTTTCATGTCATGTTCTATATGTGCCACTTGTCAACATTATTTAACTTCAAATTTCTTGCTGGAACTTGATCTGATGCTCCATATTATTTCCTAGCTATATGCCTTATTATAGGAGCACAAAGAGAGAGGGTGGCAGAGGTTCTTAAAATGAGAAAGGGAACAGACAATCTCCAAGAGTTTTATATCTGCATTTTGAGGTGCCTGGCAAAAGTTGGCAAGCATATTTTGCCTGTGAACAGCACACTACCCACCAGTATTTGCTATGTCTGAAGGTGCCAAAAAAGCAAGCCTGAAACACACACAGGGGAAGGGATGAGTTGAAAAAAAGCCAGCTTAGTATCTATCTGCTCACAACAACCGTCAAGCACATAAATGAGTCTTGCACTCTTCTTTCCTCATCTTCAATCTGTGGCCACTCTCCAAAGAGAAGGCAGTGTGATGAGCCAGAGGAAAGCAAAGCAAAACGTCCCTGTTTCAAGATCTCATTAACTGGGAAGTTAATAAGTGCACTGAAGCTTTCATTCCTCCAGCTGAAACAGGAAAAGTTAAGAGGAGAAAAAAATACTTTTACAGTGTCAGAATTCTTACTTCTCATCTTTAATGGTGCCTCTGTACATTTTTAATAGCTGCTCCTCCACATGAAACCCACAGGAGCAAGGTTTAGGGAGCCAGAACTTACTGGAGTGCTTACATCCACATTTCAAATACCAAAGCCTTTCCACAGAAAATAAGATACTGATTGAAAAACTGCAAGAATTCTCTCCTCCATATACTTTAGAAGCTTATTAGCTACTTTTTGACTCTTGAGCCATAAAGGTTCACTGGTTTCATGCCTTCAATCTCATCTCCTAACGTCTTCCTCGGGGCCAAAAATCTTCCTCAGTCTTCCTGCACCCATCTACCATTTAAATAGTGGCTTGAAGCTTCAGAAATGAACAGCAAAATGTAACAAGAACCAGTAGATTAAAATTAGCACAGATTAGTATACCTGGGCAAATGCACTAATAATTTCTTTTTAAGCTTTTTCTAGGGCACGCTGAAGCACCAGGACTCCTGATTTGCCACTGGGACCATGGTGGACAGATACAGAGTGCAGAACTGGAAGTGTTCAGAGGCTGGGGTGGGGGCAGAGCCAGTCTGGCAGGACAGGAGACACCTTAGAGATACAGATCCCACCAGGCCCCGACTTTCTCAGAACTTCACCCTTCATCTCTGCAGTGGAAAGGAGGAAGGGAAGGAGACAAGGAGCTCTTCTATCCAGCAGCTAGAGGGGATCAGAGATTTAAATTTACCTAGATGGCAGATGATACAAAATAAAAACCCCAGAAACAAGCCAGGTTCAAGGCAACACCAGCTATCTTTGTTTCAAGAACAAGGGCTAACTCAAATGCTTCTGATCATGACAATAGGATCCTTCCACCTTGTCGTGGTTTAACCCCAGCCAACAACTAAGCACCACGCAGCCGCTCACTCACTCCCCCCCCACCCAGCGGGATGGGGGAGAAAATCGGGAAAAAGAAGCAAAACCTGCAGGTTGAGATAAGAACGGTTTAATAGAACAGAAAAGAAGAAACTAATAAAGATAACACTAATAAAATGACAACAGCAATAATAAAAGGATGGGAATGTACAAATGATGCGCAGGGCAATTGCTCACCACCCGCCGACTGACACCCAGTCAGTCCCCGAGCGGCGATTCCCTGCCCCCACTCCCCCCAGTTCCTAAACTGGACGTGACGTCCCATGGTATGGAATACCCTGTTGGCCAGTTTGGGTCAGCTGCCCTGGCTGTGTCCTGTGCCAACTTCTTGTGCTCCTCCAGCTTTCTCTCTGACTGGACATGAGAAGCTGAAAAATCCTTGACTTTAGTCTAAACACGATTTAGCAACAACTGAAAACATCAGTGTGTTATCAACACTCTTCGCATACTGAACTCAAAACATAGCACTGTACCAGCTACTAGGAAGACAATTAACTCTATCCCAGCTGAAACTAGGACACGCCTTCAGAAAAAAAGCACCTGAACCCAATGGTAGTTTTACACAGGTTATAGTTAGCAAAAGGATCAGGCTTTCGTTTACGCACAAGGAAAAGTAATCCAAAGGAAACCAGTAGTCCATTTAATTTTTTAAGTCATCCACTATAAAAAACATAGAGGCCAGAATCAATGTCTTCCACTGGAATTCAGCAAAACTTCCTCAGCAGTTTGGAACACCTCTTTTAATTTCCATTGGGGGTAATTTTTTTCTCTTTCAAACTAAAATTTTTCTTTTGGAAGAATCAATAATCAAAGACCGTAAGTCCTCACTTGCTACAAGTTTATTTTCTTCCAGCTTCTCAAGTTCAATGTACTTACGCCTAACAATAATCACCAAGTGCTATGAATATTACAAGTAAATTCTAAGCAGACTAGCAAAGCAATGCTCATCAACAATACCCAATGTTCATAAGCAATCCTACGACAACAGATATGATAAAGAATTAAATATTGCTTGTACTGTCTTAGGATTTCAGATCACTACACAGAGTTGACCCAAATCATGTGCACAATTCCCTTATAAGATAGGTGTAATATTATTTCCTTTTATTGGGGATACACATGATCCCAGTTTCAGAAAGTCTCTCCACTCCAGTTAGTGTGCTAGCACTTAGCCAAAGTTAAAAAAAAAACTTTTCATTTGCCTAAACTGGATCCTAAGAGTTTTTGTTGATTTTTTTCTCCTAAAAGCACCTTTGTTACTTAGAAATTAGTCATTTAACTGGGACCTCAGACTAACATCCATTAGATGCAGAGGGATAGAAGGGCTAGGGTACTGTTCAAACCATGCTCTAGATATACCAGGCTAGATTTTTTTTTTCTCAATTAGTGTTTAAGCATTTTTAAAGAGACATGGAAAGGGGAGTTTTTAAGATGTTTGAATTCCTTTCCTTTTCTTGAGGGAAACTAAAGACACCTAAACACACATATGAATTTGGGGTCTAGTTACATGCCTTTAGTCAACTGTAGAAACCTGTTTGCCATAAACATGCTGGTCACAATACAAGGCAGTGTCAAAAAGAGAAAACGAAATTCAGGGATGCCCAGCTCCTGATCTCTTAAAAATTGCTGCAAAACAGCGAGAAAAATGGATAGTTCCAGATCCTTGCTCAGCATGCCAGGAGCACTCTTACGATTGCTATTACTGCTGCCCATGGAATTGCCCAAGCAAAATCAGGGCATCATCACCATCCTGGAAACCCAGTGGTTTTCTCACAGGGTACTGAAACCTGATGCCTGAAAAGCAACAGCGAGAGCCCAGGTTCTCATTCCAAATTCAACACGTGAACATCTGGCTTGGCTCCCTCCCCTCGAGAGCCGCTGCCGCTCAGTCCAATGGCCACAAATGTCACTGCTGGAGTGGGGGTCAGTATGTTCCCATTAAGCCAGACTGGTTTCCAAAGCTTAAGAAAAGTTTTGCTTTCTCTTGTGCCCTTTATAATTTTCACTTTGGGTCACCTCCCTTTCAGCAGCAGAAGAGGCAAGAGGATTCGCGCCGGCTGTTGGAGTCAGTTGCTGACAATACATTACACTTAAAATTCCTTTTAATATTCTGCTTAGGCACACTGTAAAGGAAGAATGGATATCCAGAATAATTAAAATATGTTTAATTTGCATGGAGCTCAGGGCATTGTTCTGACATCAAACATCACTGTCAACCATATGTGGAATTTCAACTGCCAAGTGCTTCATTTATGTGAAAATTAGCTTAAGTGTACAAAGAATGAAAAATTTATGATTATTTCACATTTTAATAAATGCAGTGCTATGTATTAATTTAGACTTCTAAAACAATTTTGACAGTGACAAGGGAATCCTTCGCAGACTAAGTGCTGTAGTGTGCTGTGTTTCACATGTCCTGCGGAATTATGTAGTAGAGTGTTAAGGCAGTTAGATTTTTATGTTTTTAAACAAAGACATTATATAACTATATCACTTTTAAAATACTGCTTCAGTTCACTCTTTCCCCTGTTCTCCCATGAGGAATCACAGAACCTATCAATAGCTTTCAGACAGATCGGCATCTTGCATTACACAAAAATGTTTGCAGTGAGAAAAAAAGAGTGCATATATTACATTGTTCAATATAACAGACATTGGCAACTTTCCCCAGACTTTTGTTGTACAGGAAAATCACTTGGATGGTGACAGGATCTTCCCCAAGGTGCTACAATCTGACACCAGTGCATTATTTTTCAGGAGTATCTTCTGTTCTGCATAATAAAACACGATGCTTCACCATCTCTCACTCCTTATGGGCCATCTGGGCTTTCTCCAGACCTAGACGGCAATCCCATGACGTGTTTGTGTCTAGGGCACCCCAGACTAAGAGAGGAAGCATTGGCAACACCTTAAGAACTGCTTCTTCTCTTGGTCCAACCAGAGGTCCCCTTCAAATGGCACTTTTCATGTAAGGATCAACTTTGCATTTTGCGTGACACAATTAATAAAGCACCTCTGTAAACATCTGAAATATCGTACAAAAACCCCGAGCCAAAATATAAGTGACACAAAGGAAGAAGAGGATTTCATCTGTTCTCAGCCCACACAAGTCTAACTTTTGCACTCTGTAAGACCTGTGTTTTACAGACGTGTAAAGCACACCGCACTCCCCTCTCTGCATGTATTGCACACTCAAAATCTACATTAAGTTATTAACACTGTCCTGCAAGAGTTCAGAAAAGAGAGCACAACCAACTTCATTCTGCCATTTCCTAAGGTGGGGCTCTTTGAACAAAGCTCTTTGGTGTATTTCCATTTCTTTTTTTTTTTTAAAGCAAACTCATAAAAATGGAAATTCTATCACATAGACTCACCTTGAGCACAAATGAATTATAAACAGGGTTTGATCCTTCAGATCCACCTAGAGCTCTCAGCATGTGAGCTTATCTAGTAACCAAAAGCAGCAAAAAGCCTTCATCCTATCTGAGAATCAGCTCTGAAAGGAGATGAGATCAGACGTATACTTTGCTATTGGCTTTCATGGCTGTTTCCTGACAGCAAAACAGTACTAAGAGTAAAGAACCTTAAGACCCGTTCCAGACACTTTAAAAGGGTATGATCTGGCAGGCACAGCTCCTCCTGTAAACTCTGAATTGTCAGTCAAAATCCCCACTTCATGGTTAGTTACAGCATTCGTCGTCAGCAAGCAGATCTTACTCCTCGTTGCAAGCAACACCAAGAGCAAGACTAACCTTTACTGGGATAGGAACAAACTTTTGCTACGTGTCTCCTTTGCACAAGAAAGCCTGATCCGGTAGGGGAATCCAGGCACTTACTTAGAAAATCTGCTCACCAGGTATTGAAGAAGTGAGCGTTGTATGTGTCTATATTGTATTTCGCAGGTCCACTCCCAGCACGTGGCCTTTTGGGTTAATGTGTGAATGGCCACTCCTTATAGATGGAAGCAGAGCCCAGGACACTGCTGGAGTCCCTCCTACATCATAGCTAGGTGGTTTGGATGCCGCCAGCACAGACTGTCTTCAGGCATTTCTGGACTGGGTGGGCAGGCACAGGCTGATGTGGAAACCTGCCATGCTCCCAGCTGCTCCCTCAGAGGGGTCTAGATTACAGGAACTAGAGGGTCACAAATTAAGAAGAGGACCAGCAGCTCTGACAGCCCTATATAAAGAGCTTCCAGCCACAGTCAGCAAGAAGATGCCTTTCTCTAAAGACTTCTGGTCCTAGGCTAAAGTGAGTCCCTCACTCCAACTCTGCAGCTTGTCCTGTGAACACTGCAAAAAGGCAATGGAAGCAGAGCTGGCCACTTGCATTGCTCTCCTCGAGCGCTCACCGCGAGTCTGGCACTGCGCAGGGACGACGTGTGCCACCGGCCTTGGTTGGTCCCTCCTTGCGATTGCACTAGTGCCTCTACAACCTTAAAGCTAAGAGTTTGCACTTGTCCAGTTAGTGTTTGTGAAGAGAAAATGCAAATATAAACAAGAAAATCAATGTTCAGGGAGGGGTTAACGTGCTATTTTACTGGCATTTATGTGGAAGTGCAATCTGATGTTTGATACCACTGCTCTACCTAGGCAGGGGAAATACAGATTCAAAAAGAAACCCCCTGATATTAAAACATCTTCATGGGCTTTGTGCTGGATGGTAGATAATGTCATAACTTATATAATCACCCCAAATGGGAATTCAAAAGTATTCTCCTCTAGTCTTACTGCATTTCTACCACAAATTAAAGCTAATTTTAAGCACTGATTTGAATAAAGACACTTAGGAGCCTTAATATTTCTCCAACACTTTTTACTAAGCTTTTGTGCAGTCGGTAAGTTAGATGAGACCAGTATTTGCATATTTGTAAAATAGCACGTGGATCATTTTCATTTGAAGAATACAACTGAAAACTGGCATCAGAAAATTAAAAGGAAATCTAGAAGATGTATGTATTTAAAAGCAAATGAGGGGCTGGCATCTGGTCTTCTATTCAGCTATCGATTTGTGTAGAATACAACTTTCTGGATTTATTGGGGGAAAATTTTCACGCAATTTGAGGACTAGAGTGGGATTTTTTCAGACAGATGAAATTGAGATCAATCCTGTGTTAAATATTTGCTGGAGGAGGTTAGGCCTTCAGCCTAATACCAACAGTCTACCCCAAGGAATTGTTCCAAACTGCAGAATATTTCGTCAAAAGCACTATCATCACATGAATGTTACAAACCAGTAACACTAAACCGGAGGACTGCAGATGTGGGAGAAGGAGAGGGCCGCACAGGGAGCTTGCAGTAGCCAGGAAAGTGAGGCAGCAACAAAGAGGGTGACCTTTTGTTTATATTGGTGGTGACCAAACCTGAAATTTCTCTACCCTTTTTGCAGCACCCATGCAAGCCAGTCACTAATAATCTTGCTTTCATGGTCTGACAGGCTCGAAGCATGCTGCACTGAGTTATCAGTAATAAAACACCCTCGAAGGAGGCACGCTGATGCTTCAGCAACAGCAGGATATTTTCAGAGAAGAGACGAGTGTAGTCAAGGACATTCGGCACCTCTAACTCAAGCATCAGCTCCGAGGTGCCCAGGAGGCTGGGCTGGGTTCAGGGATGAGCTCTCGCACCAGTTGCCCAGGGCCTCTGTAACACACCGATTCAAATTACCCACTACGCAGACGGAAAGACAGAAAGAGCCCTACATACCAGTTTCTGCTCCCAGCCTCCATAATTCGCCTTCGCTCTGCAGAGAAGAACCGCCGCCTTGGCTCAATTTTCAAACGCTAGATTCATGGTCCCCATTTTAATCCGAAAGCTGCATTTGGAAACACGCCAGGAGAAGCAAAGATCATCATCAAGCTGAGATTTCAGCCATGGAATTCTTCAGTGAGAAAAAGAAAGAGGCAGAAAACGAAGATGAATTGAGAGAGCTGCAGATACAGGGGGAGGCAGTGGAGCTGAAACCAGCAATAGGCTGAGGAAGCAGAAGGGGCAAAACAGGATCGGGGCAGACTGAAATTTCGCAAGTGAGACTCTTACTGTGCATGAAAATGAACCGAGACCTTGTCAGTCACCTGTCAGATACCAAAACAAGAATTGTCTCTTCAGCCTTTGACTTACACGATCCCACATGCTGCTGCAGAGCAGTAAAAATCTTAGAAGCTCTGTGCAAACGAGGCTGCTGTCTGAAGACGCTCATATTGTGGGTCAGGGTTTCTGCCCTAGTCCAAGGCCAGAGTCCAAGCGAAATTAAGAACACAAAAGTCATGAAGAGTAAATTCCTCAGAAGCAAGTCAGAAAGCAGCCACCACTCAGGTTAATGACTTTGGTCACCCCCTTTTTAATGAGCACACATTTGCCCAAACTCTCTTGTCTAACAATATCTACAGCTACAAATATAGCACAGGCATAATGCATGGAGGTACCCAGGGTGATTTTAGAACTGGGTAAAACAGAAAACTTCAACCAAGCCCTACACGAACTGGGGCTCTGCCCTGGTAAGGTTGTCTGTACAACTATCTACAAGCCAATCTCCATAAGAGAGACAAGCAGAGATGCACACAGCACAGCTGTGACTGACTACATGGCATACTAATTAGCTAATACCTATTTAAATTTCCACCCAGAGTATGTCCCACCCACAGAACGTACCCTTCCTGTGTGTGCAAATAGTGACACATTGACATCCGGGGAATTTCTGATGGGACAATGCCCCTGAGGTCCCACATCCCTGACACAGCTCGGCAGTCACGGCAAAGCTCGGCTTGTGCCCCTAATCCTCCAAACAGGAGGCAGAGGATAAACTCAGCCACTGGAAAACGGATGCTGAACACATCCTTCCCACACCTCCTGCCAGCTGCTTGCAGCAGGGTTGGCATGAGATTTACAGCCAGCTGCTAACCTTAGCGGGAGGTACAATGCCACAAGAGCAGGTAGATGAAACAGGGACAATCTGTCAAGAATTTAAGAGAAACAAAAAGAAAAAAAAAAAAAAAAGAAAGAATTAAATAGAAAAAGGGGTTGGGGGATAATTACAAAACAGGTATTTTTAATGGTTGCTGGCAGAAACCCCAACCCTTGTATTTAAATGGCTTTTTTAATTAAAAAACAGCAGGCTATGAATGCTAATCTTTCTGAGCAGAAAGCTCCTGATGGTTTGCCTGTTTCCAAAAGACTAAATCAATCAGCAAGAAGGCTAACCCCATCTCGGGAACACACATTTCAGAAGGACCTAAACTTTCAAAGTCTGTGTGTGCTGCACTTCTGTATGCACAGGGAAAGATGTATACTAGCACCAAAAGTACAACATTCACAAAAATGTCCAATAGTGGTTTAACTTCATTTTTTTTCTCTAGATCTGATCTGTCTTTCCTTATTACTTCAAAATGTTTTTTTTCTCGCTAAAAATATCAGTGGAGGCCTGCCAGGCTAAAATGTGCAGTTTGAGTCCCTGAGTGTTTGGGTAGGGAATATTCCAATTGCTCCACATTTTTGCCTATGTAAACTATTTAACTTGCAAATCAGAAAGCAATGTTGTATGACACACTTGGGTTTTTCTTGGAATCTCAGCAGACATGCAGTGAAAAAACCAGCATATTACCAGCAGAAAGAGTGAGAGAAAAGAGAGAGAGAGAGAGTGATGTCAACCATGTAGTACAAAAATAAATTGTTATCAATTTTTTATGAACTGAGGTTTCCCAAATGTAAAGCAATTTAACAATTTTGTGCCATTGCAATTCACAGTATCTGTGGGTAGAGGGATTTTAAATGAAAATCCAGCCTTATTCTATTCTGTGTCAAGAATTATGTGTCATTTTGTTTCTTCCCCACATTTTATATTTGTATAAACTGTAAGAGAAAGAAAGCCTCATTGGGGAAGGCCACCACCAGGAAACAGCATGAGAAAACCCCAGAGCTGTAGAGCAGCAGAAGGCTTTATAACCTGGCACCGACATGACCCAAGTTAACTAGATTTGGAGCCTCCTTTTTCAAGCCAGCAAGTTTCGGTGCCCATTTCCAAGCTGGGGCTGTCCACCCTGCTGCCACTGGGGAAGCGACGATGGTCTCCCAAGGGCTTGCCTTGTGCATCGGTGCACAGTGGTACTTGGGGCTGTAGACACAGGGACAGTCTGTGCCCTGAGGCTGTGACTCAGCCCAGCTCTGGCTTTCTTGGGCAGGGGGTATACGGGTCTCTCCACGCCGCCTCTCGGTCGCAGCATCAGTAACTGGACATCCATGTGCGGTCGCTGGAGGTGGAATTAACAGAGAGACCAGAGTCAAGGAGCAGCTGCATGGCACGTATACTCGGTATACTGCACTTCCATGTATACTCGGTACACGCTCAAAAACCATCTCACTAAGACGGAACTTTAAGCCCTGCCTGTGGGGGCACTCCTCCTTCTCCCTTTTGCCCCACTCTTTTCCCTCGCCTGGCCCCTGCTCCCAGCAGTTGCCTCTTCACCCAGGGATGGATCTGCTGGTGTTGCCTCTGCAGAGCTGCTTCCCCAGCGTGTGACTCCCAGGAGAAAAGCCGGGAGACTCCATGCCCTGCCAAGGAGCATTCGGGCTGTGTCCTGCCCTGTCCCTCCACCGCTCTTTCCATCCTCCAGTCTCAGGGTAGCTTCTGAGCCCCCAGCATTGGGCTGCCGGCCGGCCAGCAAGGAGCAATTCGTAGCCTTCTCTGAGAGCATGCGATCTCCCCCTGACACACACAAACTCTTTCCTCTCATCTCCAAACACCTGGTCTTTTTCAGCATCATCACGCAGCAGAGCAGGTGCTGTGAAAGTCTCCTGGCCTCTGCTTTCTCTCTCCGCACTGCTATGTCATTTCTTCCTCCTCTATCATTGTGTCAGCTCCCGCTGATGGAGCTGACCTCTCTGCTCCTCCAGACGTTGCATCCGAGCCCTCCAGCACACACATCCGTCTCCAAGCACACCGTGTCGTTAAGGAAAGTACACTCAAAATTAGAAGATGATTACACAGTTTGTACTGGAGCTGGGGAGTATATAAACCCAGTAGGCTACTTCCACTGCCTGTGCCTTTCTTAACTGAGCGTGCCTTGTTCAGGCAAACCACATGTGGGAAAAATCCACATCAGGCAGAGATTCGTAAGATAAATACCACAGTATGTGAAAAAAAAAAAAGAAAAATTCAAGTATATCACGTATCTGCACAAAAGTAAACCCAGTCTGCTAGTCTCATGAAGCACAGAGATGCTCAAGAAACATTTTGTGCCAAGCTGTTACAGAGAAAGAGGAGACAAATAAGACCACCACTGATGTGCACATCTTTCATAGCACCTGACTGCTTCAGGAGCCACCGTTTCTGTATGGTTCCTTCAAAGGCAGGGAGAGTTTACCATCCACTGAGACAAGATCCTTCTAGAAGCCTCAGTGATATCACCACCCAGTCTGCATGACCACACTTGATGTGCCTGGATGCTTTGCACAGCTCATGTCATTACACTGAGGTACGCTGTAAGACTCAACGACTAAAGCAGAGGTGCTCTTCAAATTACAGCCTGGGTGCCCTTTTCTTAAATCAGGCTAAGCTTTCGCTAGGATCAAGGTAGGGAACAGCTCTGAGGAATTTCTTCACAAATTCATTTTGCAGGATGCTGATTTCTTATTATGAGAGAACACAAATCCATTTGACAAGAAATGTTCTCTTTCCTTTCTCATTTTGTTTCACAACCTATGGCCTAAACCTCAGGTGAATTTTCAAATAAGCCAGTGCTCATAGTTGCAAACATACCTCTATAGGAAACAAAAGCGTAGAGCACATTGGCATCTTATGTTTTATTGCATAGTGCAGCAAGAAAAGCATAGGAACACATTGACAAAAGCTGTGCATCTCCCTCATGCTGCATGCAAGAAATTAAAAAGATTTTGCAGACTTGTATGAATTGTGCCCCACAACCCTGAGAAGTTATTCTTTTTTCCCCCTTTTTAAGATGAGGAACCTCAGGGACAGATGAGATAGGAGGCCTGTGTAAACTCCCAAAGTGATCTGGGAGCTAGATCAAATGAAATCTCCTGTACTGCAGGAACTAGACCACTCCGTGCTCCAAAACCAATAAATTGATGCTTCATGCAGTGATAGCCTGAGTTTACGCATTTTGCATTCAAGTGTCACGCTGACACTTGCCATTCTTGGCACCAAGGAGCTAAATTTATCATTGTCTTCTCTAATATGCCTTAAGAAAGACAAAATTAGAGATCTCCTCCTGTCTGAATTGCAGGCAGCTTCCTGTTGTTAATCCAGCCCCTGAAGAGGCAGCACTAGAGCCGTACCAGGAAGCCTTTCCAGTTTGATTTGCTCTATCCATTGAACAACAGCGTGTGGATCAAACGAGGCTGAGCAGCTTGCCGTCCACCTGCTTCTCAAGTGCAACGAAGCAGAAGAAAACTACTCTGACAATCTGAAAAGGGACTACAAGCAATTTAGAAGGAAATGATTGCGCACAGTCCAACCTGATGCCTCGAACAGCGTCACAGAGCAATCCTCCATCACTTAGTGTTCTGGGCCTGTCACTCTTCTGATTTAAAATGAGTTTAGGTAAACTAGTTGCACAACCGTGATTCACTCTAAAACACTTCCACTCAAGAGCATTACTCTGCCTTGCTGACACCTTTATACTTTCAAAAATTATTTCTACGATGCTTTTTATTTCTTGAAACTGACTTGTACACATAAAATGTGGCAAATGCGTCCCCTTTGATGACCAAGAATCTTTGTTTCCTCTTGAGAAACAGGACGAGCTCTGGGTGTGGATGTAAACACAAATCTGGTTATCATACCTAGACCTAGTTCTCCACCTATAACAGATCAGTGAGGTTGTGATCAGAGTGCTAGCTCGGTATTGAGCAAACATCATTGGGAACTATATTTAGCTAAGACTGATCCTTAAAACTCTGGATTTTTGTATGAGAGTCACATGTTTGTCTGGTTGAACATTGTTGACCTTAACATCATTTGCTGTCATGGAACTGCATTAACTATTCATTGACTTTCAGGCCTAAACTACAGTTCAGCATTTTCTTAGATACTTCAGAAGAAGCATGGTTGTGGCATTGCATCCCGAAGTCCCTAATGCCTTTTACAATGAATTTCTTTGCCAAGAATCAATGCAGTCCATGCCCCTCTGTGCTCCAGGAGACTGCAGGGACTGTCAGAGCAAACCTCGTGGGACATCGCTAGAGACATCCCAGGAAAGTCAGTGGAAAAGCAAACTGAGCTCTATTGCTTTTAGGACAGCATAAAAAGTACAGTGGATGAAGCAGTGCCCCCCCCAAGCAAAAAAAAAAAAATCAACTCAAAAAACCCCACACAAGCAAACAAAAACCCATGAGCGTATGCTTCCAGGGAAGCATCAGGGGAGGGAAAAAGCCTGCTGACTGTGGGTGCTTTAGATTATACGAACGGTCAAATAACGTGACCTAGAAGAGATCAACAGGAAGGGTAGAGAGCTTTGCGAGCATCCCACAGGCCAGGGCCCACAAGCCTGAACAGCGTCCCTGTGCTAGCTCAGTTGAGTACATGACGTATCTGAGCTGGAGCCTCTGCCGCTGTTGGTCTCGGCGCATTCAGCAGCTCTGGGCAAAGCATTGCAGAGCCCGCACCTCCCTGCCCCACCGCAGCGCCTGGCCGCAGAGATTGCAGGCTGCTCCCATCCACCGCCGGCTCAGTAGATCCTAAAGGGCCAGACAAAAACTGGGTGCAGCCCCACTCTGCCTTCCCCTACACACTGAGGATCAGTACAGGGAGTATTAGACTTAAGGAAATGAGGTACGTTTCCCACCTTTTCTTTTTATGCCCAGAAGTACATCTTCATTCTATTTACTGCAGCATCTTGACCTCACACACAGCAAAGAAGTTTGTGGCTTTCCATACAAAACCTAAACAAGCTTTGACCCAATTGCACAACTGTTCCTTTCTTTAACAGCTGTAGATACAAGCTATGTAGCCACGAATTACATGGCTAGAAACTTCAAAGGCTTCTTCAAGAAAACATCATGGATAAAGCACATTCACAGACTATCCTCCACTTTCCATATACCATAAAGTGAGTTTTCTTTGAAACTATACTGACAAACTGCCTTTATTCCAGGGGTTCGCCCCTGCTTCTTAAGGAAAAAGTGCCAGAAAGCTGCAGAAATAATGACTAATAGAGGTGGGGTTTTTTTCCACAGAATTTAAAATCAGGAGGAACCATTAGACTACCTCGTCCAGCTTGTAACAAAGGCCCTTCATCCCATTAAGTTGCTGCGCACATTTTAGCTTCTCAATGCTTCTTGTGGTATTAGGCTAATTAGTGATACGTTATGCCCTCAAGTCTTACTTGTTAGGTGGAGAATAAAGTCTAACTCCATTATGGTGCAGCCCCACTTCCTTATAAAGTCCAGCAAGGTAGGGAATGGGAATATCTTAAATGTTTTCATGTGAGAATTGTTTCCAAAGTGAACCAAGTTATATTTATTCCCTTTTAGTCTGGCTTCTGGAATATTAAATAATAGAAGGCCATCTTCACCTAACTTGCATCTGCAAATCTGGCAGCTGTAATAAAGCAATATTGTACATTTTGCCCCTGGTTCTGATATTATTCAGGCTGGGGTAAGAGGAGAGAAGAGCAAGTCTGCAGGACAGGGATGAAGGGCTGCCAGCTGGATATGATGGGGGGGAGGCACCCTGGCCCCAGTACTTCCAGGAGCTCTCCCAGTCGAGGGCTAACCAGGTCCCATCCTGCCTATTCTTCCAGATCAGACAAGTTCCAGACATTATAATGTGTTTTTTGGCCCATGTCTTGTTTGGTTGAAAAGCATTCATTCAGTACAGCTCTTTACCAGCCCTGGTCCACCAGGAGTGGGAAATCAGGCGATTCAAACACTGCAGGGCAAAACCACGGCACAGGGCCACTGCGTTGAAGCCGTTGTGAAAACGCTCTGCTCCGGGGAAGTGTGGCGGGAAGCACAAGGAAAGCAACATCACCATCTTTTGGACACATCTAGCTGTCATGGTACGACACGCTCCTGTCAAGGAGGCATCTGCTCCAGGAACTCCTGGGGAAGAATAAGGCACCCTATTCGTCATCCTCCCCACCACGGTCCCACGTGGGAAGGAAGCCATCCCTCCCCTTCCCCGACGCTGCTGAGGGGTGACAGGCCATGCATTTCGCCTCACTGAAACCATATGTGCTTCATGGTCTCCCAATCATTCCCTTTTTAATGGGGACGTGGACTGGCAGTTCCCCTTAGGTGCCTTTCGAAAGCTCTGGCTGCAGCTGGAGTGCCCGCTCTGTACTTTGCTATGCTTCAAACTGGGCTTTCAATGACATAATTACAGGCCTGTATTAAAATGTTATATTTAAATGATCTTATTCTTCATCAGCAAAGAATATTCCTAACCAAAACAAATTCTTCTATATCATTTATTGTATTTAAGATAATTTAATGGGTTTCTATTCATGCTGGAAGGCAGCAAATGAATAAATTCCATAGCACTTTATTTAAATATTTTAGAACAAATCTTGAAAGATGTTTTCATTTAGCTGAAAGCAGCTTAATAGCAGTTTTTTCTCTACCACAATAAAAGAGTATGGGTTTCTTTTTATTGCGCTTGTTAAAATAAATGGCATTTTTAATAAAGACTGTCCCCATAACAACATATATGATTTGATCACATTATGAAATAAATGTCATGTGAGATTATACATTTCAAAGCAGACAGTTTATGTTCTTTTAGTTATTAAATTCAATCAGTTTTACTTCTTTTTTTTTCCTGAAGGCAGGTATGGTTTTGATTAAAATGTGACCCCAAAAGCAGAATAATTTAAGTGAGAGTGTATTTTCATTTTTTGAAGGTTTATCTACCTTCCCATAGGAACTTAAAAGAAAAAAAAAAGTGTGGCTTTCAGTGGCAGAATTAAAATTTGTTTTCCTTTGACTGACATTTTTATTCCCAAGAAGAACATGTTACAACACAGTGCTGTGCGGAAAACTTAAAGCTAACTAACTAGATATTATGGTTTTAGTCCCTAAAATGGGTTTGATGATACACATAGTCTGTAGAGTCTCCTAGTACCCATCTCCCTTGTAGAAAAACCCAGAGCCAACCCAGAGCAGCAGTGTACACCGTTAGACCAGGCTATCGTAGAAGACCGCCTTTGACAGTGAAGCACACCAGTGGCTGCCCACAGGGGACAGCACCTGCAGGGCATCTGGATTTCCTCCAGGAACCAGCCGAACAACTATCAGATGTGAAATCGGGAATGAAGGGAACCGGCCAGTGACAGAAGCGACTCTGAGGACTGCATCCATGGCTCGTTACAGGCTGCCATTTACTCCACAGGCACTGGATTGCGCTGTAACAGACGGTGATCCTCTCTTACCTTTTCTGATTCTCCAACTCCTGCCCAGCAGCCCCCTAGCAGGTATCCCTGTTTGCTGACACGGTTTAAGCACACCAAAGCTCCCAAGATTTGGTCACAGTCATTCTGCAGGAAGCCCACAAGCCACAAGCTGGTCCAAATCTTAGACTGAAATTAGATACTTCGGTGGTCTGGCCTTGACTCAGTGCAATTAGCTGCCTATAGTACCTGTTTCATATGATGCATCCATTGTCAGTACAGTGAAATACCTGGGTGAAAAACAGTATAGAAAAATAGCCTATTTTTAGTCTGTCCAGAATTCCCATTGGGAATTGCTGAATCCCTATCCCTGTTTAGGAATGCAAAAAATCAGACCTTTGGAAAGGAAGGCTTCATTATGTCCCTGAGATCTCACTCACGACACTGAGGACTGGATCTCCCAGCCCCGGGATGTGACTATAGCTACCTCCTCCTCAGTACACTGAATTTCTCTCAGGTGTCTTTCTAAAGCCCTCCATCCATTTAAGACACTTCAACTACACAACTGTCTTGTTTCGACACATGAATCTCCCGTTAAAAATCACTGACAATATGGGCGTTGGCTTAATAAAGAAATTACTTTTAATCTAAACATCACCATCTGTCAGGCCCTGAAAAGGAAAAACAAGAAAAAATGTGCAGTGATGCACAGCCATGGAGTAACATTTGAAAGCACATCCCAGCTCTCACCGAGCATGAACGCTGAATATTAAACAAACACCTGAAGCTACATGTGCCACCACCTAAAACTATCACTTCATTTTCTGTTACGTGCTGTGACTTAAGGAAAACATTGCAGGCATCGCCATCTGTGTCGCTTTTAATTATCAATAGGAAGCGCACGCACGATATTTCACAACTCATTCAGAAAACAGAAAGCTGCAACCAGGGCAGTGCATATGTCTGAGGAGCTCTTCTTTTGCCGAGGGTAAGGGCCACCTGTGGTCACCAGAGAGCACGGCGGTAGGTGACAGCCTGCATTACAGGGACAGGCAAAGCCTCTCATTTGACAGCGAAAAGCTGAGGTTTCATGCTTGAAATCTGCCCCGGCCCTTGGGATCCACTGACTGGTGAGGGTGACGATTATTAACACCCTAGATTAGGTGTTGACTTCTTCTCAGCTGCAGAAAGCAGAGCTATCGCCGTGCACTTAGTAAGGATAAAAAGGGGAGGCTGAATATCGGGATGCAAAGCCACAGCCTCTTTATCGGTGAACACAAAGCATGGAGGAAGAGGAGCTTTATGCAAGACTGTCAGGAATTATAGCGAAGTAAAATTTCTGATCACTGACTCATGCGTTGACGTTGGATGAAACGAAATGGTGGGAAGCTGGCTGGGTTGGAAGGAAAATCAGCGATTCCCATTATTCCTAACAGCTCTGAGCAGAAAATAAGGCTGGGGGTAAATAATTTCACCAGCAGCTGAGCTCGAACAAAGCCTGGCCTGTGCCTGCTGTACCTCCCCTGTGCCCCTCCAGTAATCCCAATACCCCCGTGCTCTGTGACCCCTTCCCCAAAATAGCCCTGGACCTTCTCCACACTATTCCCTAGTCCCTCATCTCCTGCCCCCATCTGACACGGGCTGGCTGAAGAGCCACGGCGCAGGCTGCCTGCCCACCCTGTCCCACAACCGAAGGGCGGCTGGGGCAGGATGGAAGGGGTCGACAAACAGGCAGAAATAGCCCCGTTACCATAGGCAACCGAGGACGACTGTGAATAAATCCAGAGTGAATAGCGCTAGGTCAGATGTTTTACAGGTACTTATCTGATCTCCTAATATCCTGTTAAATCTCTCAGGAAATACTCAGTAAACCCTACTGCCTATGCACTGGAAGCGACAGTCTTCTGCAATTAAAAATGTCTAGAAATGGCACTCCACTCCTCTGCACAAATAATCCAGACTACAAGCAAACAAAAAAAAATTGCTTCCTCGGAAGCAGCTGTGGGGCATCTGGAAAAAAGATGCTCAGGAAACCCAAGCAGAAATGAGTTCCCCAGACTCGCTCCTCTCAGCGGTTCCTACCCTACTGCTTGTCCCCTGTTTTCTGGAGGAACCTCTCACCTGCTTATCCCTTATGAAGGATTTATACTGAACTGCTCTGAACTGATTAAAAAAAAGGCAAAAAAATATACCTTTACCTACCAGCATCTCTCCTCTGCTTGTGAGGGTTGTCTGCTGTGCTGGTGATGGTAGGAATAAAACCAATTAAAATCAAACTCCAGAAGTCAATCAAATTTTTTACCCTCCGTCCCTTTGTTGTGAGTGAATTCTGCATGTTCTCCTCAAGTTACCTCCCCAAGCAACAATCCCACTTACTTTTTGACCTCTGTAAATTAAAACAAGTTTGGAGGTCTCTTGGTTCAGAGCTGTGACTCCATTTACTTGTGAAATTGTTTATTCAAGCAATTCCCACTCTGTATCATCAGTTTGTTGTTAATAGTTGCAGACTGTTAATCTACACGATAACTATAACAAAGCTTGTGGAAGAATCCCAAATGGACAAGCATGATAAGAGATGGGAGAAAGAGGCTGGCAAAGCTCCAGGTACACGATATTTTTGTGCCTGACCTCTTTAATTACTTGAACACCAAATTGACTGCTGGATGAGCTTTAGAGCTACTCCAGTGGCTACCAAGGACTTTCATTTTTGTGAAAAAGGTGCAGTTTAATTTTTATTCCCCAATACAGAGGTACATCCATCCAGTACATTTCACCATAGTGCAAAGAGGAAATTAGTCTAAAACAGAAAAAGGAACTTCACAGCACAACAAATGTATATGAATACTTCTTCCAAGTCTCACTGACAGAGAAATATTATATTGCTAACAAGATATTACGGGCTGTATTGTGACCTCAAGATCTCAGATGCAGGGAACTGAGGATTAGGAGTCTGGAATGATCTGGCTGCTTGTTACAGACCCTCAACCTAAGTGACCATCATGGAGACCATTAGTGCAGCCACTCCTCTTGGCACTGAGGAAACCAGTGGCAATGATGTCTGGATGAAAGTTTATTGGTAAATGAAGGTTTCACCATTTCAAAGATTAGGTTTTGTTTCAAATTGTAAAAAAAATCTGCAACACTTCAAAAGCAGCAAACCAAGTAACTACAACACTTCTGCTTTTCTCATTTCATTTCCTGGCTACATAAAATCAAATACATACCTGCTGCTGAAATCAGCATCAAGCTGGAGAGATCTTAACTTCTGGGACTTTTCTCAAAGTAGCTGGGAATTTGCCTTTCCTCTGCCAACCCATCAAGACCCTGTCTCCATTCACCACATCTTGGTATAGTCACTCAATGAGAAGTTTTGAAATTCCTCAAAGATTTTCACCAAACATCTGTAACTCCCCTCACCCTGAGATTTGAAACAGGATGGTGAAAAAAGCTGCAACGTGTCTCAAGTCGTGAAGCCAAGACAGAATCCTTCACTAGTTTTTGTGCTATACCTCCTCTATCAAAATTAGCAATATCTGTTTCTCCAGAAAACCACATTCGGGAAGCAAAAAAATTAACAAATCACACTGTGATATTATTTTGCACTTAAGAATTGAAAAGACCTTGCATGTGTGAATTAAATTTCACAAAGTGCAAAAAGTTGTCATTATCATACACATTTACTGAAGAAGAAAGTTCAAATGATTGAACTATTGTTACTCTGTTAAATGAGAAGAAAATCACAGGAGTTTATAAAGCAGAGCTCCCTCCTGAAATCGGTGAAAACCACCTGGTTCAACATTACTGATTTGTGTTAGCAACTTGGTTTTGACTGATGCTCCTTATTTTTTTGACTGCAAAGTGGAGTTGCTACTGACCTTCCAGGATTAACTGGAAGAATAATTCTTTACTGAAGTCCCACCAATCCAGAAAGTATCAAAACCTGAGCCTGAAATATCATTCTTCAACCTGAGATATGCAAGAAATCTCTACTGCTGATGAGAGATCCACAAGATGGATTAGGAAGAATTTTGCCTTTGGTTTGATGTTCAAATTAGATTACTAATTCACAGAGTCCTTTTACTGTTTAATAAATTCAGATGAAAAGGAAAGATACAAATTCTCACAGTTCTCTTGCTACTTAATACATTCAGATGAAAAGGAAAGATAGAGCATAATCAACACATGCATTAATTTATGCAGATCTTTCCCCAGCTTCATGTTTTAAAATGTCTTTTTAGATAAAAGGCCAATAATACTCAGCATTTTTCATCTTCAAAGTGCTTTGAAAATATTAACTAATGAATCGGCATAGCATACCCATCAGGTCCATAAAGATTAGTATCCCTGTTTTAAAGAGCAATTCCAGGCAGAAAGGTTACGGGATTTTCTCACTGACCAGAAGCCAGTGCCAAAGATAGGTGCTAATTAGCAAATTCATAACTTGCAATGCAGCACTTAGATTACATCCTGTGCTCCAAGTCATTCAGCGTATGTGATGTGTGTGTTAAATCTTGAAAATGCCACGCTACTTGAAGTTTAAAAGATGTAAAAAATGGCCAACTTGTAGAAAAAAATGCATGGGGGTGGGTGGGTGTTTCAGTGGTATGTCATTTTGTTCAGGAGCAATGCTGTGAGATAAGAGAAACTTTCACAAAGTGGACGCTACCCGTAGCTGTTACCCAAAATCAAACTGTATGGACTGGTCTGCCATCAGCTGAACCGGACCTCTCCGAGTTGCAGGCAGCCCCCTTCATGGGGATGAGGTCCGGGAAGGGGATCCCACATTGCCCTGAAAATAGGGCTCCAGCAGCAAAACCAGATGAAACGCTCCATCTACTCAGCAAGCGTCTCGCACTGCGCCAAGCTTCACCCCGCTTCTCCCTTCAAACCACCCCAAACCAGGCAGCAGAGGTGAAAAGAGGAGCCAAACGCAAGCAGGCGGGCGAGCGCGGTGAGAGCAGAGCTGATAAGCAGCTTCGTATTTTCTGATTAGCGCCAAGGGTTACGTGAACAGATGCCTATCTCTTACAGAGGGCATAAACACATTGCAGAGAGGAGTTTCTGCAGTTTATTTACAAAGGAAGAACACTTTCTAGCTCTCCTACTGACAGTTCGTTCCTGTTGCCATAGTTCAATCTTCGCTACGCTGCTGGAAGAACTTTCACTAGGAGCAGCTTTAGCACTTCTCCTTTTAAGTTCATTATTTCCTTCCTGTTCATTATTTTCTTTCTGTAATATAAAGGCACTTTCATGCATCATCCGCAGATCACCAGCAACGAAACAGAGAGACAGGGGTGCACTAAGATGGATACACATTAAATTCACCTTGACTCCTAAGTACAGGGAGTGCAAGAACAGGGAATATCCCACAGAAAGGCAAGATAACAAAGACATGCAAGAACTGGCCAATGTGAAAATCGTAATGACACAGGGATTTATGGGATGACACATGCCACAGCTATAGAGAAGTCTTTTTTCTTTTTTTCTTTTTTAAATCAGCATGGACTTTAAAAATTGACAACAAAGGGGAAAGTGCAGACCTCTACAGGAAAAAAGCCAAACTGAGAATATTTTCAGATAGTAAATGGGTCAAGTGCAGCATCGGATCTTGCTGTAATATCGGTGTACCGAAGGCTCTGAGAATTCATGCAGTGCCTGTTGTTTTTTTAGATATAGGGTGTTGTTGTGCGTTTTTTTGGGGAGTGCCCCCTGGCAGAAGCAGATATGTAATGGCACCTTCTCCAGTCATTCGTAACAAGGCACGGTTATGCAAGGTTATACACTGCTGCGCTGGCACCGTGATGGGCTCTGGGCCAAGAGGTGAAATGCCACGGAGATATTCTAGCCCAGGGCCTCTACGACAAACATCAGAGTGAGAAAGAAGAGTTCGCAAGAGTTCAGCGTGCAGTAGTACGCTGGTTTGGTTTGCCCTTCCCTACAGCATCAAACATTAGGGTCGTGCCTTCACTTTCAAAGCCTTTCGAATCTCTCGGGAGACCTCCAAAAACGTTGCCAGCAGTTTGGCTGCTGGAGCGCGCTGCTGATGGCTTTGATCATGAGACAACCCCGTCTCGTGGCTTCCTGGCAGAGGAGCTTCCTTCTTCTGCCTGTTGTGCCACATCTCGCAAGCAGATTGCAAAACCTTTTGCAGCAACAGCAGCTCTTTCGTTAGGTATTTGCTCAGCGCCTAGCACACCAGGATTCTGGATAAAGTATAGGGCTCTTCTCCGGCTGTAGCTACGCTTGATGAGTAGCTGTCACAGCTAGTCACCACACAGCCGAGTGTTTACACCTCCTGTTGCTGATTTGCCCCCCATTCCCTCTGGCAGAATGCAGCCAGACACCAAATCCAAGCAGTGTGATTTTGAAAGAGCTCAGCTCTGAATCAAAGGCTGAATGTCACCTCTCAGCACTATCTATAATTATAACTGTTCATCTCTACGTCTCTGAGAGCAAAATGCTACTTTGTTGTAAAGAAAACAGGCCCACCTCCAAACATTTAGATGCTTTCTAAATACAGCGCCTAGCTTACAACATGCTTTATCGAAGGTTTAAGCTATCAAAAGAAGGCTGCGTGCTCCACGAGAAAAGTAATATCCGTTTTAGCTTTCAAACATTTTGGCTTTTTTATTAAAAATATGTACAACAAAAGCCTTACGCTGTTGTCATATACAAAGGAGATAACGAATGGCATATACAAAGCAGATAACAAATGCTAAGAAGTGGAAATCTGTCAGCTACTAATATCAAAAGGCTACACAGAGAATGAAAGGCAAAAAAGTTTTTCCTTGCACGCTGTTTATAGTTTGAGCAAATCAGAACGAGCCCATTGTAGCTATGGTCCCTCCATCCACCGGGTATTTGTCACGTGGACCACCATCTGAGTTATCACCAAATTTGAAAGGCCTTGTCTAAAGGGACAATGCTGAGATAAAGGGATATTAAAAAAATTCTGGTTATATGAGAAGTAACTCTCTAGACTATTGAGAATGAGGGAGCATTAAAAAAACCACAGTTTAGTATTTTTACTGAGCCTTATGTTTTCCAAGCAGTATGCAAGGGGACAGCCATTCCTACAGTACTGTGGAAGACAGAAGTCTTTGCTCAGCTCTATGCTTGGGAAAAATGACACAAGAGCCAGCACAGTGTCCATGAAGTCATCTTAAGTCCCACAGCTGATAATGTGGGAGCCCCTAGGCCCCATGCCAGGCAAATCTGCAACAGCCTGCAGCACAAGTGCAAAAAATAATACCCTGAGAGATGTGACCAGCAGCAGGGCAAAGCTGGGAGCCACAGAGCAGCAAAAGCTGCTGCTCCTTTCCTCCTCCGCTCCCTCCCTGGTTCTGGATCCAGCCAAAGCTGAGAGCTGCCGACCTGCAGAGAGGCAAAGGTGGGCAGCCTGGCAGCACCTCGCCTCTCTGGGAGGCATTTCCCAGCTTCTGCGAGTTCCTTTCGAAATTTGTAAGCCCCAATTAGAGAAAGAAGCACAGGGGCTGGTGCAGCAACTTTGAATAGTTCACTGATTTCCGTGCTGGAAAATCCCACACACCCATTGTCAGATGACATTAGACTGATCAGCTTCTGACTCCAGTCATATGCTCTTGTACATACAAAGGCAGAAAAGTCTGTCTCTTGCGATTCCAGACCTGGAGAAAACCAGAAATCTCCACAAATTGCTGTAATTGAATGTTCCAGGGGATTTTATTAATCTTACAACCTAAGAGTGGAAAGCTTTGGGCAGAATGGATGCTTGTTGGGGGAGGGGGGCTGGAATCTAAATCTGGGGCTAGTGCTTTAATTTCTAATAATAAAAGTAACAGTACTATAAAAATAAAAAACCCCAACACTACAGAGATTTGCTTTAGCTTAGCTTTTCAGGTAGGGTAGAAAAGTAATATATTATTACCTCTCTACCCCAGGTTTAAACCAACAGGTGGTTTAAGTCCAGCTTTCTAAATGCAGTGGTCTTCGTGTAGCATTTATGTACACATTACTTGCAATTTATGGCAAAGCACAAGAACATAAGAAGTGAAAACCACAGCATCTGTAGGTCAGACTGAGATCACCGTGACACTGCCCTGGCCTGGGCAGGCAGGAGGGAGAGGGCTATATCCAAAAGAGATGTCGTAGTTCAAACAGAGCAGTATACGGGCTGTGAAAATCAGAAGGCAAGGTTATGAAGAAAGACAGTCATTCTTTCTAGCCTTTAAACTGTATGATCATTCCTAATAATTAGAAATATAGTAGCAGGAGCCTGCTCGAACTTTTTTTGGTTTTTTTTAACCTACTCCAAAAAAAGTAGCAGTCAGGCTATTTAATTTACAACCTTACAAACATTTTAAGGTTTAGACCCTCTCCTTCTAAGGCATGAGTAGTGAGAAAAAACTTCTCCCTTCTTCCAGCTCAGTAAGTTAGCGTGCATTAACACCCTCTCGAAAACAGTGGCATAGTATCTGTTCGAGGCGAGAAGAGCCACTGGAAAATACATGAAGAAGCTGGTCATGTCTGTGCTGGTGAGAGAGGCAGGCCTGGGGAGGGCAATCCCCTCCTGCCACTGGCACGACGGCAGAGGAGGTTGTGGTGTTGACAGGGAAAGAGGCACCGCTTTAATTTTCTGATCCTGTAAACGCCCTTCTCCTGTGCCCAGATACTCACTCTGCCACACATGGATACTCAGTGGGTTTTCCTGCCATCCCTTTGGGCCTTCTCTGGACTGACTTTCCTTGGTACAATTTTTTTGCCCCCCCTTCTTCACACGGCAGTGTTATCCACAGAGTTTCCATCATTGCCCACCAACAAGCCTCAGCGTTTACAGACCTCAACCAAAGGATTCATAGCCACAAATCTGCCTGCCTTTCTTCCCTTGCCAGCCCTGAGGTGCTTTTGTAAAATTATGTCTCGTGTCTGCAGGCTCTCCTTTCTTCATTCATTAATCTCACAGCTACGAGTTACTCCATGTGCAGCACAACTAACAAAGCCTCATTTTCAGCAATTCAGGTCTTACACCCTCCCCCTGCTTCCCAACACAGTTCTTTTTGCAAGCCCTCTACAACAGTCCAAGTTCATCCTTTATCCACTCAGTACAATGTCCTCCGGAGAGCTTCTCCTCACCCGACATCCCCAGCTCCTTTTTGCGCTACTCCATTCCAAGTCAACAGCCCATATCCCTGTCCTGTATCTCTTAAGACCTCCCTGCAGTATGCCTACATCCCATTCACACTCACTGGTCTCGTCCCACAAAACCCTCAGTGGTGTCCTTCATCGCTTACTTTTAATCAACCTCAGGTTTGACAGCCAGCTACCTATGGAGTTACTATGGACAACTTATAATTTATTTTGGGCAGAAAGTCACAGGTCTGTTTGAGACAAGCAGAAATTGGAACCCATAAAGATAGCAATCTAATTTACCTAAAGAGAATGAAGAAAATGAGAGAGACCTCTGGAGTACCCTATAATATTCCAGCTAGGGAAGATGACAGATCCTTCAGGAAATAAGCCAAAGAAACAAAGGGAGAGGAGAAGGAAAACCAGAAGAGACCAAGTACAGAAGAAATTTCCGTGACACAGGAAGGACAAAAGTCACATCAAAGATCATCTAGGATACAATCAGGTGGAAGGACCTCCAAATGAAGACAGCTCATGCAATGAGTTTAGAGCCACAAGGCAAAAGGCAGATAGGATGGTACTCCAGGCAGCAAGTGAGGAAAAGCATCTTCAAGATGAAGGAAACATTCTGAAAGAGGAAAGTACCAACACAGGCTGTGTATATAATAGATCAGATTTTTTCCAAGAGACAGGAAACTACATCAGAAGGAGGGAGGATTAAGATTCATAGCTCTGAAAGCAACCAAGGCTTTAAAAAGGTTTAAAAAACTTTAGCCACACAACATCTCCATTTCCAAGTCCCTGATGCAAGGAAGGCAAGTTCTTCTCTGAAAGGGTTGTGAGCTATGAGCACACAAGCACAGCATAAATATCAGTTTTAGATTATTTTACAGGAAGTTTATAGTAAGATTCCCCCCCCCCCCCCCTTCCCTCTTTTGGAAAGATGCATAGAACATTTTTTTGCCTCGATTCACAGCCAAGCTGGATTTGGAGCTTGAAATTACCCTGCTTTTCTCATTGAAAACATGTGATGAGGCCACAAAGAATCAGATTTCATCAGGCATCCATGAAAAATATTTCCTACCTTTTGTTCGGCTCTGCTCCTCTGTAAAGGACTTATGTTTTCACACCTCAAGATCCTTTATAAGGTAAATTACTTTTGACAACCTATGTTTCTTTTTTAGTAGGGAAAAGATTGATGTCTGCTGTTTTACATCACTATCACTAATGATTTGTAGGCCTATAAAGATAGCAAACAGCATGACATTTGTTGTTTTTTCCCCTAAACTGATTTTAAACTTTTCTCCCTTAGACCTTTTGGACCGGCTTGCATATGACAGCATTTCATTTGTATGCCAGCCAAACGTCATGCTATCTAGTGTCATATCAGGTAGAACAAAGTTAGACAAACTCAGAAAACACAGAACGATAGAGGCATTTTGGATTTTTAACCAACATGCAACATGTCCATTGGCAATGACTTCAAGGTTGAAAAGATGTCACTTTTTTAACAGAGCACTTGCAAGTGTCACAGCTGCTGTGAAAACAACTACCAATAGAGCCAGGCAGAACCATTTATTGACAGAGGAGACTCGACTGGTTCAAACTGGCTATTGCACTGGGTTCTACGTTTCTGCTGGCAAAGTCCAGAGCATTCAGATGAATTGCTTTGTATTTGGGTAGAGAGGAGTAAGTTTGCTAACTTGTTAAGCCATTGGAAGGGGAAAGTACACAATGAAATGTGCTCCCATGCAGCCAACATGATTTTCGTGGGCAGAAAGGAGGAAGGGATGGTAAGGTTGGAGAAAACTCAAACTAGAAGCATGGGCCACTGCATTCAGAGTCCAAATATTTGGCATTTACAGAGGAATAATTGACCGTAAATAGGGCACTATTTAGAAATTAAGAATGGTTGTCTACAAACTGGCAGTTACAGACTAGTAAATCAGTACTCACAGCTGGTGAAATGAAATATAGAAGCTTATGGCTTTGGGAATGAAAATACCTTGAACGTTTTATAAAATCTTTTATTTGCCACCTCCTCCCCCCCAACAAAGGTAAATTCTACATCAGGTATTTGTCATGCTTAGTCACCAATGTTAAGTTCATTTAGTGACATCGCAGCCACACAGCTCCAGCAACTAAGGCTTATGGTGTCCTTCGTTACCACGAGCATCGCAGTACCCACTGTTACATTGCAGGAAGGTTCGTCTCATCTCCCCGAGCACTCGGGGAACTTGAACACGTGTCCACAGTGTTCGTGCACGGGCCACCCCCTCCCAAGCCACTTGCTGCAGTCAAGCCTGCCTCACTTTTGTTTTATTGACAGCCACCTCTCTCTCTTTCCCCCCCCACCCCCTGCAGAGAGTGACATTTTAATTGTGTGTGTCCTTTTTTGGTCTGTCAGCTCCCAGCCTCAGCCAAACAGCTGGGTAACTTTGGCTGGAATCCAGAATTAACATAAGTTGGTTTTAACCTCTTGATACAAGGGCATTTTACACGGTTCCCCCGTACGACCTCCGTGCACAAGAGCCTGCTATTAAAATAAGCCACCATATGCAAACCACCAACGTCCTGGGCTAGCTGTCCAGAAGCGCTTGGCCATGGCCTGGTCCTGCGTGGCATTTGGGCAGCATCACAGACCAGCAAATTATTCTCACCACTTCTGAGCCAAACACATCCTAGTGCAGCGCTGGAAACAGCACCACTCCAGAGGATCCCCTGGTGCTTTTTAACAGTGTTCAAATTTTAGTTCTTACCAGTTTAGCTTCCTAGAACTCTTCTAGTGTAAGACAATCATGTTTCCTATCTAAAGTGGTATTGCACTGCATCTCGCTCGCGGCTGCAGTACGGCAATGGGACCAAGCTGCCTGGTGTGGGCAGGGCTGCTGCAGGGGCGAGAGGGAGGGTTTGAAGTAGAGGTATGAATCTCACCACTTAAGAGCTTGGTCATGATTGACAACTAGAAGCTGCCAATGTTCAGTCACTCCTCTTTGCCCCGCAGCAGCGATCTCCACTCCCATGCGCTCAAACACGGTTGTGTCTGAGCTGCGTTTAGCTTGGAATTTGCTGATGAAAGGACTTTGAGACCAAAAGTTTGTCTACTTTTTCCAACATTCCAGCTCTCAAATGAAGGTAGTATCGCTTTCCACACACCCCTTGCTTCCCTTGAAAAGTCAGGACATTTCTACTTAAGAGGTTAAATGAGGACTAGGATACAGATTTGCAAATGTTGACTCACATAACTTCTCAAGTAAATGTATGTAGTGTAGCGTGCATCGGTTGTCTGAAGGATACAGGTGCTGCGCCACTTGCAGCGAAGGTATTGGCAAGTACTTGGCAATGTGGGGTAGGCTGTTCCTCTTTAATTGCAGGGGCACGCAAAGCATGAGCAGTTATTTGCTTGCATGAGCAACTTTATCAGCAAATGGTTATCCAGAGAGAAGCAACCTGGCCCGCACCACACTCTCGGAGGCTGCATTCCCCGTTTTTGCCTTCAGGACACAAAATCTTAAAGGACTACACACATTTGAGCCTGCGTGCTTGACAGGCCCCCAAATATTTGTGTCGATTCAGTAATTCAAGAGATGCACTGATAATCACATAACTAATAATCAGTTGGCCTTCATTTTTTCTCATTCAGAGAGGACAGACTGAGAAATCATTAGTTTACTTTTGGCTTCAATCCAAAACAGTGCATACTTTGAGAGAGCAACCACCCGTTCCATCGATGTTAGCAGAGCACTTACAGCAGTGAGGGCCTGGTCCAGGAATGGGGTTGCTAAGCAATATGGAAATAGAAATAATAAACGAATAACAGCCACCTGCAAAAGATTACATGCTGAATTGTACCTTACCATGAAAGCTTATGTTTCAAACTTCATCTCATTGGGATTCAAATTCACTGAAATTAAATTTAAAAAGAAGGAATGATTATTGTACAGAATGTTTTGAGAGATGTAAACACCTCCTTTTCTATTACTGTGATTCACTTTAGGGTTTGTTTTTTCTGTAAGGCATTTAAAGCGTGCAGCTCTGTGGAATACAATGGCTGGTTTACTTATTACAGCACAGACTTGAAACTGCTTAAATATATTTTTCTGTCAACATGTATTTGTGATTTCCATATTTAAAAGGTGACTGTTATTCTGTGTACAAATGTGTCGTTAGCATGATTGATGTCAGAACAGTGTTTGCACTCCACATCGGAGAAGATTAAAAGCTGCTCATCGGAAATCCTCTTTACAATGCACAGCAATGCAAACACACCATACTAGGAAATCTCACAGAAGAAACTTCCTCTCAAGGCTGCCTCAGATTCGCCGTATCTGCTCTGAGCTTGAGCACTATGGTTGCTACCGTGCACGCCTTAAGAAGGCAGATTCCTTCTCTGTAGGATTGGTTTGTAACCGATTGGAAAGGTTCCCATTGACTTTAATAGGCAGAGAGTGCCGCTCTGCACCATGTCTCACATCGAGGGCCAGTCAGGGCTGCGGCTGAATCACACAGAACTTGCAGAGATTAAAGAATGCAACTAGATTGTCAGATCTGGGGCTTTAGGACTAGTTTATGTCTTTTGAATTTGATCCAGATAGTTAAAAAAACAAAAGACATGCTCTTATTTAGACTTTTGCTGCCCTAGGACTTGTGAACAAGAACAGGTCTGTGATTCTCCATAAGAGGAAACTCCTGCAAACAAAACTAATTTGGGGTCATTCTGGTTTCAAGTGAAATGGTGGAAAATGGGAAAAAAAAAAATCTGTTTTTTTTCCAGTGGGATCCTGATAACATAATTCACTCTAACCCTTGGCATCCACCTCACCCACAGCCAGCACTGAGACTCCTGTTCTTACCGCGCATCAGGAGCCACGGTAACCCTCCATGTGTGCACTTTCACAGAAAAACTCTGAAGTAGTTTGACTTATTGGCTCGCAGAGAAGAGTTTTAAGCTTGCACTTGCTGTAGACCAAATACTTTTGTACAGAAACAGTTGCACAAAGCTACAATTTGCTAAGCTGCAGCAATTTAATTACAAATTTGAACCTTTGTCATCAAAAGATGATCCTATCAAGGGATAAATGCTATTCTCAACCTTTGTACACCACTGGGATAGTCTTACCCTGCACACAAACAAAAAACATAATTTGCACAATTTTTTTTTTTTTTTTTAAGTTAAGAAGCTTACAGTAGGACTGCCTTCTCCCTAGCTCAGAGGCAGGAGGGTGGCTTCAGAGGATGGACAGGTAAAGCTGTGTGCAAATCCCAAAGCGGCAACTTCTGTAGAAACAGGTATGTTTTGGATTCTGGAGAAATGATGCAAGCCAAGGCGGTGCTGAGGCAGAAGAGGAAATTATGCTAATCCAAACTACAAGGGAGGTGCCATGTTACACAGCTGGATGCGAAGCTTAGTATTCATTTTTTCATGAACACACTCCCTGTAACTTAGTTACTTAGGAGATTTCACTCCGCGTTAGTACTTAAGCTCACAATCACTCCATGCTTTGAGATTAAACTGCACATTAAAGACAACAATGACAAAGAGAATTGGGGACATCAGGGAGAAACGTGGATATTTGGGTTTTTTTCAGAGATACTACACGTGCAGTTCAAGAGATGGAAAGTTTCAAATTTCCATTTACAAGAAGGGTCAGAGGGAGGATCCGGGGAACTACAGGCCTGTCAGCCTGACCTTGGTATCAGGGAAGATTATGGAACGGTTTGTCTCGAGAGCACTCACGTGGCAAGTTCAGGACAAGCAGGGGATCAGGCCCAGCCAGCGTGGGTTTATGAAAGGCAGGTCCTGCTTGACCAACCTGATCTCCTTCTATGACCAGGTGACCTGCCTAGTGGATGAGGGAAAGGCTGTGGGTGTTGTCTACCTGGACTTCAGCAGGGCCTTTGACACTGTCTCTCATGGCATACTCCTTGGGAAGCTGGCGTCTGATGGCTTGGACAAGTGTACTCTTCGCTGGGTGAAAAACTGGCTGGAAGGACGAGCCCAGAGGGTTGTGGTGAATGGAGTTAAATCCAGCTGGCGGCCAGTCACAAGTGGTGTTCCCCAGGGCTCAGTGTTGGGCCCTGTTCTGTTTAATATCTTTATCAACGACTTGGATGAGAGGATAGAGTGCCTCTCAGCAAGTTTGCAGATGACACCAAGTTGGGAGGCAGGGTCGATCTGCTCGAGGGTAGGGAGGCCCTACAGAGGGATCTGGACAGGCTGGGTCGATGGGCCGAGGCCAACTGTATGAGGTTCAACAAGGCCAAGTGCCGGGTCCTGCACTTCGGTCACAGCAACCCCATGTAATGCTACAGGCTTGGGGAAGAAATGCCTGGAAAGCTGCCTGATGGAAAAGGACCTGGGTGTGCTGGTCGACAGCCGGCTGAATATGAGCCAGCAGTGTGCCCAGGTGGCCAAGAAGGCCAACGGCATCCTGGCCTGTATCAGAAATAGCATGGCCAGCAGGAGCAGGGAGGTGGTTGTTCCCATGCACTCGGCACTGGTGAGGTCGCACCTCGAGTGCTGTGTTCAGTTTTGGGCCCCTCACTACGGGAAAGACATGGAGGTGCTGGAGCGTGTCCAGAGGAGGGCAACCAGCTGGTGAGGGGCCTGGAGCACAAGTCTTATGAGGAGCGGCTCAGGGAGCTGGGGCTGTTTAGTCTGGAGAGAAGGAGGCTGAGGGGAGACCTTATCGCTCTCCACAACTACCTGAAGAGGGGTTGTAGTGAGGTGGGTGCTGGTCTCTTCTGTCAGGTGGCTGGAGATAGGACAAGAGGAAATGGCCTCAAGTTGCAGCAAGGGAGATTTAGGTTGGATATTAGGAAAAATTTCTTTACTGAGAGGGTTGTCAGACATTGGAATAGGCTGCCCAGGGAAGTGGTTGAGTCACCATCCCTGGAGGTATTCAAAAAGCACGTAGACAAGGTACTCCAGAACATGGTTTAGTGGGCATGGTTGATGGCTGGACTCAATGATCTTGAAGGTCTTTTCCAACCTAAATGATTCTATGATTCTAAATGAATCTTGCCAAAAGTCCTCAAGCTAAGTGCTACTGAAACAGCAAATACAGATGAGTGTGGCATTTCATGCTCTCAGCTCACCTGAGCTATTCATCTTTAATAAACACATAAATAAAAACAATGGTGAAGCTCAGTCTGGTATTGTAACAGTACCCAGGAAAAGTACACAGGCAGTACCCCAAGAAAGCATATCTGTCAAAATATCAGTGGCTAGAATATCCGGGCTTCACTTTTCAAAGCTACCCAAGAGCTTTGAAAACTCAGTTCCCATTAATTTTAATCTTCCAGGTGGCTTTCCAGATCCCAGCCTCAAGTTTGCACTGACATATACCACATTTTCTAAGAACCTTTGGATAGTCTCCTGATAAAAAGCATACAGTGTTATTTGACTTCTAGAGCAGAGGACTTGGGATTATGTCATCAGTGCTCATTTCTGACTTAAGGCATGATGCTGAACAAGTCACCAGCTCCCTATTTCTGATCATCATCAGTCATTTACTGTTAGGAGAACTACCTGCCCCACTGGGACAATCTGAGGCTTCATTAAACATTTACAAACAATTTTAGAATAGGTACATATCTACATAAAAGCAAAGATAGTTTTCATATAAGCATAGATCCTAGACACACCTACTAACGGCACCATACTGGAAGGTAACATTGGTATGATGCAGCAGCAGAGAAATATCAGATGGGAAGAAAAGATCCCTCAAGATGACTTTCAGAAGTGGAATAATGGAGGTGAGGTTAAGTTTGACAGCCTAAATACAAGTTCCTGCAGACTGATAGGAAGTCTGGTATACGTTAGGAACTCAAAGGAAGGATAACAACCTCAGCAGAGCCATTGGTTACTGCTGAATTATGAGCCCTAGCATGACAAAGCCACGAAAAGCACAAAAGATATTTCTAGAGAAAGGCATTTCTAGAAAGATAACGTCACTGTATAACGTACTGTTACCACCCCAGATAAAATTCAGCACAAAGCATCACTGATCAAGAAAGATCAGACAAGTACAGAAGAAGCTGACTAGGATAAGAGCAGATGAATCAGTAAGCGTATCTCCCAAGTGAAATTTAGAAGACAGTTTGATCTAGCAAAGGTAGAGTGGATATGATCTCTCAAACTCTTCAAAGGCAGAAAAAAAAGTGCTAAAACTTGACAGCAATGTTTGCTCAAGAACAAATACACATGCACGGCTCATGAGTAAGTTCAAACTGGAAGCTAGGGGGAAAAGAAAAAATAATCAAGAAGAACAATGTTCTAGGCTTATCTACCATTACGTGTAGAAAGAGCAAAATAGGAACTGATGTACCTGCATAACACCAGGCCTTCGACAGTACGGGTCCAGTAACTTCAATCCTGTGTGACAAAGTCCAACAGCAGGTCCACACACCTTCAGTACTACAGAATGGTGGAACAGACATTCTTGGAGAAGAGTGCTATGCTTCGCAAAATGAACAAGTTAATCTTATATTGTATATACGTTTCCTTTCCATAACAGACTGTAGTGTTTACTCTGATTCACCCTAAATGTCATCATCTTATTCCTCCATTAACCTAAGCCTTTCAAATTAAACTGAATTATCTGACACACTGATATACTTGCCTTTGATTTGACCTGCAGCAATGCAATTCAGCTGGAATCGTTACTTCACTGTTTGTTCCCTCTTTCAAGGGAAAAAATACATATATACTATGATGTATGAATTTCTGATTTGCTAAAGTGCTTGTGCTCTATTTAATACATCCTTCTCTGGTTTTCAGTGTAATAACACACCCAGTATCCATAATGTTCAAGACAGCATTCACATCTTCTACCATTGTCTTTAATACAGAAAATTCATTTGTATCCTTCTACAGGCAAAATAACTCCAGATGAATTTAAGGACACAAGAAAGAGATTGGCACATAGCTTACAGCACTGGGAGACAGCTAGGGATTAGCAACGACAGGACTTTCTGTCCTGAGCTCAGACTCCACTAACCAGTGCCAAGGGATTCCTGGTTCTGCAAGGATGTAGGTCATGCCAGAGGGGACACACAAAGTCCTGCAGGAGCCTGGAGGCAATTAAAAGCGGTGATGCAGCTGAGCATCACCACGGGCAGTGGAAAGGGACTTCCCCTGAGACTGGAAATCACAGGCAAGAACCATCTATTCATCTTCCATGTCCCTGACAAGAAGGAATGACTTGTTTATAAAGCCTTTAAAATGCAATGAGTCACTTCTCAAAAGAGGTCACTGGTTACGGAAATTTTGCTGAAGTATTTAATAAAGAAAAAACACTCGAATAACAAATATGAATTCCTTTAATAATACTGTATCTGATTCTTCCAGTAATTACATTTGGGGTACCTGACAGAACAAATAGGTAATTCTCTTATGCTGGGTAGAGGCAATACTGGTCAATGAGACATCCTTCTGCTACAAAAGCTCCACTAAAGTTTATTTCCCAGACCAGCAACAAAAGATCCCCAACTTCTGCAGAACTGCCTGTATATTCCTTGTTCAAGGAGAAGCAAGTGCCATGCAGGTTCACTGAGGAGTGGGCTAGAGGAACTTCTCACAAAGTACCAGCTTGGGAGAAACCCACCCATAAGTGCATGTACCAAACTCTATAGCCTGACCAGTGCAGGCTATCCTCCGGCTGCAGACTCCCTCACTGTTAACGCCACACAAGTTACAGTAACTTGACCGCCATCAACTTTTATATTAAACACATAAGGTAAGCCTTAAACGCTACAAGCTGACAGTGTAGTGGTAGATAATACACCGTGGAAGTACTGAAGATCCAAATCAAACCCAATAGAGAAAGATACCCAAATTGCATCAGTTGTAACAAGCTCACACCCTCACCTGTGGGGCACGGGAGGCTGGCAGGGCAGAGTGGCCCTCCTCTTGACTAGCAATGTTGCCCTTCTCCCCCTAGCAAAGCTGGCGGAGCTGCCAGAGGTAGTGGATCAAGTGGTACTTGGTGGATCCCACCACAGGTCAGATTATGATGAAACAGCAAATCCCCTATGCAAAGAGGATGAAAGACTGGCAATACCTTGCACCACAAAGTTGAAATATCTCAGGTACAGGTTCTACCTGACCTCCAGAACAGGAGATCAGATCAGTCAGGTAAGCAGGGAGACCATGAGAGCAACTTCTGCACCACCCATAGCCCTGCAAAACATCACCAAGGCCTTGCTCAGAGTGTTTAATAATACTGCAGCACCGGGGTGGGATCATAAGAGAATCAACTGGTTTCTGCCCTCAGTATTACAACATGCACTTGAACTGCTCTGATCTTACCCCTCCCATCATTAAGCTTCTAGTTTGTTAAAACCTACACAGCCCCTCCCAAATCCCATGGAAAAGGGCCACCTTCAGTCACCCCCAGAGAGGGAGGAAACCTGGATTAGACAGAACATTACAAGCGTTTTTTTCTTGAGCTCATCAGATGAGGGTCATTTTAATTGAACCAGCTCAACGATGCTGTCCTGTCCATTCTTTGTAAATGAAACCTGGACGAACCAGCATGTGAGCTTTAAATTGGCAGAAGTGTTAATTTCAAGTCAATAGCAAATACAAAAATTATCAATAGGCATTTAAGAGTGAAGCATTAATTACTTTTCAAAAGGTGCAGTTTGCCTGATGCCTTTACAAAAGGAAATAAGCCAATAACATTATTTCATAATATTTATAAATGACTAAGTTAATTAACAAGGAATCTTCAGAGAGATGGTAAAGGAAATTTAGAAGAACCTTGTCTAACACTATTTGAAATTCTCAAAGGAAGGAAGGGACTTCTTAAAAAAAGATTAATTACAAGTTTTTTTGCTTTACCTTGATATAATTTCTGTTTACATATTTAAGCTGGTTTTGACCTTCAAAATTCTGGCAACGGACAATTTTCATTAAACCATCTCAGTGGAGGAACTTGGCAGTTCCTCATCTCGCCTCTGAGGTTTACTGAGAATATTAATTATTTAGCAGGCATGGTCAAAAAAATATGTGTAAGTCCTATCCAAAGTAACATTTAATTTATCAAAGTAGACATAGCAAGTGTTGATGTATAACAAGCTCTTCTCCTGTCAGGTCCGATTCCTTTATGGGGTTTGGTTGGAGGCTCCAGAATGAAATAATTCCACAGAAGATGCTGTTTCTCTCTAAGGATACCCTCCCTTCATTCTGAGCATATATAACAGTATAATGACAGCAGCTCCTCACCATTCTTTGGCAATGCATAGGTGTCATCAACCAAGAAGACTCCGTAACTGTCTTGAAGATAGTACAAAATTTAACAAGAATAAAATGACTGTGGCTTCCCTTTCTTCTAAGTTTTATCACTTCAGTGTCCTCTTTTCTGTGAAACTCTGCTCACCTGTTGCTCTTTGCAGCCTGGTTTGACACCATCACCCACCTGCCTGGCTGAGCTATGAATACATGAATAAGCAGTTTGGCAAGCGGGAAGAACATGCTCTGTCTCGTCATTGGCACACGTATAGTACCAAGTCAAAGAGGAAAGCATATTAGAGATAAATACTCATTTAAAGAACAATATTTTCATGGCAGAGCTATACTTAATAATACAGTAAAAAAGGAATTACACTGGGACATCAATTGGTCAAGAATCAATTAAATACCAGTTTTTTCTACAGAGGCAAATTAAGTTTGCCCCACAAAATGAAATTACAACTATTGTATATGACATTCTAACACAAAGTGATAGGCATCCCAAAACACGATTGTATCACATTAACTAAACCAGATATGGTATTTAAGAGAATATCAAGAACTCCTCTATAGAAAGTATTTCCGTAAAAGTAAAATGAATTTGGGTAGACGTAAAGGAAAAATACTACAAAAATGAGTCACGACCTAGAAAATGTGTGGTAACAGAAGACTGAAGACACCCAGTCTATCAAGATGTTCATGAGGTGGAGAAATGTTGAGGCAAGATGTTAAGAAATCAAGAACCAGGAATTAGACGTTAAGCCAGAAAAACCCGCAGAGAAATAAGGCACAAGCTGAGCAGCAAGGGTAGTTACTCACTGGAATAAACTACTAAAGGAAGAGATGGATTTAACACTTGGATGCTTTTTCAAGACTGCTTGGTTTTTCAAGCAGCGTGCTGCGGTCCAGCCAAGGTTTCTCTTCAAAGGAGCAACCGAGCAAAGCTTTCTGATGTGTTCTGCAGGGGAACACACCATCTCATTGAATGACCCACCAGCAGATGCGCCACAGCCTACAGCCTTTCCACCCATCTTTAGCCGTGCAACTCGACAGTTAAGAAAATCCTTCTCAAGAACCATACTTGGATCACAGAATTTTGAAATAGCTCTTTCTTCCCGAGATCAACAGGTGGCTGGTTTTCATACAGTAAATGGAAAAAGGGAGTCCCAGAAGGCAATTTAAAGTCATAAATCAGTATAATCTGTCAAAGTGCCTAATGCTTTCCATTGCTCATCCGATGGAAATGACAATCCAAACCTAGGCACTGCAATTAGGTGGGAAACTTCCAGGCCAAGGAGCCTCTGAAAAAGCAGGGATCCTCGGTTTTGAGAAATGAACGTTTTTAAGAGATACTGCTGACAGTTTTACTTACTCCATCTTACCACTTTGAGACCTTCATATAAGAGTAAAATTTTCTTTGCTACAATCTATGCTTTGGCACGGCAAGGGGAAAAAAAAAAAAAAAGAAAAAAAAATAGAAAATGCTGCTATGTGAAGTCCCTGAACTGCAAAGTCTGCCTTACGGTGACAGCAGTACTACCAGATCTCCTAAGGAAATGCTCTAGCTCTGTGTCACTTATCTCCAAGAATAACAAGCAGGTATTTCACTTCAGAACCCTGCTGACAACTTGCGAGGCAGGAATTGTGAAACACTTCTGTCTCCTTACCTTTAAGGCAAGCACAGAAGACTGCCTCCTGCTTGCAGAAGGAATAGAAATGAAAAAGGAAGACCAGGAAAACAGGCAGGGCTGGCTAACATCAGGAAAATTACCAACTTGTGGATTTACATGGCATGGACAGATTTGTACAGAATAACAGTACAATATATCTGTACACATAGAGCTGTCTAAGTGCACTAGCTAGAGGTCCCTGGCAGCAGAAGAAAACGCTGATTATTCTACTTGCTAAAGGTTAAATTCTTGGCACGCAAGAGTGACTGGACTTTTTTAATTAAGAAAACTTCTCACTGATTGAAACCCTAAATGCCAGTCAAACTGCTTGAGATTTTGCTGTTTGGCTACTGACTTCATCTAAATTGCACGTATGAATTCTCTGTGGGAAGGTGAGAAGGCCTATGTGACCCCTCCACAACCTGTTCCCAGGCTTCCCGTACCAGCAGACACAGGGTCCTCTCCCGCGTGTGGCTGCTGCTGAGTGGAGCTCAGTTACTTTTTAAGTTTAGGAAAGCCACAGAGTGGAAGTTGCACTTATTTACCAATGTGGCAGTAAACAGCCTTTGTTGGATGAGTTGCCTTTAGGGGACTACACCTAAAGACAAGACAACCCTCTAGGTTGTCCTACCCTATCCTGACAAGGAGGGGGGTTCCTTGCACTGTGCTCCAAAGCAGAGGTGATGCTACAACATCACCTTCACCCCTACTTAGCCCCAAATTCTACATCCTCAATTGCTTATTCCTGTAAAGATGCACACTGAAATGCAGAACTTACAGTGTACATTGGCCCTGGAAGGACAAAAGTGTCCTTGCAAATGCAAAGAAACCAGAAAGTGTCAAAGCATTTTAATATATAATGCAGGAAAAAAGTGTACAATCCTACTTTCAGGAGTTTTAGTTTTTCTTAATCTAAGACTCTTCAAGAAATTGAAACACAGAACATTAACTTGGAGACAGATGCTTTGCCCCATCCACCGCCAATCCTGCTTATTTTGAGAATTATTCTCTAAAGGCACCTCTATAAATCCTGCAGAGGACTCCATATGGAAAGGGAAGACCATGGTGCATCTGGCTCACAGATGCAAAATGTCCATATGGACTATTTTCAAGTATCAGTGGGCTAATATTCCAACTTAAACATGGAGAAAGATGTCTCCCATAAACTTCTGTTCTGCTAATACAAGAAAAATAGAAAACACATGAAAATACTTTTTTTTTTTAACTAAAATACTATTCAGTAAGATTTACATAAACACTTGGGAAGACTTTAAAGATATATTTGAGTATGAAAGAAAGAATATGAAACTCTCCCATGTAAGCTTTTTCATTCATCTGAGTCTCATGTGGAAGGGGCTGGTACCAGCGTGATCTGGCACTATCAAGACATATTCCCTCTACTGCTGTCCCAGTACATCCTTCATATTCAGTAGGGCGAACACCAAAGGGTGTTCACAGCCAATTCTTCCGATAATCAGCCTATCCCATGAAACCGAGGTCTTTCTCTACTCCAAAAGCATGAAAGCTCATGCTAACTATAAAGGATACACAAGCACCAACAAGCGTAATTTCTTATCTTATTTCACAGGACTTCTAGCAATTGTTACACTACAATAAAAGCTAAGTCACCCCCAGCCTACCCCTCTCTTGGGTGTTCAGTAAATTTTCTGTGACTCTTTAATTTCAAATCACTAAAGACTAAAATTTAATATGAAAGTAGGTAGCTCGACGCATTAAACATATATACTAATAAAGAGTTTAGTTCCATTAAGGTTTTACTATCAATAAACAAGGAACATAAAGTTGCTATTCTGCTAAATGTGAAAGAGATAATTTCCTCTGTAGGAAGAAGTTTTCTAGTCAGAAGGCAGCACAGAAAAAAAACCTTTAGGCTCAGCTTCTTCCTCTCCTCCCAGACACACTTTCACCCCTGTTCTGATCCAGACATATTGCAAATTCATCTGATGTCATAGGTGAGGTATTTTCCTCTTGACGGTAAACCAATGATGTCACAACCACAGGACTGCATTTCACTGCAGGACTGAACAAGCGGGTATCTAATGCACAGCATGAAAGTTATTGTTCAAACATAAACAGCAGAAATAATTGCAAAAGTAAAGCAAATGAACAGCCAAGTAAATTAATTGCTTTTTGAATCACTGTTCCTGTTTTCCAAGTCCAAATGATTCTCCTTTCCTATTTAGGAAGCCTGAGGGGATGAAAAAGTGTCCAAGATGGTGAAATTAAAAATTAGCTACTGAGCATGAAACATGCAATGATTGCACTTCATAACATTTTTATTGCCTCAGTGTTGTATGAATCATTTCACAGTTCCACAGTTACGATGAAAAAAATGACACCAATAAAGCCTAAGCAATCGATGTTATGACTTCATCAATCCAAGACTGAAGGCATGCACAGAATGACAAATATTTTCAAGAATACCGAGAAAACTACCACCTCGTTCTGAAGAAGCACAAGTTTTATCTTTGCATCTTTCTGAAGAGTGGTCACTCTCACACCAAAAGATGGAATATTGAAATAATCCTCAGTACAGCTCTATGTGACACAACCTTGCTTTCCCTTTCAGAAACTGGCCAAATTTGGGGTTCTGAAGAGTTACAAATGCAGCTAACGCAGAGTGAGGCTACAGCCAAAACAGAATGTTCCCAAGTCAGAACATTCTCACTCCTTTGAGATTTTGCATCAAGATAGTATTATTTTAACAATGACCTGCACTTTGCTTTATTTTTTAAAAGTCTACAGATTCTGGAAGTATGAAGTTGAATTATCTTTACAATTTCACTAAATCCAAAACAGTTCAATTTATTGCTACTTAAAACTTCCAAGAGGACAATAATCTATGCTTAAGACAACAAAGCAGCATCGTAGTAATCTATCAGATACAACATCAAAGGTACGGTGCAAAGAAGGGACCTCCCGCAGGGAGATTGTACCTTCTTTTGACAGTCATACTCAATAGCTAACCAAATACAACCTTAAATCCTTTCTACTTATAGTTCAACTTTGACATGACTAAAATAGTATTTTAGTCCAGCTGTATTAAAAAAACAAAACCAAAAAACTCCCATCTCTATAAAGCATCATTAAATCCAAACCTGTTCTTTAACAGCAGAACCTAATTATTTTTTTTTTTCCCTCTAACAAATACTAGCTTTCTTTTTTTTTAATTGAGTGGCTAGACATCTTGACTCAAGTATTACAATCTCTGGTAGGATTCTTTCCTTTAATATAATAGCTCATTTCCCTTATAAAATCATTAATGGAAAATAAAGCCCTTTTTGTTAACTCTAATCTTGCTTCCTTGCAAGTGTGCCAGAGGCACTTTAATATGGATCAGGTCATGAATATCACAAATTACAGCAGCAATGTGTGGCAACAAAGGATCAGATTATTACTGTAACAGCAATACCTTCTTCCTTCTTTGATAAAAAAAAAGAAGTAAACAGTATCCATTGATCTCTCAGGACAAAAAGTCAGTTCCTCTTAAATCCGTGTTTTTCTGATACTTACAAATCCAAGGTTTACAGTACGAAGTAACGGCACAGCACAAACCTGAGAATGATGAATGAGGGGTATTACAGGGTGTAGTAAAATCTACTTCATTTTATGTCAAAATCTCTCCTGTTTCACATGATGTACAGGTATGAAGTTAACCTAAAGTAGGAAAAAGTCAGTAGGTGCTGTTTTTGCATAACGTTTCCTATGGTAGATTCATGGCAGATGCATTATGAACGAAGTAAAACTATGTACAGGCAGGCACAATTATGGAAGAATTAATGTACCAACAAGAACAGTACTGGCCATAAATGCAGTATAACATAGCGAAATGAAATTCGCTGCAGAAAAGCACACCCCATTAAAGTTTGTACTTTCCTTGGGTAACATGGGAACACACGACAACCGTAGCCTATTTCCCTACTTGAAGTACTCACACTGGGAAAGACTTGTATGGTCTTCGTAAGGGTTCATGGGGAGGGAAAAGACAAGAATAATGACCAAAGAGAAGTGCAAAGATGTTATTCATACACACCTGTTATCCATTGCAGAGCCCTCCGCACATTGCCTTACACCTGCAGCGTGCAAAACCGGCTTACTACTAGCAAAAACTTACTTCCAGAAGTCCAAAGATTTCGTTCAAGTTCTAATACAATAAAGAGGTATTTTAACTTTAACACGTCCCATTCCTTTCCCGTAACTCAACAAAGCTTCAGGTGATGCTCACATTAAATGCCAGTTGCCCAGTCCAAAGGACACAGTCTCAGCCCCCCAATGCGACACTTCAAAGGGAAGTGAACCTTTCTGTGCCACCCAAATACTGTTAAACTCTGCTATAAACTGTCTGCTAGACCTGGGCTGATAGAAACTCCAGGAAGAAATGAATGAAGACCTCCAAGATATCTTCCCCAAAGAAAACATTTAAATTCTTCGGCAATATTCAGCATTAACATCTGATGGGACAAGTCTGTCAAGGAGAAGTCTTAGAAAGATGATGCCGATTTTGCAGAAAGACTCAGAATCTCCGAATTTGGGGGCGAGGCTGGAGTCCTAACTCTAATTAAATTCTAATCTGCTTTTCCCAGGTTTCATAAAATGCTGTCTCAAATAGGCTTATCTTTTAAGAAGTGCAGCATGATCTTCTCATTAAAGAATCTGTTACAATGAAAACACATTAGTACTAAAGCCATAAAAGACTGAGGAAATTATGGACATTTTCCCCAAAACTAGTGGATTGCTTTAGTATCACTTTAAAAAAAATTTTACATTCACAAGTCTGCTTGAAAAGTGGGAACTTGCTTTTTAAGTGTTTCTTCAATGTTATCTCTATTTTGTTCTTTAATTAATAAAAGGATACATGCACTGACATTATAAACACTAATTTGCTATTTAGCATCCCAAATTAGGAAGCATAAACATTTATGCACTTCATTAAACACTACCTAAGAACACTTTGATATTAACAGGAGACAAGCTAGGCTGTTAAATGCAATTTCAGGGCACACATAAGCCACCGTAAAAAGACACTCCTCCTCTCCCCGTCCCTTGCTATGAATGCTCCCCGGCTTCATCCCATTGGCACCAGCCCTTACAAAATGAACCTTGGAAATCAGTGAGATCTGACACATCTGTGCAATCCCAAGTGCCGGTTCAAGGGAAGGGATGGGAACGCAGGGGCACGAGCAGCGAAAGCGGGGCGTACCTGTCCGACAGCACGGCATACTTAGATTGGTACAAGTCAATCGTGAAATTGCACTTTAGAAAGCACAAACCAAATACTTATGCCCTGAATTAAGACACCATTTAAGCACATGTGGTGTACAGGAAGAGACAACATGGTGTTTTTCTCCATCTCTTCCAAAACAGGCACTGCAGTTCTAGCAAGCCTCCTCTCCTCTCCCCTCTTTCTTCCACCCACCCCAGCCCTTTAAAGAATCCTTGTGTTGCTCCTTCGAGCATTGAAATAGGCTTAACGTTAGGGTATACGAGTGCTACAGGAAGATGATAAGAAATGGTCTTTCAAAACTACAGGAAGCAGAACTGCGGTGGTAGAAAAGAAACAAATGCTGATACTCAGGAACAGACAGCCTGAATGGCAAATAAGCACATCTGTGTGCGTAAAATAAATGGAAGGTTAACTAAGATCACCAGTATAACAAACCGTCAAAATTGATCAGTCCAAGCCCCAAATTATCTCTACAAACCTTATTCTCATAATCCTTCGTGAAACAAGACTTCAGGTTATCTTCTTTCATTTACAGACAGTAAGGTATAATTCAGACAATAAATTATTCCTTATAACTTTGCATTGCAAGTCTAACTTCAATGTAGAAAATGATTTTTAATTTAAATTTCTCCTAAAAGTGTCCATTGTCAAATTATGGACTCAGACAAAATGGTACTAAATTTTCTATTATACATAATCTTGCCATAGTGTGGCAATCTTTAAATCATTTGAAAATACAAACACACTAAAAATATAGTGTTTCAGGAACAGTAATATGGACATACTGAAGAGCTTTGTACCATAACGAGAAATCTGAAAAGTGCCTTGGTGCCTGAAAAAGAACTGCTTTTAGATTTATTTATTTTTTAAAATAAATTATCATGATTTTACAACTTACAGCTTTGGGTTCTTTGTTTTTAAAACTATGACAGCAATGGTGATCTATCTACAAGATAATAAGCCAAAAAGAAGCATTCTTTGTGTGTTTTTGACCAAATATATTGTTAGAGATCAAAACAAAGATTTATAAAAACAAACGATTAAAATTTCAGTTCAGAAAAACACTTCGTAAAATACAATAAAACCCTTTTCAATAGCAAAGTGGATTTTGTACAGTTCTTCCTTCTAAGCAGATGATTACTGCAGCCTAGATCCACTAACTCCCGTAAAACAAAACGTAGGCAAAATGGGTTGGTGTTCGCAGAATTACAACCTATATACAGAACTGCAGGTAACATACTGCAACTCATTGGAAAAACCTTTGAAAATTCAGTTTCATTGTGAGTGGACTTACAATATATCTTACATTATTTAAAAGCAGGTTACACCATAGAAAGGCTTTTGACAGAGCCGCTCAAAAAATGAATCAGTTATAGGAGGAGAGTAACACTTCAAGTCAGCTTCTCCCATCAGCAAAAATGCCACACAAATCAAAAAACAACACTTAAGTAAAACACTAAGACTTTATTAAAAATCCAAAATTTATTGCAAATTGTACTTTGCACTTTCCCTCCTTTCTTCATTTTTACATGATTTATTGATATCCATGATTTTTTCACAGATGTACTTGTTGACTTTGGAGAGTCTCTGTGCAATTTCAGTTTCATCCACAGTTTCTTGTGCTATTCTATCATACAAACATTCTGGGGAGAAAAAAAAAAAAGGAAAGAGCCATTAGGATATTTTTAGAAAAGAATATAGCCCTGTGTTGGGCTAACTACTCAAGAGACAGCACTGAGTAAGCACTGTATTTGTTGCAAGACAGCAGAAGCTTTCATTGATTCACTGGCTATCTTGTTAAAGTTAAGATTTTTCACCTGGCTTGAATCTTTGGCATGACCAACTTCCAGTTATGCTGTGACTACATTAATAGGCTTTCTATAAAGAAACAAGGCTAAATCCAACCTTTTACAGTGTCAGTCTTGCCCATCTAACTCTTGTATTTGTCCGTATCTCCACAGCAGATTTAGAATCTTTTCCCAGGTGAACGGTCTCACCAGAACTGTTATTATCTACAGTTCCCTGTGAATCACTACCTTCACACCTTCAAGACAGTAAGTAAATGATAATGGTTAGGAATAGAATCAGTAATCAGTAAGAGAAGACATTAACCGATTTATTTTATTTTTAAATCTGTTCAACATACATTAATGTCTGCATCTTTATCGGACGCCCTGTCCCTGGGCGTATTTTGCTTTTATTAGTAGATTATTCAGGGCGAGAACCATCTTCTTGCACGTTTGCACAATACACTTTGTGAACTTAACTGGAATACAAAAAGCAAGCAATAGTAATAACTGCAAAAGCAATGAGGGCAATGAAAGTTGAGACAATTCTGTTTCACAGAGTCTGTAGTTCAGTGCCAGAATCCTGCAGAGGTTACTGAAATTGGCGGTGGTGCAGCACACCCAACTTCTTAGTGACAGGCAGGTTTGGGGTTTTTTGTTTTCATAGCCAGAACAATGTATTTTGTTGTGTAGGCTTCCCAGATTGGTTAAACAAACTCTGTTCTGCTTTGCCTAGTAATCTATTCCAGTAGCCGTTTATTGCTTCATATACAGAAAGCCACAGAGATTATCACTTAATTAACATGGTTTACAACATTTCTAATGCGTCGTATTAAAAAGTTATGAAAATTAAGTACTATGCATGCTTTGTAGTTCATTTTGAAACCTCTCAGAAGTTTTATAAAAGGTTATTTTGCATTAACAAGGTTTATAACAGTGCTCATGCATCATACTTTTTATAATTTCTTTATTACATACTACACAATAGGGATTTTTAAGAAGCTACAGCTATCAGACACATTAAGAGCTAATGCTGTCCTTCAAAAATCTATTTTAAATAAGTTAGTCTGTGCCCACCGAATGATAAGAACATCTAAAAACAATGTGCATTTTATGTGGTAAGAGGTACTGAATATAAAATAAACCAAATTAATCAGCATGCAGCCTGATAGCTGAAATGCTGATCATCAGTAGACACCTAAAAAGAGGCACGCCACTGAGAACCTGAAGAAACCCAGTGTGTTTGCTTGTACTACAACAATCTCAGGAATACTCCCAGGTTGTGGCAGATACACCTAGTCAGGTGAACTTCCAGTAAAAGACAGGCTATGTTATTAGTTTAGCCACAATGTCAAGCAAAGAATCACTTGACAGAATTCATTCATCAGCTGTGACTCTTAAAGTTAGTGTGACCCAGACAGATCCATGATCATCACAGTTTTTCCTTTTCCATCTCTTCCATTTTTATGAGGGGCTGCAGAAATAGTGCTTTAGTAATCACATAAGGATGCTGGCTTAGGGGCTCCAAAGAGCGATTTGGGGTTCTGCTTCTTCATCTTTTGCCTTTAGAGGAGCATAGAGATACCCCTTCCTATTCTGACTGGACCAAAGATTCAAGTAGACCTCAAAGACTAACAAGGAGCTTTACTTCTTTCTGTGATGCCTCATCCAAATCATTGGCTATGTAAATTCTAACTTCCTCGCATTTCACCATTTGTCCACTTGCTACTCATTTTTTTGTTTTGTTTTCTTCTCCATAACAACTTATTTGGCCACTTCCAGCTTTCCCGGAAACACTGCTGGCATGATGGGGCAAAACCTGCTAACATTGACGCAAATGCAAAGGACACAACAACGTAGAAAATCATGATTATGTGCTACCCAGTACCGCTGATACAGGAAGTTTGTCTGCTGCCACCTAAAACATTGGCCATGCAGTTTAACTGGTTCAAGAGGAGACTGTACAGTCTTGAGTCTAACAAAAAGGGAGTCAAAGACAAGGTGAAAGAAACACTGGAAAGAGGGACATGGAAAACCAGGGCGTGGAACAGTAGAATTCAAATGAGGGTTGAGGCTGGAAGCAAAAGTATGACAGAAAACACAGAAAAACGAGGAAATAGGGAGGAGCTGAATTCCTGGCAAGTGTAAAGGTATGGAAGAGAAGAGAAGGAAGAGCCGCATCTGCCTCTCACTATTTACCTGTTGGAGCATACTCCCAAACTCACTGTAGTCAAAACAAGGGGAGTTAGAAGAAAGCTATCATTTAAACGGCTCGAGCAACACAGAGTGGCCCTGAGTGAAGTAGAAGAGGAAATTCTCACAGAAGCAACCTTGCCAGCAGTGCTGAGGAACAACAGCCTCCAGCAGGGAAACCAGAAAGCTCTTTGCAATGGGCCAGTGAAAAATAACCCCTTTTTACTGCATGCTTGTAAGTATGCATCTGGGTAACCAATTCTGTTTCCCATTAGGAGCTGACAAGGGTAGCCACAGCCAGAGTGGATTCCTTACATGGCCAGTACCTCATTACTTTGCTACATGCGTTAGGATTGTACCAAAAGGTCCCAGTCAGAACTAGAAAATCAGCATGGAACAGCTTACACTTCCACATCTATTCTTGAAGCAGATTAGTAAAAAAAAAAACCAACCCATGTCTTTTACTCATTTCTTACAAACTAAGAAAGATGACAGTACGAAGATCAGTTTCCAACTTCTCCCCACACAACACAGACACACGCACACACTCAAAGAGGAATCATATTTCTCACTTCCAAAACATGGTACTTGTAAGGCAGACTACAACAGCTCTTAAACAGTTCATAGTTAAGAGCACAGAGCAACAAGGAACAGGAAATGCAGAATAATGAAGCTCAATCAAATAGGGAGATTTCTTTCAGCCCTACTGCAATTTAGTATGGACACAAAACCTAAAAATCCATTTTTGGTATGTATTCCATGAGGAACCGACTTAGTTCTGACTTAAAAAGAAGCCTGAAATACCAAGAGAGACAGAAATAAATGCAAAACACAAGCACGATGATACAAAGGGACTGCAATTCACTATTCATTTTAAATAAAGGAGAAGGCCTTCTCTCTCTCAAAGTACTACATATATGGACTCAGGCTTGCAGTTACTGAAAGTGTCATTGAAATTTTTCCTGCCAGATAGGTCAACGATTTACACTTCCTGTTCAAATTCCAATTCAAGTGCAACAATTAATTTTTACTATTTCCATTTTCTCCACTTAAAAGGGTAAAACTATTCTTTCTTGCCTTTGAAGGTATGCATATTTTTATAGTCACAGTTATAATGGTTTCTGTGCCTCATGCCAGAGTTGGTTATGTTCTGGATGAAAGAATGTGGTAAAGCTACTCTCAGGCTTGTTAAAAGGAATATATGCATTTTAAAAAATCATTATGTTATAAATGAATTCCAGAACAACGTGTTGTTCTCCAGGCTCAGAGTCCTGTCCTGCAAGTGGTTTAAAGTGATGATCTTCTTGAACCTTACTGAAGTCAATGTACAACTCTTCAGCTGTGAAGGCCTGCACTGTCCACAGCTATTGCAATGTGTTTTACTTTTCCTGGATATGTATGCACTTCACAATGCAATAGCAATTAGAATTACAGTTTTTAATCAGTTAATTTTATATGAGCTGAAAAGAAGCATCTTTCAACTCGGTGATTAATGGTTAAACTCCAAAGCAGGAAGCAAAAGTTTTCAAATAACCTACCTCTGACAATGCTTAATTTGTGAGGTGAGAGAGGTGGCTTGGGAACGGCATCTTTCTTTTTTTTGGTTGCAACTCCTGTGACACTTCTGTTCTTGAGAACATCTGTTCCCCAAATCATAACCGCTAGATTTTTTGTATACTTTGAATCTCCTTGTGTTACTTGCAGCTGGTGCCATTTCTCCTCATCTACCCAAATTCCACTGCCAAGATGGACCTAGAAGGTAGTAATAATAACAACTTATCTATGGTATGTAGCACACAACAGTATCCAAGTGCTGTAGGAACATTAATATTAGGTACTATAATAACAGTAATTAGGGCTTAATAAATCCATTTTGCCTAATTCTGAAACTTCTCCAACTTTGTGGGTCAGGGAGTTCAAGTCAACCTCTTGTATAATAAAGTTCCTTTTTGTATTCAGTTCTTACTCTCTACTTCCCCCCGACCCCGCATAGCCTATCTCCTGAAAGACTATGGTCAGGAACAGAGATACAAGAAGGAAACGGTAAACACAACCAATATTACAGAGGTATGCACAGCACATAAACCAAGCAGTTGCACCAGCCTAACTCAGGAGCAAGATGAAACATTGTCTTTAATATGCAAGCTTCCCTTTGGCTGAAACAGACTTTACCCAAAGCATATTTCGGAGGCAGTAGAGGGAAACAGTTCCTAAGTCGTACCCTGTACCTGTTTGCAAATTCAGCCTGATTGTTTAAAGTAACTAGAAGGGGAGAAGGGATTTTGAGAGCTCCCATTTCAATATAAGCCAAGAGAATTCGGAAGCTTTGTAAAACTTCCTATTCTATCAAGAAGTTTGCCTATCATGTACGATCAGCCTATTCAGGTGAATACTGTTTTGCGGCAAGGAAATGACCCATTGCTACAACATCATAAACTTTCCATTATCCAGACAATGGGGAGTAGAGATACTTCATTGAAGTAGTAAACCAGGGTAATATGGGTACTGGGAAATGCAGTGTGAAGCCACTGCAGAGTCTCTAAAAGGAAGCTGCTTGAGTCTAGCTGTGCTTATTAGTCTTGCTCAGCATTGACTACGCTGTGTTGACTCCCACAGAGCTACGTAGTATCCCTACCCCAGACTTAAGATGAACGCAGGACGAGATTCTGAGTACCCTCCTTAGGCTCCCACTAAGCACGTTGGAGCCGATACTCCTGATAACCAGGACACCATCAAGCAACAGCAAGGAAAGTAACTTCACTAGTAACCAGCACAGGTCTGACGTGAGTGCAACCAGGATGCAAACAATGGCCCTGTGCGGAACCACGGAGAACACTTTGTACCTCGTATGTCTATGCCCCTAATTCCTGCAGTACAGTGCAGACACCTGAACCACCTCTGCACACAGAAAGCTTCGTTCGCATAGTGATGAACTTCATTTGGTTGGACCCACACTTGCTTATCATCCATAACAAGCTAATGTGTGACCTAGCTATTCTAATTACTGGTAAGAGTTCACTGCACCGGTAAGGAACAAGATAGAAGTTGCTTTCAGATAATCTGTAAAAGTGCAAAATACCAAAAATATGTATCAATTGGATTGTTATATCCAAAATTTAGGTTTCATAAGATCTGAACAAATGGAAGTTCTTTCTGCAACACTAACACTTTAATAAAAGCTTATTGCCTCCTCACGGTTAAAAAAAAAATCCTGTGAACAAAATTCTATGGCAAAACTATATTAGGAGACTCTGTTTGCCTTAACTGTTTTGCTCTTAGTTTTTTGTGGTTTTACTCCTTTCATGTGGCATTACATAAACTGTGCCTGCTACCCATACATATCTGAACAGTATCACATAAATCCCATTAAATGCAATGAAAATTGGACAAAGCTACTGTAAAATTTTATATACCCGTAATTTTACTGTCTGTATTCAACCAAATACCATTTTTCCTTTAAATGGAAACCTGCTTTAATTATTAATGAGGGCTATAACCCACAGAAATTTTTTATTTTGACAGCATCCTTCAAAAGCAACTTGTTGTTTAAAAACTTAAATAGAAAAATATGAATGGTTTGGCTACCAGCTACATTATAAAAAACAAATGAAAAGTCTAACTTCCTTAAAGTATAAAACCATAAAGCAAGCTGCCTCTCCTGCAGAATCTTCTACACTAAAGGCATTCTAAGAAGCTTTTCACAAGTCTGCATGGTATTTAGATTTTGTAATGGACAGAAACGGAACTAGTAATAACCACAACATGAACACCCCTTTTTTCTCTTCCTTCTCTGTTGTCGAGCCTCTTCATAATTGCTTTAAAAAAAAAAATTCACACTCTTTTGGTGCTCTCTACATATTTTGTAAGACAACTTCAATCAGAGTGAGCAGTCTGCCCTCAGAAAACCATCACATTAGTTACATTTCATACTTCTGTTACATACTTCTGTTTTGATCTTGGAAAAGTTATCTGTAAAAATGAGTGTAAGTCACTTAGAAAATAACTAAGATTAGGAATGTTGTGACATGCCGAATTTTGGATGCCTGCTGTATTTGATCAAAAATCTGATTCCCCTCTGCCAAAATTAGGGTTTGTCTTTGCTAAAGATTGTTTAGTCTCTTAAGCTACTACATTATTCATTAGCTTTAAGTTACTTAAAAGAAAACAACAAGTTACAGCAAGTATTTTTAATATTTATGTTTCAGACAGATCACCTCTTCTTTGAGCATGCTTCATTTATTAAAAAAATGATCACTGGTATGAAACACCTATGGTAACAGCAACTACGTGACAGACAGCCACAGACACAGAAATCTTATGTCTCCCTTTTTCTATTTCTAGCACTGTTACGGCAAGGAATTTAATCTGTCCATGTCTCAGTTTACCTCTCCGTAAAACAGGCTCAGTACTGTTTCCTATTACCCCCAAAGCTATGGGAAGCTTACTGTACTCCAGATTCAGAAGCCATTTCCTTCTTCCTGGAAGAGCTGCCCCATGGGCCAGACCCTTGGCTTGATGAAATCAATGGGAACTTTACCCCCAGTTTCAGCAAATGCAGGACCAACCTTCAAGCACAATGCAACAGAAACAACAGCAAATTCAAAGCAATGCTTACCATCGTAGCTGTACTAACATGTGCAATATATCAAAAATGTATCTCAGAAGATGAACTCTTTTCTTTTTCCTTCTTTTTTTTTTTTCCTTCTTCTTTTCTTTTCTTTAAATGAATGCCATAGGCTCTTTTTCAGTAACTCTGTTCTCCCTCTGGAGTGGAGAGATTTATCTGCTTTGAAAGAATCCTACTAAGATCAAATCCAATGCCACAAAGGGCAAGACTTCTAAAAAAGTATTTCAACTACTCTAGTGGTGCATGTCAATAAAGGAATAATGAAAAAAAGGCATAAAGAAGAAAACCTGAAAAAACCACCCTCCAACACTCTAAATACATTATTACTTCACATTTCTGGCATGTGAGCTGGCTGAAGTCCCAGTAAATAGGCAAACTTAAAGAAAAACCAAAATTACAAAAAGAAAGTTAAAGAGATATCTGTTAAGACAGAGAAAACTTCAGCAACAGAAGTGCCAAGAAGCTGGCAGAAGAAATAAAGGTGCGGGAAAAGCTGCATACAAATAGTAAAGGATGTGCCCTATCCCACAGACTTTAAGCGGGAAAAAAAGGGGGTAAACCAAACTCTCACAGTAATATATGCAAAGTTTTCAGTGCACAAATATACAAGCAAATGACATATGTTAAATATATTAGGCAAGAAAAGCTATCTGAACCAAATACTTGTCAAACTGCCAAGATTATACTATTTTTCAGATACATTTTGTCCTCAACAATTATGTCAAATACATCATCAAGAATGATAGACGCTTGTGCAGTCAATCTTGTAACACAAATCTTAAAATGTAGTATTTCATGCTATTCCATCAGTAATTACACTGTAAGCCAAAGCTGAAGTGGAGGTTTCCTCATTAAAGGTTCCCACATTATGGTACCAAATGCATACATATCCTAAGAAACAGGATCTGCATAGGCAATTCTGAAGGACATCGGGTTTTGTAAAAGAAAAACAATGTTCATTTAATGATAATGGCAACAGCTATAAAAGCAGGTCTTGGTAGATAAGTGGACAATGTGTTAAACATGCTGAAGTCTGAAAGGCTGTAAGTCAGGTTCTGGCAAACTGTAGCTAGATGGTATTTCACCAGCTTCCTAAGGAAAGTAGCACTACATCAGCTCAACTCAGTGGCAATGCTCCTACCAGATTCAAGGGAGTCCATTTTCATTCCAGGGTTCATAATTATCTACTGGACTCCAACCAAAACATGAAGGCTTCTCTGCGATATGACTACAGCACATTAAAAAACATTAAAGACCTTTTAGGAAAAAGTATTTCTGTTAAATAGACTAATGTAACTTTATAATGTGGGTTGCTGACTTTGGTCTATATTCGGTGGATTTATGTATGTCACCAATTGAAGGAAGACTATGCCAATTTGCTTGTGCATAAATATTTAATAATTACATTCCTTGTATTGCACAGCATTCAATGCTCTCATCACTGAGAATAATTTTCTATGCTGTTCACATTTGTGTAATTTCATAATTTTCCTCAGCATACCTTTAGGAAAACTCAGGAAGTTTGTACAAGCAGCTACCATGCAAAACCCCCGAGATCATGAAAATTCCACAATAAAATCACCTGATGGACATTTACAAGTTATTCATGCTATATTTAATTTAAAATACCTTTCCATTCTCGAGAATATACTTGTCCATTACTGGAACAGGGGCAGGATAGTACGTTGATGTATTTGCTTCCTCACTGAAGGTCTTCTGTACCTCAGGTTCGGGCTCAATTGATTCTGATTTTACTTTTTCAAGCTCAATGGCAGGTCCTAGACAGTTAAGAAAAGAGAGCTGTCTGCTATCCCAGAGAACATGAAATCAATCACTTCATCACGCATGGTTAACATAAAATAACACATTAGTCATGTTCATTTTAAAGTTAGGAAGAGTCTAAACCAAAATCTTACTTCTGAATGTCAATAAGTAAGAGCAGGATAAGTAACTCTGCTTTATAAACATTAAAATGTTTAATTTTAATTTAAATGTTTAATTTTAGTCTTAAAGCATATGGGCAATTATAGGTACGGGTAAGATAGCTTCAACACACGCTATGGAAATTATGTTAAAATGACGCTGACATTATAAACCAAAAGCAACAATAGTAATTCTTCAAATAAGAATTACTATATAGTTGCATAGAAACCTGCAAAATTTACTGTGATAATTATACAAATTACCCATATAGAATTACAAATTTTATAGAAATTTGAAATCTCTTTAGATATAACAGGCATATATTAAAAATAGTGAGGATCTACAGAAATGCTACAAAGCAAACAGGCTTAGGCTACTTATGCTAAAGTATCATGCATAGGAAAAGTATCCAGGGTTAAAAAAAACCCACATAAATTAGAATTTTGATTGTCCAATCCATCCAATACACTGATTTTTATTTTTAATGTAATCAACAAAAATTAAGCACAGATTAAACAGAATACGACTAAGCATATGCTTGAGGCTTCAAAGGAGGATAATTATTTTGTCAGTCATCAACTTTTCTTGTCCAGATCAAATTAATAAAAAGTGTTCCTAAAAAGAAGAACAAAATAAAATAATTTGTGAACTGGATTTCATTATTCCATTCATTACAGCGGTAACACCAGAAGTCTAGGAACAGGCTATGGTCCCAAGCCTATCATTGTCTCTGGTGTCTGTCTCTAGGATCACAAGAAGCTCCAGCAGTCACTGAAGTTCCACGCAGGGACGGTGGTTCGTTAACACAGCAAGGTTGCCAGCTTAGACCCTGGACACCACAGTAATCAGCCACTTCCATGAACTATGAAGATAAACTCACCCACTTGTAAGAACTATATTGTACCAGGCTGGTGCCGAGAGCGCTGCAGCACTCTGTAGCCCAACCTTGACATCTTCAACAAACGACAATTCAACAATCAGGTCACCATCACGGTTCAGCATCCTTCCTCAGTGTTTGTGCACACAGACCAAGGCCTGAATTGATCTAACTCTGCAAGTCAAGCTGGCACCAGAACTCATGTCTCGAGTCATGTATCTTAAACAGTTCCTGTACCTGGAACAAGCAAAGCATTCATTCCTCCTACTTTGTGTGCTTTCATTTAGATTATTTTACAGTGATATCAGCATTTCCTCCAATGTCAGCCTTTGATATTTATCCTATAGCTTATTCTATACCTACATAGCTAGCTAAATGTTCTCAGCTGACTGCTACTTGACGCTCAGCAACAACTAGAAGTTGTATCCGCAACTCAGGCATTCCTATACTGCAGTGCCACCAAAAGCGTCTTAAGACCCATATGCAATGCAAGCATGGTGCAGAGAAATCACAAAAAACATACTGTTTATATTATAATTTCACAGTAATCTTAGTAAGCACCTCTAATACCATGCATATACAATAGTACAGCCAAGACAAACTAAACTTTCTGAACTTGAGACTGCTAAACTGATTCAGATCAAGGGAAAGACCTGGATTGATTAAGCCACCCAAAGCCTGCACACATCTCAGGGTAGGCACCCCTGAACAAGCAGATGCAGTAACATAATTGCCAGTGTGAACTTAAAAAGTGACCTTTTAGCTGTTACTTTAAGAACACATTCTTCAACAAAGTGCTACCTTGAGTCGTCTTATACTTTGAAAGTCACTTTGAGGAAGATACCCAAGTACAACCACCTTCTTCCTAGAAGGAAATGTTCTCAGTTTAAACACTTTTACTAGTTGCTATTTAGAAGTCTTTCACTGTTTTGTTTATAGTCATATACTGACATAGCTGGGGTCTGGTTTCCAGAGTTGCCCAAGAAAAACAGCTGATTAAAGTCCACAATAACCATAGGTCTAAGAGGTCAGAAGAACCTCTATTGCAATTCAAGCTTTACCGCTCACTTAAAAGTCACCAACAGAAAGCCTTTAAAAGGTCTTCTCTTATATTCTACTATATTCTACTTTTTTTCTTCCCAAACAGAAATCTGCCTCAAACTAGGTAATCTTCACAGCTACTTTCACCATCTACTAAAGACTGCATTTTCAACCTGGCATGTTGTGAATTAGACATGTAGCCTGCATTACTGCCTTGCTGCTAATGGCAGTTGTGTGCCCAATTTACCACACACCACACTCTGAAAGTTTCTTCTCTCTGTAGCTCTCATGCTCTGTGTCTTATTTTAAAGATGATCAAAGATATATGCCACTATCTAAAGGCTTAACAATGATAATACTTACGTAATAAGGATCGTAAAAAAAAATAAAGACAATTCTTCAGAATGCAAAAAGGAAACAAATGTTTTATTGCAAAATCTTTCTCCTGACTGTAAAGTTTCCACAATACCTGAGAGGCCAGCAACTTCAAATTCAGGGTGAAGAGGTAGAAGGCTTCCCTGCATCACCTCTTTTCCTCAAAAACGCATCTTAGGCTATGCGCTACTCAAAAATTAGTAAATAAGCCAAAATAAATTAACTGATAAAGTGGTCAGTATATATTTGTAAGCAGCAAGCTGTTTTTCTACATGGTCTACCAGAATTTGAACGAAAACAACAGAAGTCTGAGAAGCAGTAATGTTATATATATATAGTACTTCACGTACTTGTAGTTGACAGAAACCCTGGACTTTTTTTTACATCAAAAAGCCAAAGGAATCTGGAACAGCTGAATAATAGTAATTCCTTACACGTGGTAAAACACAAATATCATTTCATTCTCCCTATTCTGGTGTCAGTCCCAAGACACTGTAAACTGGATCACTGGAATTAAACTGGGATTAAAAATAACCACCTGAGAGACTGCATGTGTTGATGAATGAATGTTTATGAATGAAAGTGAATATACTCCCTGACTTTAGAGCAACACTAATTCTTAGCAATACAACATGAAAATGCAGTATTTATCAGGGAGAGAACAACACCCAAACATTATCCCTGGTACAACTTCACTACTTCTGGCCATATATGACCATAGTAAACTGCATAGATCTTACCCTGGAGTCAACTATTTTTTTTTTTTTTTTAGAAGTTATTGAAATTCTTATCTTTTGCAATCCAAGGACTATTTAAAATTAGGCCTACAGGGAAGAGTCAGCGATTTAATTCTCTAAATCACCTTACTCTCTATTGATAAAAACAGGGCAAATTAGCGTGTTTTCAGATGCAACAGAACAAAGATAAACTGAAAAGGCCTACGATCGCATGGCTTCCTGATCCCAAAGTAGGCAAGGGAAAAGAGGTTTTGGCTGCACACATTATTCCAGGAGCTCAGATGAGGGATACCATAACCTCTTCCATGACAGTCATCACCGTCCCCCACTGCTTTGGTCCCTAGAGCCCTGGTCAAACCTGTCTCCTCCAGGAAGGGATCTGTTGGGCAACAGTGCATCAAAATCATAAAGAAGCTTCAGTATATCCCCACGGATCAGTACTGATTTCACTACAGTCGTTTGTCACATCTGCTTTCAAGGTTCTTCTAAAACCACGAGCAATTCAGGGTCACCATGTGGAAGATTAAGAACCTCACTCTTCCCACGGGAGTGGCTCAAGTTTAGTAGCAGAGATGAAGGCCTAGGTCTAAAGCAGAATACGTTGACTTCTAGCTGCTCACTGAAATCAACATGTTGATGGGAAATTAGGAGACTGAATTTTAGCTCAAGAGGCTGTTCTATATTTGATCTGCAAGTTTAAAATGGCAACAGGCACGCGTTTCCCACAGCTGCAATTCATCAGCACAAAACAGCTGTCACATCATGCAAAGAAATCAGAAGTCTCTAAGGTGAAACAGAAATGCAATTAGTTTGCATTAAGTCCAGCCTGCTAGAAGTGCAGCATAACATAAATTACATGTAATTTGAAACTCTAAGTTTAAGAGATCGCTGCAACAACTGAAGATGAATTCAGGATGTAATCTATTTTCTCAACAATTTTCACAGATTATTCATATATCCAAATATACCTCATTTATAAGCTGGAAAAGTAAGGAAGACTAAAGAAGTCTTTACGTATCTATTTCTTGATTAAAAGTAGCACTTCTTCATACTGTCATCAGATTCCCTAATCTATAATTTGCTGAAGTTGTCTCCCTTTCTAATAATTCATAAATTTTGTACTGATCTTCCTAGAATCTGGTTGTGTCTCTACCGTGAATGAGGATACAAGAAAAGGCAAGAGTTATCAGTGGTTAATCAACCAAGTGTTAGGAAACACACACCCTGTGAAGGACACAGTCCATAGGGCCAAATTCTACCTTTGTCAACCATGAAAAGTTCCATACAAGTAATAACAACAAGGGATTTTTTTGGAAGTTAACTATAATTTGTATTTGTCCAGGTATGTGATTAAATTAAAAGAACTTGTTTTCAATGTAATTGAGACTTATTTTCACTTGTCAAGCAGGTACCGGACTGAACCAATGGAAATTCAAGCCCAGTATTTAAAGAAGACTCAGCATTTTTTCCAAAAGGGTTTTTTTTTCTTCTCTTTTTCTTCCAAGCTTTCTTGATTCGGCTCAAGTGAAAAAAAATGCATCCCTTCTTTCTTAAAGTGAAAGAAACAAGACAGAATTCAGAAGCTGTTGTCATTTCATTGCTGGTCTCACCACTCAAACTGCTGTCAAGACTACCAACTAAATTGGTATTTTACGCTGTTCAGCCCCATTGCCTACTAACATCTGGCTGGTGCTCCATTGACATAAATTCCAGCTAACTACTTGCAGATGAAGAAACATCTTTCCATCCAAGGAAAATTTTAGAAAGCTCGGTGGAATCTACTGCCAACCACATAGTGTTTTTCAGATTGTGGAAACCTTGCCTATTTAGTTTTATTAAAAAACTTAACTAGAATGTTTATAATAAGTAATGACACTTTAATTATGCACAGTGTAACAATGATGAGCATTCACAATCAAACACTCAGTTTAAATCGTCAGATGCTACTTCCAAGAACCTGGCTCCAAACTTGCGGGCACACCTTAACACATGCTACAGCACAGGCACATGCTCTCTCAGGTTCAGGTTTGTATGTGAATGTAACTCAGACCCACATGCAAATTGCATGCACTCGTTCCAGTCAAGTAGAAGAGCCAATATCCAATTTACATGCAAAAATTAAGTTTCCAAATACACAAAGGCAGACATAAGAAACAGCATGCTAAGTTTGGATGCACAAATTTTAACCAAGTTTCAGTCACCGAGCAAATCTTCCAACACAGCAGTACCACATTCTAATAGCAAATAAATATCAAATTAGTAAAATATTTGAAGGTATTCCAAGGGTACCATCTTCAATGAAAAGGATGAACTTTTTATTTTGTCTTTTTTTCCCATTTATTCCAACATAATGGTTGAATAATTGTTATAAACCAAAACAAATGAGCAATTGACTAAAGATATTTAAAATTTAAATCCAAATTACACAAACCTGCATTTTGTAACAAATGTTGATAAACGGGACACTAATATAAAAAGTTTTTTTAATTAGTCTTTAACAATCCATTATTTTTCAAGTAGCATGGCTGTTTAAAGCCACTGCTAAGAAGTTCAGGAATATATCACATTCTAATGAGCTACTAATGGGAAGAGAGGGCAGAAAATGGAAGGTAACACAGTCACTTACATAACAATAACCAAAATCCCTAACTGAAAAGAATAAAATAGTTTTAGCCCAAATATTCATTCCACTGCCTTTTCTTTCTTCTTTCTTTTCTTTTTAAACTGGAACATATTGGTATATTTTGCAGATGACGCTTTATTATCTTTTTCAGCATATACTGGAAGGTCAGAGACTCTTTAAAATACAGCTGCTTAAAATGGAACTCTGATTCAACCATACCAGCACAAAGACCTCTACTATCATTAAAGAAAAACCCAGACGTACATAGCATACAAATTCGACACATGTTGTACAGCCAGAGTAGAAAACCCTTTTAACATTCAATGTCCAGTTTAACAACCACTGCTATTCTTCAAATATGTTTCCGTTACTATTGATCACACTTGCAAAATTCATTAAACTAGTCCCATTTAAGTCCGGCACTTACCACTACCTAGTCTTAGAAGCAGTACATCCTGGAGTCTCCTGTTCAAGTCTCTGAGCTCTTTCATTTCTGACACGAGTGCCCCATACTCCTTTAGCTTCTTTGCCTGTTGCACAAGCTGTCTCCGCGTTCTCTCAAGCTCCTGTTGAATGTGTCTCATTTCTTCTTGTTGCTGTTGGTAACTCCTCAGCAATTCTTCATACAGAATCCGAGGAACTACAGCATCGTCCATGTTGTTCATGCCTTCCGAAGTCTCCATAAAAGCCTCCTCAGGGCTGGAAGTATTACTGAGACTCATCCCATTCTGTTTTTCAAGGCGAGCAACAACTGCTTCAATGCTTTTGTGTGTACCTTCACTTTGTTTCCTCCCATCTTGTCTCTGCGTGTTACAATAAAAAATAAATAAATTAGGAGAGCAGTAAGATGTAATAAAATTAGAATTCTACAGACTTGGGAACCGTTAATATTCTTATTTTCCAAAAAAAACAAGACAAAGTCTGCCTGCAAAAACGTTTTGCCTAACAGATTCTTGTGGATATACATCATAACTATCATGCATGCGTAATTCAGCTAAATGCATACACAAACTTCTGAGGCAGTTAAAGGCCTGCCTTTCTGCTTTTATGCAACACTTGCAAGCTCAGTGTATATAGGTCACTTAATTCCATATAGAAAGATAATTTCTTTTAAAAAAAAAAAAAAAAGTGGATCTGCATCTCTTTTCCTTTAAAGTTTACCGCTAACATTTAGATTTCTGAGAGCAATTGATTTTCTGATAAGTAAGAGAAAGAATCAACTATGTGCTACGTTTGTCACCTGTAATGACATCAGAGATGAAAGCAGTGTACCATAAAAAGCTGTTTTGTGAAGAGAGGGCTTGTCCTTCCCACACTTTGGGAGACAAAACCTTCTCTGACTATTCCTCTAGCACGTTCACCCAACTGCCTGATGCAAATGACTGAGTTAACACTATCAGCAAACACTGAAAGGGAACTGAAAACACAGAAGTTGGAGACAGAATGTATCATCCAGTCTCATCTCCCTCATCAACTGATTCCTTCTATATTAGTACTGCATTGCAGAGGTTTCATGTCCTTTGAACTCTCAGCAGAAATTTACCTTCAGTCGTCTGCACAAACCCTACAAATTAAAGCACACCTCTTTTCTGGGGCCTGGATAGTGGTATGAAAATGTGACAGTATGGGTAAAAGTCACTAAGTTTTATTGGACAAATATGGAAAAGGCATTTGAACTTCCAAGCAACTGCAAGGAAAGCAAATGTAGCTCATAGGTTAGAGACAAGAAGCTGACACTATCAATTCCCATACCACAATATCCATGAGTAATGTGGCAGAAAATGAGATTATTTGATGTCATGCCTGTTCCACGCATGTTTAAAAAAAGAAAAAAAAAAATGCTGGCCCACTATAAAGAAATGTACTAGTATCATTCCTGCAGCTGCAAAACACATGAAGCCACAGAGCAGTATTTTATTCTGAAGGTTGGCAGACTTTTAAAGAAATCATTTGATATCAAAAAGTAAATACATTTACATAGGGGGTTTCTGGCATCTGGAGCTAAAAAGGCAACTGGCAGTTATAATGGAAGGATGCAGTCCTTTCAATTTGTCTTCTCGCCCACTGCCGTAGTTGGGAAGTCTCAGAGCACCCCTTCCAATTCCAAACAAGCAGTGCGCAATAGGTCACAAGTGCCACCAAGAACAGCTGCTCGACATTCATGGAACTGGTGACTTTTAAAGCATTCTGGGCCACAGTAGAAGAGCATTGTTCCAAAAATCTCAAATGGCAATTAAACTGTGCAGACGGTATAAACAGGAAAATGTTCGATTGCATATAAATCAGGTTTTGAAAACTCGTACCCCACCCCCACACACACTTTAACCCAATTTCACCAAACACAGTGTTTTAAGGGGATCAAAAGCAGGCCTGGAATTCTTAAGCTATGACATCTGTATATGCCCCAAGCATCTCCAAAACAAAACAAAACAAAAAAAAAAGGAAAAAAAAAGAAAAAAGAAAAAAAAGAAAGGAAAAAAAAGAAAAAAAAAGGAAAGACTTCAGTACCTTACTGTGTCTAAGCTCCACATCTTCTTCCCCATAATCTGTAACCTCCCCAGCTTCTTCTACGTGATTGAGAGAGAGCTTGGGGATTTTAATTTTCTTCTGCATCACACTGTTCTCAAGGTCAGTTTTGTCCTCTAAAATGTATATTAAAAATAAAATTTTGTTATATTAATCAGTGTTCTTACTTCCAAATACTACATGACTTAGGCAAGACCAGTTAAAAAAAAAAAACAAAAAACAAAAACCAAAAATACTTCCCATGCTTCAATCCCCTCATAATACTATGATCAAATTAATCCATGGCGTAACTCAACTGATGCCCACTGACAATTCTAGAGTTTCAACAAGGGATCAATCTGGCCAAACACAAGAATAAATATTGTAAAATGCCAAACTAAATTCATGTGAGTGATCAAAAGTGTCAATGAGTAGCTTGTACTATCACTATAATAAGAGTTAAAGATGCTGTAAATAAAACAACTTTCTAAAAAACATCTGTATTGCGTTAAATTATGTTTACCAACAGTATTTTCATATTCGTAATCTGTTGCCGCAGTTCAAACTCTGCTTAGGTTTAAAGTGAAAATAAACTTGGTAATTCATCCTATACTCTAACCGTCATCTGTCAGCAGTACAGACCTATTTGCACACGCAGCAGATTCTGCTGTTCTGCAAAGAGCAGGGCTGGGAAAGGGGATGCCGCAGGACAGGTTAAAAGGGCATTACAGAAAAGTTGTGTATGGACCAAATCTGTAACGAAACTACTGTACAACCCCTATTTCATTAGTTAATGGTACTAATCCTTTTTCTTTAGATACACAAAGCCAATGAATGCTTAAATTAATCTTTGAATCTTAAAAAAAAATTGAAGTAAAATACTTTTAAGTCTGAAACATTCTAACACATCTCAAGATTAAATATTTCAAAACATTATTCTGAAAATAAGTTTGAAATACTTCAATATTCCTGAAAAGGTGCAGAGGGGACAGGGTATCAAGAGTGTAGTCTCCCCAAACGTGCCTGTGATCTGTAAAATCCCAGCAGAGCAGACAAGGTCTTAAAAGATTCACAAGCTTGGCTACCTGTTCAAGACACTGACAAGGAGAAATGCGTTTAAAGTGGTGTATTCGTACACTGAAATCTTATGAGTAAGAAAACACTTTGAGTCTTCTTATCCACCTGCAAACTGTGTTTCAAAGTGTCCGATGAATATTTTTGAAAGTGCCAATGAGGATGGCACTTGTGAGTACTTAGTTGCATTGACTTTTGCTTTCTCAAATTAGCATCTCTCCACAGGACCTCAAAATGGTTAGTGTTGACAGTGTAGAAAAGGGAAACAAAGGTAAATCACTGTTTAATGAGGAGCAAGGCATTCATTAGAAATGAATTACACAGATGAATGCAATTCATTTTGTTACAGATAGAAATGGATCTCTTGTAGGCAAATGGTGATATTACAGCCCAAGGCTATGTAAAGAGAATAGGCACAGAACATGCAGAATAACACATTAGGCAACCTGAAATGAAATGCAGATGGTAGCAATAAATAGTAAGACAGATGCAAAAAGAAACAGATAAACAACAAAAAACAGCTAGGCTTATTTTAGATCATTCTCCATTCCCCAGAGCATCACGGATGCTTATCCCAGTAAAACAAAAAGGCAATCCAACTGTTTCAGTTTTGAAAAATAAACCCCTACGTTTTCATTTATCTGGAAAACGTAGGTTCATCAGAAAAGTGAGATAACCCAATTCTACTGTCAGAGAGCAGAGAATAAAATAAAAGAGCCCTTCTTAGAAAAAAAATACAAATTTACAGACTAAAGGACAGGCTGATGGGTATTCGTATCTTCTTGGAAGGATAGAAATTTAAGAATAAATAAATCCACATTGAATAAAAAAACCAAAACAAACCCAACTTTTTCGGTGACTATATATTTGGGGGTATCCAATAGATTGAGGAATCATTTGCTAAAATATGTTCTCACAGTTCCTTAGAAGAAGAGCAGCACATGCATACTGCAGAGCCAGCTCCTCTAGAATGCTTTGCCAAACCATCTTCCACAGAACCTGCAGATGAACTCCTTCTACATTGAAAGAACGCAGATCAGTTTCTGTGCTCTGAAATAACCCTTGGCCTCACAACAAGATGGACACAATCCAATTACTTCACATAGTTAAAATTGTCTGCTGGCAACTAGCTGAGGTCACCAGTAGCCAGAACCCCACGCAAACTGGAAATGGACACTTGCCGTCCTTCCCATGCCCAGGGAAAAGCAAGTCTTGAAACACTGATGGAAAGGGGTCACAGAGGAGTAACTGCATGTGCAGACTACAGTGGAAGTTGGCAAATACTTTCCAACAAATAAAACAACGTTAAAATAAAATCAATTTCAAAGAACAGAAATAGTTATCTTTTGATTTTGGCTTTTTTATTCTTAAGTCAATTTATAAAGGTTAAGAACACATTTTATGCACTGAACAACAGAAATTAAAAAAACTACTTAGTTTGGGGTCAAAGAAAACTATGCAAATCATCTGAATTCTTCATTCTCTCCACTCCCCTCCCAATTTCTCAGTTTGCCTATGAAATTCATGTTTGCAAAACTTCACTGGTAGACGGAAGGTAAAAGTTTGTTTATATACCTCCTTACAAATGCTTAGTTTGTACATTGTTGCTGTGTAACCAATGTTTGGCAAATCTCTTCATTTGACTTTCTGATTTTACTGGTTATCCTGTAAATGAATCAGTATGTTAAAGAAATTAACTCTCTTCTCCCCACACAAAATTTGAAGAAACAACAGTGAAAATGAGTTTAAACTGAGTTAAAGCTCAGGAACTTTTAATTTAGTCAAGGAGCAAATAATTTTATGTTCCTCTGCCTTTCAACAACAATACATATAATATTTTCTTACATACGTTCTAGACTTTGTAGGCCTGTTTATACCTAACACAATTCATCCAGTGTGTTGGACATGAAAAGACCTTTTGTTTTTCTTTTTTTTTTTTTTTTTAAAAGTGCATTTCTAACCTCTGTTGTCTTCTGCATTAGCTGCAGATAAAGCCAGAAAAATCTCATTCTGAATTTGAGGCTAATGCTGGAGTACTGGCTCTTGTTCTGCAAATATTAATGGAATTTGGGAAGGGGAGGGAGGGAGAGAAAAGAGACCAGGGGGAGGGGGAGGAGAAACATGAATGTGCATTTAGAGCAGTTGTTCTTAGGACTCTCTGTCTGTTGTTGTGCCAGCCTACAAAAGACAGGTACAAAAGAAGAATCCAGCAAAAAGCAAAACACGCACAATTTTGAGCCAGAAGAAAACCAGGATATGAACCAAATGGCTGGGCAAGCTGCAATTCAGTGCCTGAAGCTACAGAACATGCTATGAGAGAGAAAGGCAGCCCTAGAAACATTGTAGCTCAGAGCCTCATTTTGTAAAGACCTGAACCATTTGTCTGGACTTTGTTTCCAGTCATTTAAACCTTGCTACAAGTTAAAAATTATACCTTCCCTTATGTGACTGTGATCAGATTGTCATGAAGTTGTGTCTATTGTTTTTCCTATGTATGGAATAAGTGGCTCAGTGATACTGGCTACAGAGAACTAGCACTTAACACGCCTAATTAGGTACTTGTAACAAAATACGCAGGGTAGAAGCACAATACAAGAGTGAACAGCATTGATTCTCTCTGTTCTTTAAGAAAGGACGTTCTGGAAGACACATGTAAATTAGGAAAAATTGCTTTTGTGCACAGTAGCCATAATGCCAGAGAACACAGTATTCTGTGATTTCATATACAGAATAAAGCATGCTGGAATAACTGCACCCCAGGAAAACGTCTGACCTGGGAGAGATCTTGCCAGTCAACTCCACAAGGTACTGAAGTACAGGGCTCAAAAGCCAGTGCACATGATAGCATCTCTCCCCATATGGCCACCTACCAAAGTTGTTCGGGTAGTAAGAAGGGAACTGCTGAGAAATTTCAGAACGGCTGGGAAGACATTTGGCCTCAACAGTGCTGAAAGAAAGAAAAGCCAAAAAAGCAACCCTGAATTAGAGAATCTGTATCAGCTAGCAAAGGATAAACTGTTCCTTGAATGTTTTCTTCAGTCAGGCCTTCGTTTCAGTGTCAGGATGGGTGGATCCAGGCCAAAAGGTAATAGCTTTAAGACTCAAGCAGCAGGGAACTGAGGCAGGCAAAGTGACTTCAACAGGGCAGGAAGCGACATGGTTAAATTCAAGCAGAAATATATTAGTGCTCTAAAATTGAAAACCCTATCATCGGATGTAGAATAAAACTATGGAAATCTCAAAGTCTCCTTAAAACATTCCTTACCTTCTAATTTAGAAGTAAGGTCTGAACAAACTAATCCCTTCAAAAAAATAGTTCAAATGCTGATTTTTTTTTTCCACCTTTGGAGAAAAAGCTGGAAAAATAGAGGAAGAGGGCTCCACACTCCAAATGGATGAGGGATGGCAGGTCTGGGATCAGTCCAAATAAGGGCCTTGGCAATGCTATAAATCTTACAGTAATAAAACGAAAGAACCTTGAGCAAAATTCATCCTTCCCCTAAGCCTTCAAAAAAATTCCAGCCCTTGTGAAAAGTGATATACTGACAGATGAAAAAATTTACCATCGCCCTTCCCATTTCCAGGCATATACCCAACACATATGGACAACACCTGTACAAGATTCCCCACACACTGCTGCATTGAACTGCTTTGCTACTGATTTAGCAACTGTAGTTGCTTCTACAGAGCAAATAACATTACCTACGTCTGCAGGTTTTGCATCAGTTGCAGTTCATGAAGACACTTATGAACCAAAGAAAAAACCCACAGCCAAAGGTGTACTTGGTGCTTCAAAGCAAATACACACACCAAGCATGACAAGGCATGGATTCCTAAGTGCCACTTAAACACAAATAAACAATAATCAATATTGCTGTGACTGAGAAGGAAAACAGCATGATATTACCAAAAAAAAAAAAAAAAAGCCACCTAGTTTATTTGAAACTGGAAAAAAAAAAATTATAAATTACTTTCTCAGCTAATTCAATGCAAATATTAAAGAAGGACTTTAACAGGAAGAACAGAAGAGATTTCAGAAAATGTAACGATCCTGCAGGCTCAGAAGATATTCAGGATACAGAGGAAGAAATACTTGTCTTATATAAAACAACTCTGAGCTAGTAATACTCTGAGATTAAGACCACTACCAAAGAAGAAAAAACTCCGAATGACAGTAACAGACAACACGGGATAACAAACAGCACTAGCAATGCAGAAGTTGTTTGAAGAGGACAGGTGCCACCAAACTTTATGCTAAAAGGAGGAGGTGTGTGCAGAAGAGGGGTCAACCAGGTGCTGGGACAGTCAATTCAGGATTTGGATAGTATAATTTACTATCTTGTTTTGCCCTTTTTTGCAGGTTAGAGGAGAGCTTTGTTGGAAGGACAGAGAAAAAGAGGATTACAGAAATGAACATAAGGCACAGTGAAAACACTACACGAACTATATTTAGTTGGACAGAAAGGTAAAGCTGGGTGTAAGCAACAAAAGAGATGAAGCGTAAGAGACAGCAAGAGTTCTGAGCTGGCAATGACAGAAAAGTTTATTCCCCCCTCCCCACCCTAAAATCAAGAGAAATGGACAAAAACAGTAGGAAAATATGCTGGGCCATCCTAAGCATAAGCTGAAAAAGATTTCTGCTAAGGATGTCAGAAAGGGAATCTGACAACAAATTTAAGTGAGAAAAGTTAGGAATAAAAAGATAGAACTGAGAGTTGCCATCACCCAGGCTAGTATCACTTCCCAAAAATTTACTAACTAAATAGTCCTGCAGCACTTCCCCAGAAAGAGAAAATGACAACAACACACAAACAAGTGACTAGAAGAATGTCTTCAGAGCAAAAAGAAGAGTGAGCAAAGAAGTCAGTGAAGAATAACATATCAAGTAACACTGTGACAGGCAAGGCCAATAAACACGTGAAGGTGAAGACATGCTCTTGAGGAACTGGCCAAAAAGGCTGTTAAATCTTGTGAAGTGAATTTCAATCAGGTGTAAAGAATAGGAAAGAGAGCGAAAATAATTCTTAATCAAATTGGGAAAAGGCAGGATAGAAAGGTCTTAAACTACCCCTTGACAGGTTTAGAGATGATGGGTAAGTAGGATGATGTGCCAGAAGCCTGAATCAAGACTGCTCACTGATGATGGAGAGAAAGCCACACCTGTTCTGTACAAAGGCACTAAAGAAGGAACAGAAAGATTAAGGAGCCAAACTCCTACAAAAGCAGAGGACAGATTATATAAACTACTTTTACCTCTTAAGTTCTGTCTGAAGTCCTACATCAAGACTGTCTCTCCCTCATTAATATTCAATAGAATAACACAAGTAAATTCACAGAGCATGGACCTGCTGCTGCTCTCACAAAAAACAAGCCTACCATGCCAGCAACTGAAGCAACAAATGTTGAGGTCTAAATGCACACTTTTTCCTCAGTGGTACAACAGAGAAATTCAGTTTAATACTGCTGGGAGTGAGTTATTGATACAGACCCCCATTTGTAGTCAAATTTCTAATGCACATGAAGACATTCAAATATTTTGTAACATTCTCCTTTTGCACATGTTCATTTATCAGCAGATTGTTTAGACTTACTGAGCACCAGCCCATACGTAAGTCAGACCTGTGCTGCAAGGAAAAAAAAAAAAATATATCTTCTTTCTCAATTTCCATTATTAATATGAAATCTATTTCTTAATTCAAAAGTTAATTATTTTTGAAGAGACTTTGTATTAACTAAAAGCAACATGGCTCAAAACTAATACAGCTAGAAATAATTATTATTCCTTTATTCTTTGTCAGCAAAACTCTCCCATTTAACTTCTAGTGGTTTTAGAAGAGTACTTGGCTGCAGTAGAAACCGATGGAGCTGGATGATCAAGTAAAGACAAGACATTACGCTGAGAAACAGGAAATCATGTTCTTTACAAGTCTGAGGACAGTTTTAATCCTGGATCCAATATTTACTTAAATAGTGACCTTGAATAACTCAACCTTTCCATCTTACTGTCCTCATCCAACCCACTGAAGTGTTGTGTGGATTTGTTAATATTTGTACAATACTCTGAACATGTCGAACACAAAGGATTATAGCTATTATGGAACAACTCTCTTAAGACTTTCTGAAACGAATACAATAATACAATATTATCATTTGTCCTGGTTTCAGCTGGGATAGAGTTAATTTTCTTCCTAGTAGCTGGTATAGTGTTATGTTTTGGATTTAATTAAAAAGAAGAAACCCTGAAAACAAGTAGGATGTTAAAATGCTATCCTTTAAATCTTTCCTCTGTACCTACATATGAAACTCAACTATGGGAATTATTTTTCAAAAGTTTGAACGTGATAAATATTTTATAAAAAACTATTTATAATAAAAGCTATTTCCTTCTTTAAAAGTTCAAAAGTTCATTTAAAGAGATCATCAATCTCAATGACAGCTACAATTTGTCAATCTGGCTGCCCTGACCAGTCAATCTGCATCATACTGTAAAATTATATTAGGACCAAACCCCGATTATGACTTCATGATCACAAAGGCCATAAAGCCATGGAGATATCGCCTACCAGCTATTCAGCAGATAAAGCAGATAAAGCAGCAGCCTACAGGGAACACTCCAGGAAGACTCCTCAACTATCTCTGCCCAGGGAATGAGCTTGCTAATGAAACAGTGGGTAGATTTATGCATTTTTTAGTTTACATACAAAAATTACAATGTGGTTCAGCCTCTACTATTTTTAAAGGGTTTCTTTTAAAAAAGCAAATAATTGACTGGCACTTAGGCAATCCACTGGAAAAAAAATGGTTTACTGTTAAATTATGAATACAAAAACATTAACTTACATTTTTCCCCTTTTCACTCCTCTGTGAATTTTAGCATATTTTAATTAGTAAGTGTTAGTTACCATAGCTACCATAACTATACTATCCTTGAAGTCAATTTTATTAAAATCCTGAAATGCATATTTTTACTGTATCGTTGTTAAGCTTATGCAACATATACAAGCATAAGCAGTGTTATTGCGGTGCAACATATGTACTAAGACCAAGAGAAATAACAACAGTGTGTGTCACCTGTATGACTTTATGTCATAAAAATAAATAAATAAATAAATAAGTGACTTCTGACTACTAGGGTGAAGCAAAAAGCAAATGTAACTGAGGAACAAGCAGGTCAGTTGAAAAGGGTTTAAGACCAAAAAACCCAATATATTTATTTCCTGAATAAGCACAGTGATACAGGAAAAGAGAAAACTAAATATAAGGGTAGAATCTTCTTGCACATATAAATCCCAGCTTTTTAATTCCTTGTTACTGCCACTTTATCCTGCTGATGACATATAACCATCACTATTACCATAAGGGTTACTCTAAGACACTACTTACCAGCCAGTTTTAAAAGTTCCAAAATTTTTTTGCTACTGCAATTTAAGCTTTGCACAAATGTGCCATATTAAGACTTCAATGTTGAACAAACAGAAATGACACACAAAAAAAACCAACAAAACTGTGCCTTTGTATAAGTCCTTCATACCTCAGATATGCTCCTACAGTAAAATTTAGAAGAAGGGGGGGGAACCCCACTCTTCATCTTAAAAGAGTTAAAAATAACCAGAAATGGATCAAACTCAAAAGGAGTGTGAACTTTAGCTGTAAATATTTTTTATTAATACCACCACACTTGCATTCAGGATTATATTTAAGAGTGTGATGTAGTTACTCTGTTACGCAGAATGATTTGGTGAACCTCTCCCTACAGCCAGATCTTTCACCTGGTAAAAAAGGCAACACACAGTAGCATGCCAGTTAAGTATCTGACAAAGTAGGCCATACACCTCAAATATCACAGCAGAAAGTTAAAAAAAAAAATTTAAAAAATCATATTTTGAACAAGGTTACTTCAGCACTGCCTAACCTGCTGGGCTTACTTTCTTTCAGTGACCGCAAGACCTGATGCACAGGTACAGCAGACAGATAGCACAGTTAGGAAGAGCTGGACTTGCTGCTCAAAGGCAGCGACACACAAGCTCATCCACAGGTATTCCAGAACTGTCCCAGGACAAAAAAACCCAAACAAACAAACAAACAAAAAAACCCCACCCACAAACAAACTAAAAATAGCCTGTGAGAAACCACTACCACCACTGGAAGGTTTCCTACAGCCTCCTCCTGGCACTTCCTTTACCCAGGGCAACACCTGGGATCACCCAAGAAGCAGTTGCAGGGGTTTTGATTTTTTTCCCTGGTGCCATTTCTCCCCACGTCCCTGTCACACACCATATGAGCTGCATATCACGATAGGGGACAGACCTAGAGCTTTCTAGGAACAAAGAAGTTAGCAAATGCTGTCCCTACCACAATAGTTCATTCAGTCCACAGATTGCCCTGGGAAAGGAAATGAGACATGTGGACTACACATGAACACAGGATGGAGCATGGGTACACAGCGACCACAGCTATGACCTGTTCTACCTCCCCAAGCTGTCTGAATAGCGCAAGGAGGAAAAAAATGCACAAAGCAGCACAAGACTACAGAAATACCAATAAAAGCTTTAAGTTAGTGTTGCACATCAAGACCACTTTCTGACTTAAATTTTGTATGCTCTTGATATAATCTAAGATCTCATCTTGTAAATTTTCACCTACTCCAGCAATTGACAAAGGGTCTTTCCTGCATTAGCTATCTGTAGCAAAGAAGCCTGCTTCAACTTCTTAGTGTGTATCCACTCTCAACCTTACTCAAAACTCAGCCCTAGAATTATTTAATTTAAAATTGTTCTGGGAACAGAGATTTTGCATGTTTCTGAAATACACAGCAAATTACTTCACCATGAGCTGTACAGGCTTTTTGAAGATTTTTTTAAATCACCTAATCTATTTTACTAAGACGGGAAGCACAACATTTTATAAAGGGGCAAGAAAGAAGATGAATGCATGCAGGTATTAACACATCTGCTGTGGCAGCTAGGGAATTGCTGTGAGAATCTGATGGAGATGCGTTTGTTACGATTGCGTGGGTGGGAAATGTTGAGGGCAGCAGCTAGAGAGAACAATTATTTACTGCAGTCAGTAAAGAATGCCTCAAATTAGAAGATAGTCACTATTAACTTGTTAACAAACATAGCCTGAAGTAGTGAACTTTTTAAAGTCCCTGAACCTCAGTTCATCCCACCTAACACTCATCACTTTGCAAAGCAAGAAAAGGCTCCAACAGGGTCATCTAAGGACCATGCTAGTTCCTTTAAGGTGCACATGCTTCTAGACAAAATTCTGCTAGTGACAAGTGTGAAAAAGTTGCAAGTGGCACACATAGTTCAAGAAGAGGGACCAGAAAAACAGCTTTTCAGCATTTTCAGAGGACAGAAAAGAAGAAAAAAGGAAGGGTGTGGATGATCAGAAAGACAGACTCAAAACTCCTCCTGAAAAACCCTCTACTATGTGTGTATTCTCAACAAGACAGACCAGTTAACATGCCACTTCAAAAAACCTGCTATACAGTGAAACTCTAGTCAGCTGAGCTATATTTTCCATTCAAGAGGAAAATAAAATTATTCCTTTATTACTACATAACATCAGTTGCCTGTTAACCAAACGTTGAACTTGTTACGGCACAAAACGTTCATTTTAGCATGCCTTCTATGGCTCGAAGGTCTAGAACTGTCTCGAGTTGGGGGTTAACCTTTCTGGTTTGAGTCTCTGGCTAACTTTTGAAAAAGTCAAAGGTTGCCAGACCAACTCATACCACCACTATCAGCAGTTCCCAATCATACGCACACAGACACAAGAAAAGCGTACAGCTTCTCAGAGTTCATCTATCACTCTGCTGTAGCACTACTACATATTACTTCTTACTGAAGTATGCAAAAGAAGACTATTTATCTCTTCAATATACCAAGACTCTCAGAATTACTTGATGTTCTGAGCATGCCCAGAACACTTGTCTTTTTTTTTTCTTTTGAATTTGTGATACCTTTATAGCACTGCTATCTCCTCTGCAGCAACAATAATATGCCTGACAAGTGTACGGGCTTCCAACCATCCCACCTAACACAAAGGATTAAAGAATTGCTTATAGACTCTCTCAAATATTTCATGAACTCTTCATACAACCAATGCTCCAAATAAAACTTGGTACTATGGGCATGAACACATACTTATCCCTGTGTGAACTCCTACTTTTCAAGGGTAAAAGCTTGACAAGTATCTAAATTTCTTTAAACATAACAGGAAAGGAAAACTCTTTTCAAAAGAAAAAAATCACGACTCTAATATGGGTCTTGTACCTGTGTTCCTTCTCTACTCCTTTTTTTTTAGGTCGCTAAAAAGGAAAACCAAGTGGATCTGTTTCTCAGACTATGATTAACTCCCACTGCGTGGACAGTGTTTGATCATGAAAATATATATAAATAGGTACAACTCTGCTTACTTGAGCAGCCTTGTTAAATCAGTGTAAGAAAATTGGGCACCATTCAAAGTGTAAGAGAATACTGTGCAGACTCAAAAAAAAAAGATTACTTTTCCCCCCCTTATTATTTTTTGTTGTTTGTTTAATTTAATACCTGTACCGTGACTTTAATCCTGAAATCTGTTCCTAATGGGGAATACTTGGACCAAAGCAGTAAATCCTTAAAGTCACCGATGTACTAATTTGTGCAGATAAGGGTTCCTTCAACAAATTCAAAACCAACTATGTATATTTTATATATAAAATCAACTCTAATTTACCTTACTACTAAGGTAGGCTGCAATCCTTTAGAATGAAAAGTTCTATACTAGTACGTGAAACATTACTGCAGGCTCATAGAATTATTTTTTAAACTAAATAAGCAGTTTGCATAACATCAGAGTTGTAATGTTTGCCATAAAAAGTTGTCATAATCTGTAAAGGTAGAGTTGGTGACTATAAACCAAAAAAACAACCAATAAGATGTCTTCGTGTAAGATCAACTTTGCTCCCCGAGGTTTTTAACCATAATAAAAACAAACACCAATATTAGAATTTGGGGGAGAAAGTGACAACTTTAAATGTAAGTAACCTTTTGTATACAATATACGTTTAATACAATTACAGTATTTTTACATGGTGCAGGGTGGAAAGAAGCACAGAAGTAAGGATTCATTTGGTGTTCAGGTGAGAAGTTTTCCAAGCATGTAAATTACAGACCTAGTCAGATATATTGAGATGTGACAGATGTAATAAAGATAGCTGTAAGTTTCTTTCTATTCCTGGCTCATCTGGAGAGTGTCCTGCAGAAATTCAAATCTCTGGGGAGCAATTAGTACAAATCACTAATAGAGGCAACAAGTCTTGTTCTCTGGAGGAAACAGCATATATTGGTTTGTTCTGGTTCAAGTGAGATGAAACAAAGGGAAACTGTACAGAAGTGCACTTCTCCTAGGTACGTACGGACTCTGTCTGGAACAAGGGAACTGACAAAGTAGGTGCACTTTCTGCTGGAAAACTGAGGCAACCTGGTAGGCTCAACATGTGAGCAAAATGCCTACTACTAAATATTGCTCTGAAACAGTTTATTTATGTTGAGATGAACATGAGGAACAGAAAGGGCACTGCTGCTGCAGTTCTCCAGTGAGAAAGAGGAAAGTGAAGTCCAATCAGGATGCCCTTGAGAAGAGGCCAAGCAAACCCTGAACGCTGACGCCGCTGGCCTCCACGGATGTGATGGGCAACTTGCAAGAAATACTTCACATACCAATTCTCCTCTGCTGTAGACAGGACAGACAAAACACAGGCTGGCATAGGACCACAAAAACTTAGCGGGAGAATCCACTCCTCTGGTAGGCTATCTTATTAGTTCTCCTGAACTCCTGGAATTGCAAATATTCAGAAATTGGAAAAGCTTTACAGGGAAATGACATACATGTTTGCCTGTTTCTTGTTCTTTCCAGTCATCTGTTTATGGCTGCTACTGGAAAGAGGATAATGGTGAAAGTCACTGCCTGAGTCAGGGACCAAAAATGGACCACCACCAGGCTGAACTGGTTTAGGAACTGTTATTTTCAAAAATAAAAATAAAACTAAAAAATAATACTTTTACATGACTTTAACACCAAGTTACTCTGTTTAGAGATCAGAACTCAGCGTTAACTTCTCAGAACTTGATACTAGACAGCAGCGTTTTTTTAAGCCCATTCCACATTTGGGGAAACAGCCAACCAGTATTTCTCCCCCAGTAGAAAAGTCAGGATCAGAACCCAATGTCCTCTTTGCTACCCAGACTGACATTTCAAACGGTCGTCGCCGTCTTTCAACAGCCTATTGGGCAAGTCCACACCAGTCAGTAATTTGCTACAAACAACACACAACATCAAACTTCCTTTCTATGTCAACTCTGACTACAGCAGGGTGTTTTGTGTGGCTGCAAGAAAACTAGGGAAAGTCTTCAAGGCAACGTGCTGCCAAAGAGCTGTGGTGTGGGGACACACATAGCAGAAGTACTCTCTCACAAGGGCTGAACTCATTTAAATGGCCAAAATGTGGGTGGGTTTATTAATACACACTTTAATTGGTCCTCTTAGCTAAAGAGATGTTTGTAAGTTAAACATGAAACCAAATGTAGCAAAACCAAGCTTAACAAGCATAATACCTAAAGGTCTGGTTCCACTCTTGCCTTCCAATTTGTGAAGTCACTTAAACTAACAAAGCGGACGCAAACCAGTACCTCTCTTAATTTGGCAACACACTGCCAAACTGCAAAGGTATATAAATGACTCCATGCACTATAAATACAGTGTGTATGAAAACCTCAACTTTTTTTTTTTTTTTTGAAGTTTCTGATCCTCCCCCCCCCCCACCGCTGTGTAAAGAGGGGTATTAACTACTCTGGGTGGGCTCACGGTTATTTCAGAAACCCCTCCGGAGGAGCCACCACGCCTCACAGTTCAGGCAGGAACGCGGCGCTGCCCGCCCGGCAGCAACCGCCCCGTGGGACCCCCCCAAACCTCCCCACGCCACCCCCTCAGCCCTTCCCGGCCCTGTGGCCGCTCTGCTCAGGCCCCACGGTGCCCCGGGAGGGGGTGAGAGGGGGTGAGAAGGGGTGCCCCCCCCCCCCAACCCAACCCGCCCTCCGTCCTCCCGCCTCACGGCGCCCCCCGCCCGCCATGTGCCGCCCGGGCTCTGAGCATGTGTCGGCGCGATGCCGCCCCCTCCCCTCCCCCTCCTTCTCCCTCCCTCCCCCCCCTCAGCGGGGAGGGGGCGGCATTTGGGGCTTCCCCCGGCCCGCCCCACCCCACCTTCCCCCCCCCCCCCGCGGCCCGGCCCCGGCCCGCCCTCACCTGCCAACGCCAGGATCTGGGCCTTGTGGAGCAGCAGGCGGTCGCCCCACTCGCCGGGGCTCTCGTCGTCCTCCTCCGCCGCCTCCTCGGGGTTGCGGTAGACCGTGTAGACCTTCTGGTTGTCGAAGTCGAGCTGGGACGTGGGGCTGAAGTCCTGCACGCAGGAGACGGGCAGCGCGTAGCAGACGTTGTCCTCCAGGAACCGCACAAAGGCGTACATGGTGCGGCGGGCGGGGCGGCCGCGCCGGTCCCGCGCTCCCCGCTCTGTTATTGTTCCTCAAAATCCGCCTCTGCGCTCGGCTGAGCTCGCCTGGCCGCGCCGCCAGCCGGGCGGCCGCCAGCTCCGGGCAAGGCACGAGCAATCCAACGCGGAGCGACGCGAGTCGGCTTTGCCGCGCCGCGAAGGGGCGGGTGGGGGGGGGAACGGGGACGGGCGGCGAGCGGGTGGCGGGCCGCGGGAGGAGCAGCACCCCCCCACACGGCTCCTCCGCCTCGGGCCCATGAGGAAACACACCCCTTCCGGCGGCCTCACCCTCCGCGGGGCGCGGGCTCGCCTCAGCCTCGCCGCCCGGCAGGCCCGGGCCTGCCCCGGCTCCCCGGGAGCGGCCTCACACCTCCGCCGCGGACGGGCGGGCAGGTGCCTCCGTCCGAGAGGCTTTCGAGGCGTCAGGCCGTGCTCGGCCGGGCACCTGTGTGGGAAGGGAGGGCTCCCGCCCCGCAGCCTCCTCGGACATGGCCCGGGCTCCCTTGCTCGAGCGTCGTCCCCGGTAAAGGCCCCGGGAAGCTCTTTTCCCGAGTTGAACACGCCTTAACGCCTGTTCCGGAGAAACAGGCCGCCTCCTGGGTCGGTGGAGGTGGCACGCCAGGAGGTCTGCTCCTGGGCCAGGGCAGTGCAGAGAAAAGGGGTAGGGGGGAGCCGAAGGAGGCTACGGCCACGCGAGGGAAGGAGAGCAGATCCTTGGTGGCCAAACAACGTGACGCAGGACCCTGTGCTCATCTGCCAGCTATCGACGGAACCTGAAGATCGGTTTTTACCTGAAGGTCTTCAGGGTAACGCACAACTACCTGCGCTCAGTGGCGATTGCTGGAAGAACACGGAGCTTCCCTGCCCTCCCCCGAAACGGCACAGAGAGTTGAGAAATTCTGTGCAGGTGGCTGAGGACAAAGGTTGGAGACTGTGCCATTTTTGGCACAAATTCCCAAGCTTTTGGAGATGATTCCATACTGAGTATGGGCGTTTTGAGCTTCCTGTATGAAAAAAATAGTGCGGCAACATTGCTTATGGTTCACAGCAAACTCTTATCCGTGTTTCTAGTGCTGAGGTCTGTTTTACCCAGCCAGTCTTAGGAACAGAACAATAATATGTGGAGACTTATTTAAAGGCAAAAAAAAAAAAAGAAAATCACAGACTGTGTAATAAGAGAGGGGCATCACTGGTTTTCTGTTCGCGAAAAGCCAACACAAAATGAAACCAAAACGTATTGTCTTTTCTGGTTTGTGTATCTCCAAGTGTTTGCAGTACGATCTGTACCCATTACACTGAGTTTAACCACACCAAACTTGTATTTCCTAGTTATCTTTTATAGACTTCTTAGTACATGGGAACAGACCACAAGCTGGAAAACCTGAAGTAAAGTTTTGACTGAGCACTGGCACAGGCTGCCCAGAAAGCTTGCGGAGTTTCCATCCTTGGAGATAACTAAAAAGCCATCTGGAAACGGTCCTGGGCAACCTGCTCCCCGTGGCCCTGCTTGAGCAGGGTACTGGACAAAGTGACCTCCCGAGGTCCCTTCCAACCTCAGCCATTCTGTAAAAGTATCAGAAGCTTACAGTTATGCCCGGGAGAGGTCTGTCTGTCTCTTAAGCAACGCATGAAAACACAAGGAATGCATACAGGTATAGTTAAGCTGATGTAAATATTTCAGTAACAAGCTGTAAACTTCCCATACAATAATGGCAGCTTTATTATTTTAGCAATTACAGAGTTTTGCAAATACTTCAGTTTAAGATTGGGGAATTAAATGGCAGTACTTTATGTTAACAATAAAGTATCACCAGACTGGTATGTAATTACAGGCAAATATAAGTCTGCTACAAAGTATGGATGACAAATGTATTCTAGTAGCTAGGCTGCGAGGGAAATGAAATTCCAGCAAAGATTGTGTTGCTGATCAAACAATAACAGCTGCCGTAGCGCTCCTATCTCCTCTACCTCGTGTTACGGTGGAGGTAGAGGGAGCTGCAGAAAGACAGCAGGACATACTGATAGCTGGAATTACTCTGTGGACACTGGTAAAATTACGTGAAGGACAATTTTGTCCCACTAAGTTCAGTGGCTAGTGAGGGATTCGGTACACTGACTCTTACCGGGATTGTATTTCCTCTGCAGCTGAATTCTATTAGCAACATCTAAGACTGCTGTCGAGGAAAAGGGACACAGAGAAATAGAGAAACTGGAAATAAGAGGGGAAAGGAAGAGAAGCTAAGGACTCGAAAATTGGGTTGACTTAGAAGGGGAAAGATCTCTTCAGGTACCAAGGAGGCCTGGGTAATTTGCCCCAGTGAAAGAAAACTGAAAGACTTCGTGTGAAGGCAACTAGCGTCACAGTGGGGTTTTTTGTTTGGGTTTGGTGTTTTTCTGGAAAAGGAACACTAGGCTGGTATTTGCAACGTTTCACATTTGAAGGTTCAATTACAGCAAAGGCTGTAAAGATCTTTGATCTTTGTATCAGCAGCAAAAAAAGGTCTCAAATCTTTTAGAAAGGCTGTTTCACAGTTCTCCACTGAAGGACGTTTTTCGGAACAGATTAAGGGTCGGGATGATAAATGCGTGTTTACACTTGGTCCCTGGCACACACATTGAGCCAGAAGGCATTATAATGCTAAAGAATTAATAATGATCCCATAACATATCTCGTCTGCCTACAAGGAACAGTGTTAATTTCTGGCTTTAACATCTATAAATAATCTGCACTGGTTAGCCGTGAAGCTGAGGAAAAGATCCACTTGAGCACAGAATGAAACACAAGTATTGTCACGCCTTTCTTTTGGACCTTTCCCATTTCTACTAATGGTTAGCCAGCTGTTTTAACACTGAGGTTAGCTTGAGGTTTAAAGATGTAGAGCTGTTTTAAAGGTGTAGATTTTAAAACTGATTGTTAAGGGAATTCCTGGATCCTCACCAGATTCAAATCGTCTAGCAATTCCAGCCTTTTAGGAACAACACACAACCCTGCTGAGAAGTAGATTGTCATACTTTCAAAATACAAATGAAGCCTCAGCTTAAAAAGTAAAAGTGTCGCTCCAAGAGTCAGGAAACCACAAAGCACGGTCCCAGCCCTTGTGGGACTTGTGAGTGGCTGTTTCCTGGAACACTACCTATATTTTGCTGCTGTTATTTTTCTTGAAAAGTAAAAAAAGTGTTAAAGCAAAAGCTGATGCCTGCTGCTTTGATGTGCACTCTGTGTTTTCACTTAAAGATACAAAGTGAAAAGCTAATAGTACCAGTAATAGTTATGCAGGTGCTAAATCTCTTTCACGGCAACACATTAAAATTAGGCTCATCAGTCATATTACTTCTATGTTTAATACTAAACCCTCAAGGGACACCATAGTGATTTTAAATCTACTGATGAAGACATTCCCATTTTCTTTTACCGTTCAAGTGGAGGTGCTTCACTACTACCTGACTACTCAGCAGTAACAGTACACTGGACTACTGCTAGGAATCCCTACACATCAGTATGTGGTTTAGAAAACTATTGGTTTTTTCTGAATTTTTTTATCCTCCAAGTAGTGCATTTCTTATGCAATTGTTCTCAAGCTCATATATACCCTCAAGGAAAGATACAGTCATAATTTTTTTAGGTAACACTGTATTTTAACAATGGCATTTAAAGTCATAAACCTTAAGGAATAACTCAAGTAACAACGCACAAGAACTGAAGGCTGCTCAAAGGTTTATGTACGTACATGCATACAATCTACTCACAATCTGGTTAATTTTTACCAAGAATATGATCAATAGGGTGGTCAGAAGATACCTCTGTTCCATAGTATCTCATTTTTTATCTTACCATAAAGCGCAAGATAAAGTCATTTCCAGGTGCAAAAGAATCTTGCTCTGAATGAAGTCATATACAGCTTCTAGGTGTTTTGAGATAGAGTGAGTGGTTGGAAGGGGGCGATCTGCTAGCTAGACAAAGAGAGCAGGGCAGGCATTCCAGAGGGTCGTTCCCCTTTAGATTTTCAAATAATTTTTAACTCTCAAGACACTGTTGCCACACTCTGCTTTCAGCATCACAATGATGACATATAAAATTCAAACAAACAAAAAAAGAGCTCCAGTTCCTGTATGATCCTAGAAGATGGACGAGAAAATATTTGTGTCCACATACAATTTCTGAAGCACTCCAATACCAAGAGAATAGTATGGGAACCTAGATTACATAGATAAATTCTTAAGATTTAATCTTTTGAAATCTATGGCCTTAAACCATCCTCAGAAGAGGAAAGGCATCACTGCAAAGCTATTTAGTCCCAATTCCTGAGAGTGATCTAACCTTTCTTGGGGCTGAGGATAATACTCAATCATCTTTTACATTAAACTCACACATCCTAACAGAATATTCTTTCAAAGAAATGAAACCTAAGGAACACTTTATGGATCCATTCGCATAGGAGACACTTATTTCCCAGCTGGTATATTCTGTAGCATGAAAAGGTAATGATTAAGCCGAAGTGACCACTGGAGAAGGCACTTTCCTCACTGTTAATGACTGGCTGGAAAAACCAAGGGCCAAAGAAAAAGCCAGACAGTCATTAACTGCTGAAAATTCCTGACCTAAAGGTCATTATTACTATTATAAAACTGGAAAATGAGAAAGTGATTATTTTCTTTGGGTTTTTATATGTATTGAAAAGATAAAATTCCAGTGTCTGTTGCTGTGGATACTGGTCTGTAAGATACTTATCTTCCCCATTCTGGCAGGCTATGCATGGATAGATCTGGGACTGGCAACCCTTCAAGAATGTGTGCCAGACTGTATTTTCCTTTTCCAAATTACAGGTTAAACGTGCCCACAGAAAGTCAACAGGAATCGGGAGGCGCTGCCAGTCGGCGCTGTCTTGCCTCGGTGTGAGGCAGTAATTCTCCCCACTCTCACCCAGTCCTTTGCTCAGTGGGAGCCAGAAGCTGGGTTGTCTGGGAGCTGCAAATGACTCTCAAATTGTCGTGACTTTCAGCTCCCACCCTGCTGTATACCATTCAAAATCTTGCTAAATACCATCTTCTGTACTCAGGCAGTATGCTGTTTTCCATGCCGTAAACTTCTTCTCTGAGAGGGAAGTAGGAAAGACATTTTCTTTGAGCTGCCTCGTGCATGGACTCACCTTTAAAACATGTCCTTTTGGTATCACTGCCACTGTCTTCAAGAACTTCAAGAAGACAATATTGCTGTTGCAGCCCAAATGATCTTTATTGCTACTACCATCCACTGATGGCTTCAGCCTGTATATTTTCACTCTATCTGGAATTTTTATTTGAGATCTCCCTTTCCTTTTTTAAACCAGACTTTTCCCTGGCTTTTGACAGACATTGTACTACTATGACTCTAAAAGTAGCTTTACATACATCGATTTTGCACCACTGCAAGAATTTGATTCCTTCTGTGCCTTAGATGACAAAGTGACTTTCATTTGGCAAGGACTAAAGTCTTTTTGTAACCTTTGGTCTTCAGTGTAAAATATCATTACTAGACACTGCCCGTGATTATGTTATGCTTTAGACAGAGCTTCTGGGTAAGCCGATATTAATGACCCTTTTTCATAGTATTTCCATTTTGCTTTTCTACTCTCACATCCGTATAGCGCTGTTCTGTCTTGAACCAGCATTTATATCTCATACTATCAGGGAAAACGATCCTGCAGCCCTTTTCTGTATAGACCTATTCTGCTTGAGAGGTTCACATATGTAATGTGAGATGAGCGCAGTAGAAAGGGAGGTCAACTACTACTGACTACATTTTTTCTAGAATGGCACCTCCACATGTTCACTTTCCTTCAGAAGTCTGATTTTAGCAGGAGGCTGGACAGGATCTAGAGACGGTTCTTTCTGGTTTGGAAGGTTCTTGGCAATCAGCAGCAGCAGAAATGAGATTGCGTAAGTGAGGGCAGTCAAAACTGCTTGAAGAGATATGTTTTCACACCCCAGTGCTTTTTAATTCATACTCTTGTCATACTCTTTCTAATCCTTTTCAGGGCCGGCTATATTTCAGTATAAAGTGAGTTTTTAGTAAATATTCCCAGGAATTAGTGCTCACATCTCACCACTTCAGAAGAGAAGGAAGAGTTTTCTACTTCTAATGCAAGTCACAATCTGAGATGGACCAGCAGCTCTTCTGAAGAACATCAACTAATGTGAGCACATAAAATCCTGTTGTGGAAGGTGAATGGGAGATAACGGAGCAGGAATAATCCTCAGAATATTTCAGAAAAGTGCCTTTCTGAGCTATTTCTTTTTAATAAACACATTTAAATTAAAAGAACATAATTCTTCACGGTTGGCAAACTGAATGCTGAAACTGCTGGATACTGAAAGTGCAAGTGCTCACTGATATAAAAAAATTCACTATACTCTGTGAACCTCTCCACTCTTACTAAAACCAGACATCTTTATCATTTGTGAGTAACAAATGAAGTTGCACCTGGTCTGCGCTAGTAGGCAAATTAAAAAAAAAAAAACAAACAAACCCCCACACACAACAAGCAAATGTTAACTAGAAGGAGTTGCTGTCACCCAGCTCCCAAAAATTCATTCCATCACCAGATAACTGTGATAGACCCCACCAGGAATTCATCTAGTTCTTCCAGGAAGAGTAACTCCTTTTATCTCACACAGCACAGAGAACTGGCATTTATCTTTGCCCCGCTTACAAGAAAGGTGTTCCCTCAAAATAGAAAATGGCGTAGGAAACTGATAACCCAAGCAGTGTTTGAAACCTCAAGGGGCTTCATGCTTTTCTAGTATTTCCCACAAAAGCCTGAGCAACATCTATTGTGCAATAATATTTAACATGCAGGGGTATCAGGATCTTTTTTAAAGTGTGATCAGAAAGGAAGGCCCTTCATAGGCTGTGACAGTATTCCTCATAACAAAGAAAGCTTTGCTTCATAAAGAAGTATCTTGTACTAGAATACCCTAGGGAAAGTATAGGTTTGGTTTTTTAAACAAAGATACGAATTTTTGAGTTCGAGGTTCCCTTTAAGTACTCTTCTAACATGAATATGTTTAAGGATGCTCTATCAAGTTCATGCATGAAATGTCATCCAGCCGTTAGTATATTTCTATGCAAATACAGCTGTGAAAGCTAATAACCGAAATCTGCATTTTTTTCACATTTCCAGCATATTGTACAACTTCTCATTCTTTCCTGTTTTGTAACTCACATTAGGGTCTTGTATCAATAAAACAAAGCTCAGGTTATATTGCCTCCTGCTTAAATTCTCTATAAACATCAAAGCTGGACATTTGAATAAGCAATTTAATGTATACATTTTTATTCAGTTCAATATACTGATATTCTCCTGGTCGGAATAAGAATTCTGCAAGATGACTGCAGAGAAACATACCATTCAGAATATGAATTGGAATGTTCTTGCAACACTTTTCAGTGAGGATGGTGTGATATTAAGATTAGATCCTGTGTATAATCAAATTTTGAGGCTTGTACACACAGCCTGGTTTTTCTTTTCCTTTATAAGGTTTGTATGCAAAAACACAGCAATCCAGTATTTTGAACATACACTGTCTGCAGATACTACACAGTCCAAACTGATGAAAACATGTCAATGAAAATAAGAAACCGTCTGGGGCACTGCAGCGTACGACAACTTCGCTAAATTCATCTTAACTAGTTTTACTATTCTGAGGACGGAAAATATCACAAAACCAGTCTTTCCAGAACAGCTAGAGTAAACAGGGCTTATGTCCATCCCTAAACTCAGTCTTGGTGTGTAGATTGACTCTTTGGGAGCTGTAAGTATTTCCATAATCTTTCAAATTCTCTGATATGATACACACAGAATTTCATCCGAATGGCCTATATATTCCAAATTCTCTCCCTTTTTATTTACAAGCACATGTAAGAGGTAATAAAATAGAAAAGATAAGATAGGTGGGGACACAACAGGGATTATATTACAAGCAAAAGGTGGCACTACTGAGAATATATCACAGTATTTAGTGAACATAAATATAAAGCATACCTATGGTTTTTATCCAAAAACACGAGAGAGAAAAGACCACAGAGCAAAGGAAGTCTAAATTTTGTTTAAGGTCTAAAACAGAAGCAGCACAGTGTAGTAGCTCAAGCTACTGCTTCAAATAGTTAACTGGTTGGGAAGTAAGCTAATAATGGTTTAGATAAATTTTTACCTATGAAAAGTGTTGAATTGACACATTTCTTAGCAAGTAAGGACAGTTCAGCAGACACCATTATCTGCCTTGCCTCTGACCTGGAGGGACTATCTCTACAATGAAAGGCATACTCAGTCTCCAAGGGCAAGGCAGTCTTTAATCCCAGAGTGTGATTACTAACAAGGACACCAATTATAATTTAACAAAAAAGGGGAGAGAGCAATTTCATTATACAGAGGTTTCTATATATACACCTTCGTGATCAGCTACTGCCCACAGAAACTTTTCACTGATTTTACACGCCATGCGTGACACAAATATTTTGATTTTCCATGGTCTTCCCAAAACTCACTGAAATCACTCCTGACCACTATCACAGTATTGTTTTAAAAAAAATCTGTTCATCAAAAAGAACAAGGACAGTAACCAGTCTTGCTCACACCTCACGTTGCGAAATGGACTCAGAGGTTGGACCTAGAAAGGACTGTGGTGGACCTCAAATACCTACATGCAGCTTTACAATCCAAGAAATCCCACAGAGTTATTGCTTACCCTGCAGGGCTGTCTGGGAACAAGATCTCAAATACCATCTGTTCTCAGCGTGGAAGCTGCCAAAATCCCATCGGCTGAAACTGTGGAGCACAGAGCACTGTAACTCCCATCCTCCTCTGGAGCAAAGACTGGAAGAGGATACCTCCATCTTCTTACTTTAACAGCCTGAAATTCTCACCTGAAGGTAGATATATGTAAACCTCCTTTCAAAATACAGGCTGAGAGAGATTTCTTTTAAAATCAGTCAGCAAGACCAGGAGGACACCACAGTGATGTCTCCCATCTTTTATCGATAACCTCCTCGCTGGGGCCCTTGCCTGGCAAGTGCGATGCCTGGCTTTGGTTCCCCCATCTGGCTGAAGGGGTTCAGACCCCCACTCTGCATCTCCAGTTGTAAAAATCCTTTTCTTCATCTAGACGCACACAATTTCCTCAAGTTAAAACCCCCAGGAAAGGAATGCATGTGTCTCCCAGTCTCAGGCTCAATGTCTTATACTCCAGTTGACTTCTTACTGATCACTTGTAAAGGTAAAAGCACAGCAGGTGACCAAGTTATTGCAGGGTAACATATTTCTTCCGCTGAGAGCAAACTACTTTGCATTAACTCATGTTTACCAATTGTAAAAGCACATACACGGGCACTTACTGTAAATCAGCTGATTTGCAGGAAACTTGTTATTCCTCCGTAATTTATTTAGGGGTCTGTATTACGGAGAGAAAAAAGTTGCTGAAGTGGGAAGTAAGAAATGTAATTAATAATTACACTTACTCTTAAATGCCTCAAATAGCTCCAAGGTTATGTTTCCTCTGACAAAATATTCTCAGTGACCGTACTTGCTGCTCTTACAGCGCATCACATGTTTTGGCTTGCTTGGGGTTCTGGTTTTTTACACCTTCAGATTTGAAGACAATTGGAAGTGGGAAAAAAAATGTTTACATATGAATGCCCCATTTTATTTGTTTTATGTTTTGGGTTTTTTTAATTGTGGTCCTCGCTGAAATAGCAAGATCAATATAAAATGCCTGCTTAGGAAGTCTAAGAAGAATATTAGAACGTCCTCTGTCTTAAAAATCCCTCTAAAATGGCAGCTATGTCTTTGGGATGCATTTTAATGAACATCAGTGGAAGACTGTCAGTAATCAGTATTGCCGAGTGGTTTATTTACTTGGAAAGTAAAATGGGTTTCAATATGTAATTTTTATCTTTTAAGTTTAGAAGTTTTGGTCCTGGTGATAAAATTTACCAAGTTATCTGTGGGCAATTAGAAAATACTCTATAGTTTAACCTTTGGATGACGTATAAATACACATAGACACTCCTACAAGGCAATTTGTCTGCCAATCTGGAAAATGCTAACGTAATAGTCAGTAAGTCAACAGTCTGCAATGTTAAATTATGAAATCAGAAAGAAATCTAGTTTACATTCAACCTGGATATAAAGATCATAACAATTTCCAGTGTTCTGTGTGGGACAGTAAATTTCAAAGACGACTGTATTCTGCCCCAATAATCACGATCTGCACAGCATATTCAGGTATTGTTGGAGAGATTAAAAACACAAAACCAGAGCAGAACAGCTCAGCATCAGATAATCACAAGCAATTCTATGTCAGCAACAGACAGCTGGAGACATATGCCAGCAATATTGCAAAAGCGGTAAAATGGAGATTTTGTGACAGTAAGGACGTGGGATTCATACATTAAGCTAAAACTCAACCAAAAACATTGAAAATGTTGTTCACAAGTAACAGCTCTCTGTCATAGTATTCAGAAAGTCTACTATTCGGCATAAAAACGTTTAAAGCAAAAAATTAAGCAGAAGAAAGTATTTTTTTTTCTCTCTTTAATATTTTGCATGTTGAACCTCTGTATGCTTTCAGTGTTAGTGTCTTGGACAAAGAGATCAGAATAATTTTTCCAGATCAGCTGGAAGAGCTGTCCAGTTATGTACCAAACTCTTGTTTTGTGAAAAATTTGTGTGAAGAAGGGGTTTGATGGAATTTTATCTAAGAATATTTGTTTGAAGTTTTTTGCTTCAAAATACAGTTTAAAAGAAAATGAACAATGCTGTTTCGTTTCAATTGACGTAGGTTTAGTCATTCTGTTATTCCCTTCCCCTTGAGTTTCAAGCATCCATCAACTGTTATGCTTCTCTGATACTCATTCCCATCTATCCTTGCTTTTCTCTTTCTCTTTTTTAATTTAAACATCTACTGCTAAAAAGTCAGTCAGTCCAAAAAAAAGGCTGAAAAAATCCTTTTGTATTTGTTGTTGTGAATCAGAAGAGAGAACAGGGAAAAATACTTAGACTTGTGAAGCAAAAAATAATCTATCTTTCCACTGCTTTCTCTCAGAGCCTCCCTTATAGTCACCCTCAAAACCTTTCCTTCCTTTTTTTTGTAGCTGACCATGTAAAAGCGGGATAAAAAAATTCAAGGATCTGAACCTGAAAAAAAAGAAGTTTCCTACTTGCACAAACAAACATTTCTCAGGAAACCCTTTCTGTGTTGGATTTCCTATAAAAATGGAAAATAGCTTGAAAATATTCACGAGGCTTCAGATGAGTTCACATTCCCTGCATACGAACAGCAGTTTCAAAGCGATGTTTTATAGAGGTGGTTAGGCCTGAACATTTTCTGATTTTATTACTGAGTCTCTGTCTTTGTATCTCAAGTGTTTTGTCCTGGGATCTTTCCATGATAAGATTCTTGAAGCTGCAACTCTCAGGGAGGGTAATGGAGACAAGTGACTTGTGAAGAAACTAAGGCCCCAGCCCCTGAGGTCTTTGTATTTTAGGACTAGGAGCTTGACGCAGATTGAAGAACAATGTAATGCTTGAGGCGCTGATGAAAGATTTTGAAAAACCAATGCAATAAGAGGCGTCAGTGGGGAACGGCAGATTGATTGCAACAACAAATGCCAAAAAAGTTCTGAAAAGAACAAAAATGTAGTGCTGAGTAAAAGAAATAAAGAAGAGAAGAGGGAAAGGATACTAAGAGCTTGCAGGCCTCCAGCAACTTGCCTGCATATCGACGTGTATCTGGGGCAATTAATCAAGCAATTTTCATAACTGTTTTTTACATTGATGCATAAAATTTGATGATGCTGTTCAGTCTAGTCCAGTAGGTGAGGTTGACAGGATCTACCCTCATCTTTTGGATCAATGGAGGGGCAGGACGTCCAGAGGAGAGATTGCCCATCAATTTAGGGATAGGAAGAACCATTCTCTCCCAAACTGGTTATTGGTTCCTCAATACGTAGCATAGACCGGACACCTAGTATTGGTGTGCCTGAGGCAAGATGGGATGAACGTTAACCTACGCGTTCTCCTTCCCCCCAGAATTAATACCTCAATTACTATGGTAGCTTTTTTAAACAGACAAGCACACGAACTCTAGTTTTGGGAGTTAGTGAACCACTCTGAACCACAAACCTATCTCAGCGGAGGCCCAAAGCCAGTGTACCTAGCCCTGAGAGGCTCACAGGGATACAAAGATAATATTCTAGCAGCACAGAGCCCATGCAGCGCCCATCTGCTGTCACAGAGGGATGTGGCTGAGACAATCCTACATCTGATGATGAAAGTCTGTTTTAACTTGTGTTTGGGGTTGCTACCATGCAAAATACATTACAGCGGCCTCCATGCTTCTCTCATCTCCAGCTGGAAGCCAGCCCATCAGATCGTCACTACTGGAGAAACACTAAAGCCACCTTGTAGTCTCACCTTACCCAGGCCAGAACGCTGACTGCTGCAAAAAACATGAATTGGAAGTAAAACAGAGCATTGAATACATTAATCAAAATGATCACCGTTGCAAGATCTGCTAAGAACAAAGAAAACAAATGCAAGGAAAGTTAACACTAGAAACCATTTGCAAGGCTCCATGAGTCAGCTAATGAAATAACTGTCAATTGTAGACAGGAACCTTTTGTGCTTTCACACAATTTAAATATAAAGTAATTTGCATTCAGGAATCCAAGTCTCCCTGAAAAAAGATTAACAATAGGATTCACTTTCTTTCCACAACCTTTTTTCTCCCTCCCTTCCCCCCAGGGGTGGCTCTGATAAGGTCACCTTATTAATGCAGATCTCTGTTTTTCAGAAAGCAGCCAGGAGTTTAACTGTTTCACTGTGAAATGATCTATGAGATGAGAACAGTCCATTTTTTATCCTTGATTGATCATTTCAGCATGTATAACAGCAACTCCTAAGGGACACCACTCAAATCCCTGCTTCAGAATGACCTAGAGACTCAACGCTAAAAAGTGTTGTGCTCCACTACACAATCCTTCATCGTTTTTTCTTAACTTAGCATTTTCCACAGAACATAATAAAGTTGCCTTGCATCATTACAGTTCTCTATAGAAAAAAACATCTTATAAATAAGCAAAAAGTTCTAACAGCTGCGAGTTGAGTGCCACTGCAGCCAGCAGGGGAACTGAGGCATCAAGCGGTTAATACCTTTTCTCCAGACACAAAGGCAGGAGCAGGTCTGTGATCTCAATTCAGGTGTCACGGCTTCTCATTTCCTTCCCTGGCCACCAGACACCTGTTTCCCTGCTCTTAATAGCCTCTGATGGGAACTGCCTACTGCCAAAATCAGAGGCCCTGGCTCCTATATGATGAGTTGAAAATAAAGCTATTCCCCCCCCCCTTTTTTTTTTTTAGTTATTTACTGTGTATAAACTTTATCTCAACTCCATTGTCAGGTTATTTTTCTCTATTCTATGCACTTTCAGCCAACTAATCTTCATTTTGGGTTTTTTGATGACTTTTTGCTGATGTGTACAGAGTCCTTAAATAAATCATTACAAATATAAATAGCAATGGCTGGATTACAAAGGATTCTGGAACACTTGCGATAGTAAATTAGCAGGCAGGCAAACCTACAGCTGCCAGCAGCTGATGTAATATTTTATAGTATTGTTTTCTAGATTGTGTAAGGGAGAATTGTTGTCCTTTGAGCTTCGTTCTCTGTTTCATTTAATCTGTGAAACAGTTCAACAATTTGATGCTCACACAAAAGTTCACAGAGAAACACCTGGTGGAATTTACAGGCAAAGGTTCTCTATGCTTATAAATCCCAAATATCATATACACAGACCAGGGGAGATACAAGTCTGAGACATAAGCAGCAGTTACAATTTGGGAAAGAAACCATGGGGACATGTCTCTATTGTCAAGAGTATTTCTAAACAGATGGACATTACATCCACAGAAAGAGCTACCACATCAAGAAACATTTGACACAACTTTCCCCCTTTTTTTCTTCCTATCCTTTCTTCAGAGATACTAAACTCAAATGGACTGTTGTATCATGATAGTGCAATCTATAAATTCCTGTAATCAACTGATGGAGCAACATTGATTACAGAGACTTTGTATGGGCCACACGCATCTTTACATCCGTTTATAAAATGCTGACACACTCCCTATCTAAAAGGGATTACAATCATAGAGGATGATCCTGCAAATGCCTACTATTGAATGTAGCATTTGCTATCATGAGTGAGCCCACTGAAGCTACCAGAAACTCACATGGCTGGGACAAAAAGCTCTGATTCACATATATGACTAACAAAGATATTCAGGCCACAACATTTTCCATCTGACTATGCTTTTGCAGGCTGAGGTTTAGAGGGTTGATGCTTTCAGACTTGAGAAACAGCCCAGGACAACAGACTGGCTGTGAGATGATGTAGGTAAGAAGTGCAAGAACAGGCAGTGGTTCCCCTCAGAAATAAGCTTAAAGAAGGAAAACACAATTTGGAGAGCTCTATCAGGAAGGCATCAGGTAGTTACACTATGATGATGATGATGAAGTTGAGATGGGAGGAGTATACGAAATAGAAGGGATACAGGAGATAATAGCAGATATGTACCAAAGATAAGATTCAGATTACATGGGACTTAGCAAGGACAGAAGACTCAACACCAATACAGAAAAGATGGAGAAGCAATAAAAGGATTCAAAGAGCAAGAGGTTTAGTTGTGAGCAGCAGCAGAAGAGATTCTTTGCCAATCCATTGCACTTTGGTGGTAGCTGTTGGTCCCAAGCCAGGAAACAGAAGGTAACATCCACACAAAAGTCACATAAAACTCCCTGATTACAGAAAAGACAGTCTGCTAGACTGGTTTCTGATCTGTGTGCCTATTTCAGCAAGTGAATATGTAGTGTAAGTCATGCAGTAAAGTAACCTTACAAATACCCTATTTAAGTAGCTGATGTAGTGAGCGCCCTGAGATGAAATGCCCTTGAATTGAAAGGAATACGCTATTCCCTGGTACCACCTGTAACTATCTTTCACTTGTCTCATTTTTAGAGACTGATTTTAGTCTTTGGGAGCAATGAGTGGCACATGTTCTAGGTATTTTGCCTAAGGTGTGCTATTTCATTAATTGAATGTTGCTTAACAAAATCTCATAGTTTCAGAAGGCGCACTATAGTAAATTATTTGCGGGTAGTCACTGATGGATACATAAAATCCACTGAAAGCATCAACTGTCATTCAGCAATAGCATGGCCTTAATATTTATTACCTTTTATTTACATTATGTCTATTCTATTTCACGGACAGGTAAGAATTCTGAGACAAATTAAAAAATCATTTCCAGTGATAAACATCCACAATGTTAAAATCAATCTCTTTTCATCCCCACCCAAAACAAAGCAATTCTCTCTCCATCTGTGTCTCTGTACTAGTAAAGACCTGAGTTTAGGGAGATTTCTTGCTACAGTCTCTGAGTATCATCCGACTCATATTCTTCTACATGCAATAAAAATCTCCCTAAAAAGTCATCGCTATCATGCAATGGTCCGGGGACAGAATAAAGCAAGAAAGTGAGATTATTGTAACAATGATTAGCTTTAGTGTAGAGCATTATAAGGTCAAATTTCTCGTTGCTAGTCTGGGTAACTATTTTTACAGCGCAGTGTAACTGAGAAAGGGGCTGCTGACTATTCTAAGGTTTGCGTTAAAGCTCTTGGTATGCCCAATGTGAACGAGAGCCTTCCCAACAGTGCGACACCACATTGACCTGGCTTTACCTTAGTTTTCAAGAATAAATTACTGTCTGTTGAACATTAAATATATACTTCCAGTAGCATGCCATGTAAATAATACCTACATTATTCTGAAAATCTCATATTTCCCAAAGTGATTTTTTTTTTTTTTAAAGGCTATTAATACATTAGTGAGAGATATGGGTCTTTGGGGTTACAGAGTCTATGCACAGCAATTTTTATATGAAACACCAAACAGAAGTATGGCTAGCAAATGTGTAAAAACAAAGGAGAGACAAATATTTTTAAATTACTGCAAAACACAACTTGAAGTCACAAAGATGTCCCTATTAAGAGAAGAAATGTACACTTGTGTTCAAAATTTTTTTACAGAATTAACTAAATGAAAAAGGAAGGGATTACATGAGATCTTAAGTTGGTTCAAGATACTTGCCACAATGAAAGCTAAAGGGTTTTTATTGTTCACTTTTTTGCAGCAACATAAGCTTGCATAAACACAGGGACGATGGGTACAAACCCAGGAACAGCAATAAGTCAAAATACAACGAGGCAACAAGTGCAGAGTGCTCACAGCAAGCTTGTATCATAAAATATAAAGCACTACTGCAGAGACAAGGGAGGTGGAATGGTTGCACTTCTTGTAACAAAATACATATTTTTGTTCACTTTTCTATCATTGGGTTGGTTTTTTGTTTTGTGTGTAACTTGTATGCAATATCCTGAGTTGAGCCTGGGTTTCACTGAAGTAAATAGACTTTCACTGACTGCTTATATACTGGTCTTTTAGGTCCACAAGGGATTTAGGAATACAGGGAAAAAATAAAAACAAACCAAATCAAAACAATAAGCCTAACTGGATTAAAATAAATAAGCCTACGTATGCTGTCTTCAATTATTGACAACTTTTCGAATTATTACTTTTGAATTTAAACTGACATGCCTCCATGTACTGCACTAAAGCAATTTAAAGCTAATACAGTAATTTAAGGGCTCAACTACCACCTTAACATAAAACTAGAGTGTTTTGATTCATTGAAACTTGGGCAATTAGGAATGATACATTTGAGTAGCTGACAGGTCTTAAGCAGCAACAATCACAAACACTGTACACATGCTACTAGATTTATTTGTCAAAGTCCATGCTTTTTAAATCTGACTAAAAATGGATTTTGTAAACTGATTGAGATTAATTAAAGGTATAACTCAGGGAAGGAAAAAAAATTACTCACTGCACATTTATTTTCAGATCATTTTTCACTGGGCAGTTTGCAGGTCTAATGAGCAGAAGCTGCTGACATAGCGTGCAAACATTTCTGCTTTTGCATGAGGAAGAGAGACATTTTTTTTCTCATTTCTCTTTACTTTGGCTGTCTGAAAGCTAGGTGTCCAGTCCGTGAGTTCCTGCCAAGGCACCAGGGGAAAATGTACATTTCTGAGGAGAAACTGATCTTGCCTACTTTAGGAAAGTAAGTTGCTCTCTGGAAGGTCTGAGAAAATACTCTCTATATGAAATTTCTCAGAAGTCAGAAGGCAAATACAGAAGAGCTTGAAATATATAATTTCAAACTTCTATATTTGCTTACATATTTTTTTTAATGCTTGAGTCTGTAAACACCAAAGAAGGAAAAAAGTGATGTAAATTATATGGATTTCAGCAAGGGACCCCAGGCTGCAGTGTCCCAGTGCAAGCCTACTGGTTTAGCTAGTTCCCTGGCAGGTTTTTTGTACAATTGAAGTTTTTATTGTAATTTAAAACAAACAAACAAAAAAACCCCAAACCCCAAATATTTGTATTTCAGATGACTCAGTTATTGTAAATTGATACCCCAGGAAGTGGCTGAAGCGATACCAGTTTAGCCCATGCAGATCTGTCCCATATCATTACTCCGGCACAGCTCGGTGCAGCTGGTGAGCATTGGGCAGCATCCAACCCCTTAACATCTTACCCAAACCACTGCTTCTCCCCTGGAGAAGATGAGGAACAGCTCTCATACAGCAAACACCTTTTACACAGGTGGTCAAGACCCCTCAGCCCCTGAAGCAATGGTGCCACAATAGCTTACAGTAGCAGCAGCAACCTGATTTTTTCTTGCAAGCAAGAACAACCATTCCTGCCCCTTCCTGGAAACAGCATTTTCTCAGGGACAGACCAGGAACATTCCAGGAGGCAACTTAGATGGGGTGAGAGGATGGGATGTGGTTCCTAGGATAGGTGGTGGTGGGAAGTGAGTACCAAACCAGCAAAAACACGACTGGTTCTCTTATTATCCAGTGTGAAACCCAGCAGAGATACTAGGGCTTAACATGATACTGCAAAACATCAAAATTGTCAGTTGTGTCCAGACCCAAGGACAAAATATTATTTATCAAAATATTGGGCAAAAACTTTAATGTTAGACTCAGCAGCTAGGAACAAGGTAAAAGGGCTTCTTTTTAAATGTGATGTTATCCCAAACGTTCCTTCAGGTATTTTTACTCAGTGTTTCAAACAGCTTGTTAACTGACTGACTTCTTAAAGCCCGTACCATTACCATCCATGCCACCACTCCTGCTCAAAGAAGCAACTCCTCAAAGGCAACACATTCGAACAACAGAAACAAATGGAAAGTGAAAAGAAAGTTCAAGTCAGAGGTGCTGTTCATGCTCAGTTATTCTGGTACCGCTCTCCCGGGAACACTCTGATCCCCGCCAGCATCTGCAGAAAGAGGCTCTCACTACCTTCCAGCCAGGCCAAAAAGGATAATCTATCTCAGTGCCTGTGAAAATCACATAATCCTTTTCCATCAGGATTAATATCCAATGCCATGCTAGCATGATACATACAGGATGAAGTCTGACACTTCTAGTTATAAAGGTCATGCGAGGAAACAATCTCTGCAGTCCCCAAACCAGAACCCACACGTGACAAATTTCCATTCCCCCCACTACATGTGTTAAAGAGGCAATCTCCATCATCATCATTTTTATTTATTCCTGGGAACAATTTTCACCTGGCAAGCTTAGAGCCCGCATCTGGGTAGGTTTGTTCCAGCTACAGCAATAGTTTAATCAGAGTAAACCTCACAGCAGCATCTCTCCTTCCCTATGCAGTTCAACTGCTGACTGTCCCCCCGCAGAGATACCTGTTGTGATTCTTACAGGAGAAAAATGACCCATTTTCAGGTACACACAAAGAAGCATTACAAAATAAACCAAACTGCTGCCTGCAGTTCATCACAAGTTACAGAAACCTCATCACCTGCAGAAAATGTGTTATTACATATATGAGACAGATCATAACTGAAAGTTGGAGGCTCAATAGTCATAAATTCAGGCACAACCAGTAAGGAAACGTATTTTTCCTCATTCATTTTTAGCCAACAGTATGTGAACAGCAGTTTGAAAAGCCGGTGAAGCAAGGTAGGCTTGGAACTATAGCACATTCAAACGACGTAAGGATGGGATCAGGTCTTGTTATGTATTCATCTTATTCTACCTTGTTAAAATCTAATCCAACTTGCACCATGTTCAAGACCTGGAGCAGGCCCAGAAGAACAAATCAAGCTTTCCTAGGTGACACAGAGCAGGCAGGTCCTGCCATGCGGGATTATTAAAAGATCCCATTTTACATCCTAACCCTGCAGGCAGAAACAAGTCTGCAAGTCACCTTACATGAAGAAGTGAAGGAAGGTGTTACATCATTAAAAGCTAGGCTAGCATTTCTAAGTGTAGGCACACACATTAACTAATTGAATCACTATCTTCTTATCTTGAGAAGCCAAGCTGCTGTTACTCCGGATTAAATTGCAAACATTCACCATCTTGAAATAGTAATGTAAATTTGAAGTTGGGGACTAACCTTTCTGGAGGCTTTAACTGCTCTCTCTGCTCTCCAGGCTTGCAAACAGCCGGTACTACTCTGATTGCTCAGATGGCTGAATCCAGAGTACCTATCCACACTGGTATTTTGCCATTCTTTGTCACCTTCAGCTTCAACATTTCATAATTTTTCATAAGAATTCAATATTTCATAAACAATGTATCTTAGAAAATAATAGGTATACATACATCTTACTGATACTATGGACATCAGCTTACTAACAGCATTTCATAGAGGCCAAACAATTCATAATAAATGACAGAATTAGGAAATAAGTTATCCAGACTGAGTATCCTGGTCCTCCCCTTTCATCATTTTCAGGGACTCTGTCACTGGTATCAAGCTGAAAAGACCACAAAAATTTTGTAGGACAGGATTAAAATTCAGAATGAGCATGACAAATTGGAGAAAGAGCCTGATGAAAAAATGGTGACAGATCAATAAGGACAAGGTTATACATAAGGAATAACTAACTGAACAAATACAGGCTAGAAGACAACTTGAGAAAGAGATTTTGTAAGAAAAACTGTGGCATATCTTAGAAACTCAACACAAATCAACAGCATCAAACTGTACAAATGAGGCAAATATTAAACGTGCGATTTCATCTGCTCACTTTGTTCAGCATTTATAAGGCCTTAGTTGGAGCAGTGAAGAAAGTATTCTGCAGGGAGTCCAGGAGAGAGCAAGGAAGTTTACAGAGGTGACACACAGCGAATGGCTGGAAGGAGTGAGGTTCAGTCTCAAGAAAAGCAAACTTCAGATGTTTAAAAGTCTGTTGCAAAAAAAGGAAAGGAATGATTTATTCTCTGTAGCGGAGAGGGCAGAAGCAATGGACTTCTTATTTTAGCAAGGTCAATTTAGTTTAGACATCAGTAGACTGCTCTGACCTGAGACTGCAAGATACCATGGCTACTTGCTACAAAGAACAGGGAACCTCTCTCCCTCAAGGTTAGAGAAACATCCCTCAAGCACGGTACAGGTTTCCCTGGCTTGGGTTAGGTATTGGATCAGATGACGACTCCAGGAATCTCCTGGGACTGCTGTCAAAGGCTGTGGCATGATCGCCGGTTAGGTGCTAACATAAGGGTGCCAACATAAAGGAGGCAATTTACAGTAAACGTCCACACTTTTCTGGTCCTGCAAAACCCCAGAATTACACTGTATATTCCTGGGTGCATTTGAATGCAGGCACCTGGCATTTTAGGGGAGACCAGAAGTATGATAATGAGATGTTTCCTTCTGAACTTTGCCTGCAGCAAACCCAAATACAGCCCTGTGCCGCATGGCCACGCGCATCCTGCAGCGTGGGAGAATATTGTCACACAACTATGAGGCAAAGAAGTTAAACAGGCTCCTTTGGACGCTGCTGGGGTTTACAGGCAGTGGAATTAAAGACCACGTAGCAATGTGGTCACACCAGTCACGGGCTGGGAACGCATCAAGCCATCTTCCTGGGACAGGCTAGGAGGTACAGATGTAGCTTATATGAAAGAAGCTTCTCTAGCAGGAGTAAATAGGAGGAATATAAGCATCTGGACTGAAACAAGAAGTTGATGGCAGGTGTGTCAAATACTCCTGTTATTTAGTCAACAACAATTCAACTCAATATATTTGCTGTGAAGGAGGGAGAGGAAAGCTGAAAATAACAAAATGAACCCTGGAGTGAAAAAGAAAGATCCTTTTAAATGTTTTTTTTGTGACCCGTATTTTTAAGCATTTATTCACATTGACTTTTTAAAGGAGAGAAATACACATAATTTGCACTTTGGGATAAGTTGAAGGTGTCCATGCAATTTCATGGATGGCAGAATACCAATTTTGCTTAAATGATAGAGTCCCACCACATGTCTCTTATTTAAATGACCTGAAAATAAGAGATATGAAGGCATAAGTAAGAACGGAAAATGAACCAAAATATATAAAACTAGTGCATTCAGCGATATTTCCCAGTGTATGTTTCACTGTGAGCACCAAGCCCACTCTTGGAGATTGTTATCCCTCGCATTAGCCCTCTTCAGAGCGGTCACCCTCATCACAAGCAATACAGAGTTCTGCAGGATATATACAGAATAGCCAGTCACTTAGGGGAAAAATCCTGACTAACAAAGCCAGGAGAGGGAAGTTTTGTTCAGAAAAAACACACTGTAATTTGTTGGAAGAGCAATATAGTCCTTCTGTGGGACCTACAGCACAATAAAAGCAGCAAAAGCTGGATACCATCCAGGATTTGAAATGTTGCCATTGCGAGTATTTTATTACCAAGTCAGAACAAACAAATAAGCAAAAAAAAACCAAACCCAAAATGTTGAGGTGTCCTGAGGACAATAATACCAGATTTTGTTTTCAAAAACTGAAACATTTGGGGTTTATATCATCAAAAAATAATTTCAAACTTACCGTAATTCCATGTTTTGTCTCAACTTCATCAAGTCAACTTTTTTTTCATCTACTATAACTCCTCTTCCCCTATGCATTTGCTTAGTCTTTTATACAGTTTCCCCCAGACACTGGTACTTACTCTCTCGCTTTTCCTTAGCCTTTCTCTGTTCCTCAGAGGAATAGATATTAGTAAGTTTTAATAAAATTTTCCCTCCTGTCTCTCCTAGTAACTACCATGAAAGCAACTGTCCATCTCAAGTGCCACAAAGCCTTTAAAATCAACATTCTTGGCCTCAATTTTGCCTACTTACTGTCTCCTAGCTTCTACTCCCACACTTCTGTCAAAATAAAGAGCCTTGCCTGGTGATTAGGTAACATCTGACTTCTGAATGATGTTTCTTGACATCAAAATCAAACTAGGGTGTTTGACTCCCAACAGTACCCTATATGCAGCTCTTACCCAGGAGGTCAGCTGTCTGCCTGGTCTTCTAGACCCCATGCACATCTGTCAATCAACTTCTTGCCTCCCCTTAATCTGAGCATGAAACTCTACCCACACACTCTTCCTGCAAATAATTTCTTAAAAATACTCTTCTAAGAAAGTACATCAGCATTAGTCCCCAGAAATAAAAGACGGAGACAAACGTCTTTTAAAAATTCAGAGTGAGTGAAGTTTAACCTCTACTCCTTGGAGATTCAACCATCATCAAGTTCTCTGGCACTGTGTGTCTTTATTTATTTATTATTCCCATGTAGGTTCTGTTCCTGTTTCCACTCACCTCACTGGGAGCTGGGTGGATTATAAGATCTTAACTTCCATCAAGATGAAAGCAAATGTTCATTTAGCATCAACTAAGCTGGCAGAGCACGTGCGTTACCCATCACATTTTCAGTAGGTAACTTGTTCCATCCATGCAGGAGATCATTCTGTGGTATGGCAAGTGGAATCACGTTTTCACATTTGATCATTTCATACATGATACCCTTCTGGATGACACAGGGACCAAACGTGTGCAAGCTCTGACTCAGGATATGTAAGGTTAGGCTCAGAAGATTGTGCCTCACTCACCAACCAGGAGGCTGCAGTAAGCAGCTTTCAGACAAACGAATCAGCAGTTCATTTTTTCCTGCACATTCTTTATTCACTGTATAAGCATTTAATAAAAGCTTTACAGTAGCGCTTTTATTTCGCCTAATTCTTTTTAATTTTCCTTCAGTTTAATTAGCTGCATTTAATTCACACAAAATAAAGTATTAGGTTTGTGCTTTCCTTTGGGCCAAGTCATAGTACTTCCAGGAATCGTTAAGGTACACATGGGTCCAGCAATGTAAACTTACTTGTAATATTAAAAGGACTATTTAACAAGAGCAGTAACTGTTGATTTCCTTTCCAGATTTGTCACAGTTCAAATGCTGAAAGCGAGTAAATACTATATTTCATTACAGACATATTATTCTGACATTTGTTCAAATACTGTGCTTTGTTTTGTATGACCTTAAGAAAACAAGTGCCTTACTTCAGAGCAGAATATGTCCCTTTGACTTTTAAAGAGCAGCGGATTTCAACACGGTTCAGTACTAAGACATCCTTGCACCGGTCTAGTGTAATTAGTTTTCCTGGTTTCAGGGGTCTTTTTGAGACTTCTTAGTTTATTATAACTATGTCATCTCAATAAGCTGAAAAATAGTCACTCTTGTCATATTGGAATGAAAAGTATACGAAGAAATGAATGGTAGCGTTTTCCAGTGTTCAGTCCACTATCAAAACAAATGAATGCATCTGCTAAAGCTGCCTTAACAACGCCACAGAGCATTTCTGCAGCACCAAAATACCTATCCATTCCTGGGATGGGTAACTGTAAATTTTAGAAGACTGCTAAAAATGTAGATGGGTAATTCTGAGCAAACTAGGACAATAGAAACATTCTGTTAGACACTGCACACAATAGAAACATTCTGTTAGACACTGCACAATGAGCGCAGAAGAAATTTCATCTTCACCTTCTCTAATTGCTCTGAGAAGAACAAAAAAAATCTAGCATTGAATATTCACATATAACTGAGAAATCATATTCTGTGTGTATCAATCCCTATTTGTCTGCGTGTGTTTTCCTGAATTTCTGGTTAAAAGGGTAGCATGCCTTGACTTTGTCCCTGTTGCTGAATACATTAATTGTAGTTCTTGCAGAAAGCCACAATTCTGCAGTAATACTCCCTATCCCCAAGTCAGTATGTCCTCTTTAAAACAAACCAAACGAAGCAGCCTACAACCCTAGTGAACCGCTTAGTCATATTGAAGCACTACAAACCCACCCAACAGTAACATCCATCACGTTATAAATATCCCATTCCCATTCCCTAGCAGATGGAGCACAGCACTTGCTTCACTAATCAGCAGAATATAATTCACCTAAACTCTCAAACCAAATACATTCTTGCAAGAGGAAATTACTCAAATTCACCTAGTGTTTTTCTGAAGAAATACAAACCGCAGAGGGAAGTGTATGCCTTTGCTGACAAAAGCTCAAAGGAAAATACTGAAAATTAGTGAAAGACAATAAACAGAAAGCCCCATATGTTGTGGGGGAAACGAAGAATAAGCTGTCGTGCTTACTGGCTTATCAAAATATAGACTTAATTTACTTCGAGAATTGAGGTATTTTCTGTATTTCAGTTTAAACAGCATACAGAAAGTACTGTTAGGCAGATTTTTTAACTATTTAAGCGTAAAAGTTTTACTTAGAAAAAATGGTAAGTTTACCAGGCATTAGAAATGGAGCTGTAGTTCACACTATAATATTTATTTGTATTTTCTGGCTGTTCACATACTGTTAGAATATGCAGCAAGCAAAGGTGGGGAGCAAGAAAGGAAAGTGGGGAAATGTTGTAAATAAATTTAAAAAAATCCAATCCATCAATGGTGTTGATTTGGAAACAAAAGGAAAGGCAAACACAGAAAGATTCAAACCCTGAAAACGGACTGCTAATCACAAAAAAAGATTTCACATGGAAGCTTCTTTCCTGTTTCAACCCAGTTTTGAACTTTTTCATGCTAGACTTTGGCAGAAACGTGCGGTAACAGTTTTATGCTTTCTTCCCTGGATTCTCACATTTCTGTACCAGGTCACATTGACAGGCACTCTCAGATGTCCAAGAGGCTAAGTGAGCATCTTAGTTCCTCTTACCACGATCAGCTTCTGGTATTTCAAAATCTCATGACTCAGGCTTCATGACCCTAGTGCACAGGGAAGTCATCTAATAGTGATAATTAAAACTGAAGTTTCTACCCCGCCTTACACAAAATGAGACAGATAGGAACGCTGCTCCCTGCAGGTGTTGTTCAGTATCATCTGGTCACCCTGTATCTGCTGAGACAAATGGATTCCTAGTAAAAAATCATGAACTGTAAGAGCATTAAAAATTTCTGCAAGTAGAATATTCCTAGAAGCTCAGAGATTGCTTTTGACCTTGAAAGGGAATGAACTATCGAGAGCAAAATTATCTAAAATTCAGAAATCAGGAAAGAGCCTGATTTGATTAAGCCACAAATCTCAGTAACTGGAGACTTTACAAAATCAGCATTGTAGTATGTATGCATGCACAAAGGGCTCGGTGGAAGCCTGCAGCATGTGATTCTTGGGAAGCGAAGGTAATTCCACCTAGAGGTGTGCTCAAGGCCAATTTACAGTGCTGTGTAAAGGTCATATTTTATTTAACTGAAAATATGGTATGAAAAGAGTTACCTCGCCTTATCCAAGGAACTTCTGAGCAATGATTTATCTGCTTCTCCTCCAGTATTTGAATGAAAATGCCATTCTACCTAGTGGCTTATTGTCTTACTGGGACTGAGAAATTAGACTGGTCTTCATATACAGCTTGTGTGCATGTACACTCTTACCTGAATTTAAACCTTTTTGTAAAACTAACATGGAATTTCTATTTCCCTATTTGACCAGCAAGTTCTGTAACAATGGAGTTCTGTTATCCTGTTTATCTAACCTTGATACAAAGAATTAAATAAAAACCAAAACAAAACAAAAAACTAACCTGATGATTAAAAAGAACCAATTTTTCACAGACAGACAAACAGGCAAATTTGAACAATGGGAAACCTTTAAACTTTTGAAATGAGAGTGAGCTGAATCCTGCTTCAGGCAGACTGCAGCTAGCTGCCACTCTTGCAAACGCTGGTGGGATAAACTGCCACCAGACTGGAAATGGCATTGAAAGAGCTGGAGGGTGAGACGCGAAGAGAGAGAAGGGACTTTACAAGGCTTAGCTGGGAAAGAAAGGTCACGCTCGTGTTGGGGAAAGACCAGGAGAAAATTTCAAAAAGGTTTCTCTTTGCATATGAGCCATAATGAGCTGGGTGTAAAGCTAAAGGGCCAAATGATGTATTTTGAAAGAGTTCTAAATGAAGGAACATATGCGTTAACATATTTCAAGTGATATGTTTTAAAAACATTATCAAGCTTTTATGCACATGTTGCATCGTTCAGCTCCTAAATTTTGCTGCGAGATCTGTGGGAAGAGATAGCCTGCTTGCTTTGATTCTCAGCCTTCATTTTGCGTGCTGCCTGAACACACTCCCAAATGCGTTTTGAGAACAAAATTAACCCCTGATGGGCAATCACACAACACATTTGATGGTATCTGCTAGTTCAGTGAAACAGTTATCTACAACCTGTTACTTCATCACCAAGTAAATCAGCGATACTTGTAGTGCAGTCAGTGAAACTGCACTAAGGGACGACCCAAGCTGGGCTCAAAGACGGTTGCATAGGTGACATTTTGCCCTACATCTAAGGAGGTATATTAAGAAATAACATATATGTGCTTAATAATGTTTTAAGGTGTTTTATGTTTATTTTTCAACCTCTTTATATGCTCAGAAAGAATACCCCAGAGATCTGAAAGCAAAAAGGGTAGCGAATGTTTACCCAGCCTCGATGTGCAGCTCATTTCTGCTTGGTGTATCCTCAGCCAAACCGCACAAATGCAGGAGGCATTCCCCTACAAAAAACATTTCTCAAGCCAATCCTAAAGAACATTGACACACACAACTGGTACTCATATCAAGCATTTCAGCATCAATTATGGAGATCAAGGGGTTTTTTGATGAAACAACTTCAGGGGTTTGACAGGTATTTACTGTACAAGTCAAATAAAAGACATCTGAGAGCTGCAAGAGCACAAACATGCAGTGACAGCAGGGCAGGATGCAAGAATTAGCAACAAAACTTTCCAATGATTTCAAAACCCAAGATGATCATTAGGGATTTTAGGACAGAAATAACTGTACAACAAAGCCATGCTCTAGTCTAAATGCCAACGCTGCTTTGTCTTTAAATGGACATTTAAAATAGAAAACCTAATTTACTTGAAGGTAGGTACAAGAAACTTTGAAGCTTATGTGTAGTGAATAGGTTCAAACAGAGAAGTTGTGGTTACAGCAACAGGCAATGGATATTTTATGTTAGCAGTTGTCACAACACCGCAAGATTTTCAGTGTTAGGGAAGAATGGTCTGACAACTGAAAATGGGAAGAGAGGTAGCAACAAGGTTAAGACATGGTCAATACTATGGTGAGAAGGACTCTTGCTCCTGTCCTAGTAATTTCTTTACTAGCATTGGTGAAAGTAGAATAGGGATCTTATCTGTCATCTTCATTTTTTTTAAGATTTTTCTTTTTTTCTTATGAGTAGGAAATTTAAGCCGGTACGTGGGTAAAAATAAGAACTCATGAAAATAAGCATGAAGCAAACTGAATGCCACACAGGCCTGATATATTGTGGTTTGATCCTATGCGGCAAAAACTGCTAGAGCCTACAAGAAGAAGTAACACTGCACACAGCCCTGTTCTCCCACCCCTCTCCCTAAGCAACAGCAACTGGCATTGCGAGGGGCAGGACTTTTCTTTGTCACATGGGGAAACCTTCCCCTCTCACAGGGGAACCCATTTTTACCAGTCTCAAACAAGTCCAGAAAGTCTTTCCCATGGGGCTGCCAGGAAGATGCAGAGGTGCTTATTAAACACACACATGTGGATACACACACAATATTTCCAGAGAAGCTTTAGCAGCCAGTCCAAGACCTTGTGGTTCTTTATCAGAGTTACGGCAGACTAGACAACAATTACTGCATTTTAGTTGCAATGATATATCATTATTTATTGCTTCTGGGTGCTGGTATCCAGTCATCAGGAACAACACCTACAAGCTCCACTTTAACACCTAGTTTATGAACCTCTTTGCTGCTGGATTGAGAGCACTCCTGTAGCGTGCTGTCACCAACATCTTAATGCTACAATAACACTCACTAAATCTGCCATTCCTTACACAATTCCGCTGGCTTCCTCCCTAGCAAAGAGCATCCACCCTCCTTAGAAGACATGATAAACTTCACTCTTCATCATAAAACTTCAAAGGGTTTGTCAGTCAGATGGCTGAATAGTTCATAGCAGCTAAAATTACTACTGTGACAGTATTACCTGTTAATTGTCTACCCATTGATAGAATCTCTTCTTACAGTTATATATGCACTCTCTTTAGGAAGCAGCTAGTTCAGTAAAACATCATTAATATAATTAATATATTTCATTACCTTTGTTCTGCTTCAGTTATTTTTCAACGAAAAAGCTGAAGAATTTCAATAGCTAGGGGAAGAAATAATGTCAGCTTGAATACAGAATTTCTTCATTATGATTCCTGAATTTGATTTCCAGCACAGAAGTAGAATGTATTTGTCAGGATAATGGCAAAAAGGGAAACAATAGGATGCCTTTGTTATTTTAAATAGTTAAGTTGTTACACAATATGATGGACTACTTCTGTTGTACCTTAATGGATAGTAACACAATCAATAAATGGCTGTAACAATTTCGTTCTGCTTCACCTGCTGTAATTGAAAAATAACTCAAGCAGAACTTTGGAGTAGTTTGTGATGTATATTTTTTCTTCTGCCCCCCCTCCCCCCCCCTTTTTTTTTTTGATTAAGATAAAGATTACGCTTTAGTGATTGGAGTAGGTGTAATTGTTATTATAAACACCTTTCAACAAGCTGTTCTACCCTGAGAACAATCCTGCAAGGCTACAATACAATGAATGAAATCAAGAGGAAAATACATGGATCTGAGTGGCATGAACAAGAATGTCATTGGTAGAGAGAGAAAATAGGAAGGAATGAGGTCCTGACATTCACTGCCTAAGACTGTTCAAGCTAGAATGGGCACCACTTCCTCTGTTAGAATTTGACTAACAGAAAACTATTGGACTAAAGTCTATTGGTTTTGCTTGTGAAAAACCTAAAGTAACTCTAGGAATTCCAGACAGATTATTTTTTATTTATAAAGGAATGGGGGAGAAACTGTTTCAGCTGTATTTTTGCCCAGTTGCAGTATTAAGACCCATGCACTGCAATCATGGCCAATAAATTGTGTGTAAGAAGAGCTTCTGTAAGAGAGTTCGAAGTGGTGATGCAGTAATCACAAAAAGAAGCACTATAAACTGTGGAAATTTGGAATGGAAGTTATATTTAAAAGGAGATATGGAAACAATTAAAAAGCACTTAGAGAGCCCACCACATACACTTTAAATGCATAGGAAAGATTAAAAAAATAACAAAATAATTTATGTTTTTTAAAAAGTGTAAAGTAACTTGGGACTACAGGCACATCAAAGTTGCAAAGTAGGAGCTCCTAACTCTCCTCCCTGGTACAACAGACATGACAAAATGAATCTAAGAGCCATCTTGTCATGGGTTACACTGAATTGCTAATACTGGTGATAAGAGAGAAGAGGTTCCATTTACTCTCTTAATTAGTTGGTAGTGTGTTTTTTTTTATAAACATACACTGCTGCTCTATATTTCGTACTCAAGAAAATACAGCTAAAGCAATAAGCCTTGAGCTTGGAGCAGATGGATATGTGATAGTTTTGCATTCCTACAGATTTTTTTTTCACTACCAGTCTGAGAAAGTTCTGCCCTCCACAAATTAGTTTTCTTGTTACTACAAAGAGCAAAGTTTTGTTGTGCAGAGAGACTGTCACTGTAGACCTCTTACAAAGTAAGGGGTGGCCTGATCAGGGAAGTGTTTGAATTTAATAGCTTCCAGATATGACCCTGCATTTGATGGCCTGAAGCTTTGTTTGGAAGAAACAATAGCGACAGTTGTTATATTTTAGTATTTCACACAGCAGCCATCAGTCATGTAAGGTGTTCAAAGACGATGGACTAAGTGGACTAAATGCAACTAATGAGCAGGTCCCAGCTGAAGCAGCCAATGAAAATACTTAGGTAATATAGTAACAAAACTTCAGATTAAAAAATTACAAAGTTGTCAGCCGTTAACTGATACAGTTAACTCTTATAGTAAGCTTTTAGATTTGAATTCCAAAGAAAACACAAATGTTTTCTGTCAAATTTGTCAAGCATCAATGCTGTTTGTTTATACAGTTAGCATTTCTTTCAAATGAACATTTCAAATAACCATTTTTTCACCCTCCTATTTAAAGAATACTTGGGGAAAAATAATCCACTTAAAAAAACCCTTCCAACTTAAAGTCTTCTCTTTGGGCACTTCAGTCCACAGCAGTCTCATTTTCTGGGTTCCCTTACTGCTCACTTCCCTCTAATTAGAGCCAAGAGAATAGATCACAGCAAGTAACTTACTCAACAAATTTAGCTTCCTTTCTGCTCTCCAAATGTCTGCAAGCAGATTGCAATTTCCTCAAAATTGTTCATTATTCAAATTTACTGTATATATTTTTTCTCCCTCTGAGTATTTCTCTATGGATTGATCAAGAACAGTTTGCTTTAAGTATCCTGTATTCAAAATCCCAGCTGCCTTCAGTAGTTGTGATTAAATATAGAAGTCATGTGATATCATTCCTGCTTCTCAAATGCAAAAGCGTAACTCTTTTTTAGACCCCAATTTGGCAAAGAACTTAAGCATGTGCCTAAAATTAAGCCTAAACGTTCTGCACCACAGAGATGAGACTATTTACCTCATTAAAGTTTAACATGCTTTTAAGCACTTTCTTGGCTTCAAGCCAAACATCTCCTCCCCCCGAACAACACAAGGAATTTTACTCATTTACTTGGATTATTTGTTCCCCTAGCTCCAGTCTTTTACAAAACATTTAATATATAGGACACTGCTAACTTCATGATTTGCCTTCACTGAGTCTCTCTCCCCACCACATATGTTCTCAGTTACAATGATCTTCCCAGTTTGGGAACTCTTTTAACTAAATACCATTCTTAATTATATGTCAATGCTAAGAACACACTGTATTTTACATTATTATACACAGAAGTACAGTCCATATAAGAATCCATTACCCACCTGGTATTTCAAAGCAAATTGAGGTGGAACCATCAGAGGGCCCTACTGCTTATATCCCACCAGCACAACCACTTGAAAAATCAGATGGAAGTTATTTCTGTTATAATGGATAGCAGCAGGTCTCCAAGAGGTTACAGGAGAGTCCATTTGATAAAGTTTAACACCTTCACGTTGCGAGAGTTCACACATTTCCTCCCATACATCTGCACCAAGAGATCAGTGTGTTCCTAGTGGCCTGAGGTGTGAAGCTTTCTCCTATCCCATGGCAAAAACATTTTCAATTGCTTAATAGCAAGTAAGACTTAGGTAGAAGAAGGAAAAAAACCCAAACCAAACCAAACAAACACTAAAAAACCCCCAACCTTCCAGAGACAGAATTAACAACTGTGGAGACAACAGGTTTCTGACTATCTTGGTCATAGAACTGCCTGTCAATGAAGAGTTTTAGCACCGATTTACCCAAGCTGTTTATTGGTATGCTCAGGACCGTGCCCTGACAAACCTCCTAAAAGTTTTCTCTGAAACACTTTAGCAGAAGTTTACTAAAAGGCTGCAGGAACTTTACGTCAAGAATATATCCAGATTAGGACACATCAAAACATCCCGCACAAAGGTGTCATTGTTCATGTAGAATAAATATAAGAATCTGTGCTTACAGGTAAGAGAAGCATTTAGGATCAGTAGCAAGGTTGTAGCTCAGATGCATTGCATTCAACTTAAAGAAGAAAGCCACAAGCAGCCCAGTGCACTGCAGAGGGTGCAGCCGTCCTTACGTCCAGGACCAGGAGCATAACAAGGATGAGGAAAGAGCAATTTGTGGAGGGCAGGTCTGGACTGCAAGGAACTTTCCAAATCCTGCCCTAATTCTGGCAAAAAGAAATCAAACTTTTTATCCTAGGTCCCCTACTGATCTAGTATTTTGTAGTTCAACCCATTCCGGCTGAAGAAACCTCTAACTGGAAATTTAGATTAAAATCAAAAGCTGTTAATCTAATGGCAGCTCTAGAGTAGCACATACACTTGGAAGACTGAAAGGAAGACCTTGAAGTTGAGGCTAGATGCAGGTGAGGGAGAGTTTCCTATTAAACTGCTTTTCATGACTTGCAAGAGCAAAGGATCTTGTAAGAAGGCAGACTAGCTGAATGCTTTGAAGAGCTAGAGACACTATATCTAAGCAATACCTAAGTGGTCCAAAGTATAATCATCAATGTGTTATGTGCCCAACACTGTGTATGTATGTTTTTTGAAAACATATCTATTCTTGGAGAGGTTTTGTCATAGCTAATGCACCCATGCTGTGTATGACATATGCACAGATTTTTCATGCTTTCATGTTGGTTTTATATATTTATTTCCAAACAAGATCATGCAATGGCCAGTATACACCTTGCCAAAATAGCAGCTGATTCTGTCTGACCCAAGGCAAGTTACACACACAACAGGAATTCTGAGGGTTTCTGCTAGATGTTGTATGGGAAAGAGCTGACTGTGTTTTGAGATGGGCTGCATAGCCCGTGGCAGGCAATTTCCCTGAAAAGTGCAAGGATCCACAAAGTAGAAGATATTAGTGAAGAAAAGTGCAAAAATATCTCTGATCTTTTTCTCATACCTGCTGCTACAACCCAGCCGTGCCTGTCATTCAACAAATGTTACATCTGGTCTTTCGCGTGCTGTCACTGTGAGCAGGAAGAGCAACGGCCATAGGATTTACTTGGAGGGGAGATTGCAAAGTGAGTCAAAACAAATACTCACTGACTTAAGGCACCTTACATTGAATGACAAAAAAAAAACCCAACCCAACCCAAAATTTTAAGGACAGATAAACCCCGGAGTCATTCAGCTTTTGGTCTTATTGGCAATGTTCAAACCCTATTACACAAGATGCTTCTCACTGCATGGACCACTGTGTCCAACCTTATCATATCCAGCACAATTTACCTGGACCTGGCATTTGATGCACGTGGCGATGCTAGTCTGAAAGAGATGTCTCACGTCACTGTCTCGGACTCCGAGTTCAAATGAGCACTAATTTCCAAACGTGTTCTTAAATAAACACACACAAATAGGACTTGCAAGCTCATTTAAAAATAAATTAGTGCGTTCAGTGGATGACCAGGAGAGGGTGTCTTCATTGCCTTTCAGCAGTTCTATGAGCAAAGAGGTACCCAGACATTTAGTAAGCATTGCACTGCTGAAACAGAAATCCTCAGCTGGTGGTGTTTTTGAATCTGTCAGTTAGTAAACAGACAGTTTCAAGATAATATTTTAACGGGAGGAAAAAAAAAGAAGCTATTTTTAAGTAAATATGAAAGAAAAAGAGTACACAGGCTAACAAAACTCACATCTCATAATTCTTCTGAAGATCTGGAAGTGTACGGTAATGCTGGGTGGTACTTAGCAGACTGTATTGCACAAGGCGCCATCCCTGTAGTGTGAAATGTGGATTCTGATTATGCTGTCAATTCTAATTCAAGCTTTTGGTATAGCCTGTATTTCTAGAACTAAACAATATTTATATAACATCCATTTATGTCGCACCTTACATCCCACAGAATCTGAGAGCACGAGCCAAACTGATACATCAACTCCACGTAGGGATCACTTCACCCACCACTGAAATGCAGCAGCTGTTGAACTGCACGTGGCAATCCTACAGACCTTTTTATGAGAGGAAACAGCATCAGACCGTATGCAACGGAAACGGATTGAGACCAGCCCAAATGTAATTGCTTAGATTGCGATCTGGTGCTAGCGCGCTGAGGAAGTAGCTGGGCAGCATTGCTGCATTACCGTTCTCCAGGCTGGTTTAATATTCTGCAGGTAACTTGCAGATTTGGAGGATAGTATCCTAATTTATCTTCCAGTGCCTTTTCATCTTGAGCCTATAATTCCTAGATATTTGGAAACAGTTTTAATAAAGTGTACATGTCACTTTAAAGCAAGAACTAATGATACAGCAGATTTTATCCTCTGGAAGGCAGTTTCTAAAATGTATTTTGGTGAAACCTTTGGCAGCTAGAGGTCAGACTGCTTTAATTGTACATCAGCAAAGAAAGAAAGGACTAATAAATATATTCGCACCTGAAAAGGCCACAAAAAAAAGGAGAAAATGCAAGTGTGAAGCAGTAAATTTTTTAATGCTTATCAGCTGCAGAACGGTATCCACATAATAGACTTCATAGGACAAATTTATGATTCTGCAAATGTTCCCTTCATTTAAATCAGCATCCCAGTGACTTGATATCTGCAAATCACCCTAAAATCCTGATGGGCTGAAATACTAAATGCCACAATGGACCATCTCATGTTCATTCTTCCTGGTAAACAGGGAGGAGGATCCATCATAATGACACTGAGGCCTTTTTGAGGAGCCCAAGGTCTGGCAATTATGCATATGAGGCTGAGTGTTTAAGTCCAATAATGGGGCTTTAGTGATGGATGGATCATCCCTTCCTGTACTTCTAAGATACTTGTGATAGCTGAATTGTCCCCAAGTGGCACCCATAAATTTTGGCCTTTCAGAAAAGCCCACATATTGTGTAGGTATCACCCAAAGCCCTCATTAGTTAGACTGTGACCTTTGCTGCGTGACTATCAGGCAAAAGCCCAGAAAAGGCCTGTGTTCGATTAGCACTGCAATTTGTTCATTATCTCCTGACAGGAATTTGCAAGTGTCAAAGACAATTCTGTTATGAAAAGGTCAAGATCTGAACGGTGGGGGGAGAGGGCATCACTCTCAGAATTCTGCCCCAGCAGTAGTAACCACCACCGGAATCATCATCCACATCGTTCTGGGTACCCGGAGCCAGGAGTAGGTAAATTGCAATTTCACATAATTCATCTTCACAGGAGTTAAATCACTTCAGGATAAAAATGGGTTTTCTGCTTTTTTACTTAAAATTATGGAAATTGTTTCTGACAGCAAATTGCTCCTAATTAATTTACGGTCTCTGCTGGGAAAACGCACTGTACTGTTGATTTCTACCTTCTACAGACTTAATTATAAAAAAAAGCAAAATTTTCCTAAACTATTAACTTCTGTGCTGCCAGAATTAAGAGTTATAAGAACCGCAAGGGAAGCTGGGTCTGGCGTGCTACCAGGCTGAGGTTACACAGCACACTCACAGATAAATGATCCCCTCCAGTATCACCCTGGTAATATAAGGAGGATTATCGCCATTTTACAAGACTCGATTTTGTTTCATTTTGGACAAAAGTCAAGCTTCTACAATTGCAACGTTGGCTGTCGCACCATTAAGCTGCCCTGTACTTCTGGCACCACTTCACAGTTGCCTTGGATGAACTGAGACCTGCTGTGGATGATGGACATCCAACACTGGTTTACCCTTAGCTCTCGGTTCACCTATCCCCCACCTAAGGCTGTGAAACAGTTAGCAACGCTATAAATACTTCTATGATGACAAGCTGTCATGTCACTAATACGGGAAGGGGAAAAAGTGACTGCACCGAGAACTGCAGGTTCACCACCTTATGGAACCCCCATGACAGAGCAAAGTGGACAAGATGGCAAAGATGCAAAGCTATGGACTCACAGTCAGATGAAATCTGGACTGCAACAATAAAAATTTCATCAGCCTTACCTCACAAGAGGGGTATGGAGAAGAGAACCATTACTACTTTGAGAAAAATGGGCATTGGATCTTTAGGGCTGAGGACTGTAAACAACCAATAAAAAGGAAAGAAACAGAAGGATCGCAAAATCTTTGTATTAAAATTAGGAGAGTAAGAGTGAGAGGTGAATGGTCAAGATCAAGACTAGGCCACTAGTACTTAAGGGAAGAAAACAGACAAGAAAAGCTCCGTTTTGAGTCATGTACCATGTTTCCAGTGTAGCCCACCTGCACCTCCTGGACACAACAGAATGGCCTCGAACTGGTGGTTGCAGAGATCCAAGAGGGGCACTGAAATGTCTTTCAGTGTGCAAGGATAAAATTCTCTCCTTTCTGATGTTGTCATCTTTGCCATCTAGTCTCCAGCTGAGCCTCAGTGCCAAATTTCCTCATGGCAACACAGAGCCGTAACATGCACTGTTATCCATTCCCCCCCTGTTATTTTCTTGAGACACAGTCCTTTCAATTACACTTTATTGGAATTCAAAACTTGTAGTTATCTCTTTGGCAGCTGATGATAAAACCTTTGATAGCGCATACTGGCATTGGCAAAATGTCAAAAGACCTACTGTACAAGCACAGAAAATTTGACCCACTTTTGTAATACCGCGAGGGTCAGAGTCTTACATTAAATCCTGCAGGAAAGTTTGGCACAAGCCCATTTGATCCATGATATTTAATTCTATGAGTCAGATTTATTCAGCTGCTATCATTTTCTAAGCTGTCCCTGCTGAATGATTCCCATCACTTGCTGCATGAGAGAAAGTAGCAGCAGATCACAGAAGAATCTAGAAAATGTTGTTTTAATATTTTTTGCATCACTCCTTTCCTGACAGCTATGACATTTAAGAGAAGAGAAAGAGTGGTGAATGAGGATTCACAGCACTCTTGGTTACCATCAGGGAAACAGCAGCACAGGCACAGAGGGGATGTGCATATTATTAAAATACAAACAAATACACTCAAGCTTGTTACACTTTAAACCTGAGACTACAGGAAAAGGGGCATTGTTGACATCAGAGCAAACAATTCGTATTCTCACAGAGAAAAAAACTGTAGAGTTTAAGAGTATATGTCAGCAAATTAAGGGCAAACAAACAAACCCTGCAAGAATTTGCATAGCTATTAAAAAAACCCAAAACTCAAAACAATACAAAACCCCAAACAATTAAAAACCAAAAAACCAAAACCCCACCCCAAAACCAAGCAATAAAAGCCCAGGAAAAAAACCCTAAGGCTGTGGCTAAAAGAATTACACAGGCACAAGGTAAAGCAGGTGAAGCAACCCTAACTCTGCTCTTTTAGTAACAATTTGAAAAACAGTGAAAATAAAAAAGGCAAATCATTAGAAATCAGGATATGCAGGATTACTGTGACAAAAAAATGCCAAACCCATAAAATATGAATATAAAATTGGTCACCAAATAACCTCCAGTCTGTCCTTTGTTTATTATAAACAAACACTATTCCAATTTGCTTGGTCTAAGGAGAGTGAATTATTTCATTTTGCAGTAGTAGTTTTTCTTAAAAATGTCAACCAGTGATCAATACTGCTTCCTACCCACAAAACTTTTAAACACGTACCTCAATTAGAATTGTAAAGAAAAATTTATGACGCTTATGAAGACATGTTTGATGTTCTTCACTGTCTCATGAAGCAGGCAAACACCACAATCAGAAGTTGTCTCAGAAAATTATAACCTACGCTTACAGTCAGCTGGGGCTGAAATGTTACTTCAGCTAACTGCTGCCATTAGAGGAAAAGCCTGAGCTGAATGACAATAGTATATCGTACAGCGAGTTCTGCCAATTCAGCTTGAAAGGGAGCACTACTGAGTTTGGTGTTTAAGAAAAAAGAAGATAGAAGTTAATAACTACAGATGTGACATACCATTTTGAAGGGACTTAAGGGAATTTCTTGATAAAGGGAAATTTACCATTCCTATGGATAAAATGCAGGATGAGCAAGTGATTCACTAACCATAATAGTCTAAAAAGAGGTCAATGATAGCTAATGTGCTATCTCATCAAATGGAGAAAACTAAAAATTTAACATGCAATAGGAGACTTCCACCTCAAAAGAAGGTCCCCTTCATCCCGAGGGTATTCCCCAGGAGGCACGCAGAATTGTACTGGGAGTTTTATACTGACAGACTAAGGTAGCAACACTGGCAGGGACAGTCAACAGAAGCAAACAGCAAGTAAAACTCTTGACTACTGCAATGCGTGTGATGTGGGACTGACCCGAAGGACATCTGGCAGCTTCAGCTGGTGCAGAACATGGCTGCCTGCCATGGAGGATGAGTAAATGGACAAGAGCATATTGCACCTGCTCTTGGGCTCCTGCTGACTGCCAGTCTCGTTCCAGGTGCAGACTGAAGGGCTGGTTATTAACTATGAAGTCCTTGGTGATCTAGCAACTCAACAACCTCAGGATGTCAAACACAATGGCTCGATTTTCTTGTGAACTTTAGATACAGTAAAACTATTGACCTCACTGAAGTATTCCTTGATCACCACCCCAAGTGCCCAGCGCCCTCAGTGGCAGCCTTCTGGCTTCACCTCACTGGTGAAGGGCTCTGGACCCAGTGCTTCACCTAAGGGTCCATCAGAACATGAACATCCTCCCTGGGGGTTTCATTAGATAAGGCATCTTGGATCTGGCTTTTCTATGACGGCAGTAGTGATTGATTCCCTCAGGAATGTTCTTTAGAAAAACCAAACAATTCTTCATCAAAACTTCAGCATGAGAAATGGTTTTACAGGTAAAGCAGACGGTGTTGAATATGCACTATTTAGAGTTCAGGTTTTGCCTTTCGTTTAACGTTGTGACACTTGAACGTTTCTGTGATGAGCACCTTGTAAATGTCTACAGCTATAAAAACACAGCGGATAAGGTGGAGCAAAAATATTTAGAAATCTGGAACTGGAAAGAGCAGAAACATACGTCTGTGGCACAGTTTACTGGGTAGAGGCCCAGGACAGAGGCCTACAGCCCATTCCCAAGCCTGACACTGAATCACATCGTACGAGCCATGTATCTTTGCCTGTTAATCATAAGAGATGAAAAAAACTTGATTCTTACATAAAGACTGAGATTATAAAGTGACAAGTTACAAAGTATACTGCTAATATTACCACCATTAGCATTTGTGAATAACCAACTTCAACATGAAAAGATTTCCAACAACCCAAATCCCAAGTGTCAAAACAGCAAGTCATTTTACAGACTGAAGAGAAAACCCATCAAGTCTTTCTCATGCTCAAAAGAGAAATAACCATCAGGCTCATAGAATGTTCCCCACTTTTACAAATGCTCTCTCCACAGAAGGCTAGGGGACCTGCTGGCCAGTTTTATCTCCTTTGCCACTACTGTGTGGCTCTCTATATGAATGTTTTAAGGCCTGAATTCTAGTGGGAGCATAAGATTTCACTATTCTGTCCTACAGGTACAGTGACTGAAGACAGAATTTTTCCTGGTTATTTAACTAAAATACCCTGAAGTAAAGTGTTAGGCTACCAAATTCAATAATTTGGTCAAAATCATCCAGAGGTGGACCTTTATTATTTGTTGACAAAAGGAACACTTAACAATAATTAACATTGGAGAGAACTCATTGAAGCATATTGCTTGTTGCCAGCACAAATGCTCCAGGACAATGTCAGTTTGGCAGAGGTCAGTAATAACGTTCCTACTTGAATTTGTCCTGACTCTTTCAACAGATTAAGGAAAACTATCTCCTTTTTTTTTGCCTGGAGTATGCATGCTTACAGTAACTCTTGAACTCGTTGAACAATTTCAAGCTATTAGACAAAGGGTAGTAGCCTGCAAAATGAGAAGTTCCTTCACTTTTTATGAAAACAGGCAGACCATTCAAGGAGAGAGAGACTATTAAAATGTCTTCATCAGGGGAAAATTTTTAGTGTGAGCTCACTACTTATTAAAGATCAGAAAATCCGTACTTGCAAGCAGGCATTATTAATCTTTCTGCTAACAGAACCACTTATTCTAAAGGGGTGCATGGTATTGCTGTGCTTCCAAGATATAAGACGACAAATTCATTAAATGTCAAAGTAACTGTTTATACATCAGAAATGGAGCAGACACAGGCACTAATAGGGCTTTTTGTGTGCGTTAGGTAAGCTGCTTTCTCTCCAAACACCCACCCCGTGCAATTGAATTCCTCATCCTTGTTTGTGGGTCAGAAGATAGTACATCTACAGGATGAAGAGCAAATCTTGGGGAAGCAAAGCAGAGCCAGGCAAAATGCGGAGTCTCTGCCAGAAAGCTTTTTACACAGACCTCACATGCCTCTGCTGGAAAAGAGGCGAGAGCTTTGCATCTGGCCAGAGCAGCTGCCAAAGCCACCCCAAGAGTGATAGCGAAAAACATAGAGGAGGAATGCCAAGGGCAGCAGAAACATCTCCGCCAGCGTGAGAACGTGATGCCAAGTGAAGAGCGCAATTGCATGCCTCCACCTTGAAAATGGCATGCCTGTTTAATAAAGTAAATTTGGATGAAGGAACAACTTGCCTGGGCACATTTTTGACATGTTTTTAGACTAAGTAAAAAGAATAAGTGACCAAAACACTTGTGTCTGCACCTATAGCAAGCCCAGTGGTAGTGTGAAAGCTGCCAGCATAACTAAATGAAATCTGCATTGATGCCAACCACAATCCTCAACTGAGGAAAATATTGCAGAGCTTGGCAGCTGGGGTCTCTGATTGCCATTCAAACAGGTGGAGAGTTGTACAAATGAGACCTTAGTATCTGGTGATCCCAGAGCCAAAGAATCAATGGATTGAAATGATAATGCCAGAGATTGCAGAAAACAGTAAAAGGAAAAAAATGGACAAGAGTGAAGCTAAACTAGGACATGAACATCCAGGGTAGGCCAGAAAGCCTTGCATCTTGCAACAACTAAATGGCAAAATCATACTGTATTTCCTATTTGTATTTAGGTCATGGACTTTTTTAAGGCGTAAAAGCACATTAGTATTAGAATAGCCTCTGGAGCAGATGAAGCACATTAACTCTGCAATTCACTGAAGATACGACATCAATGTTGTCATGTATCCATTTGCAAAAATCCAGATTATTCCTTCCTTTGATCCCTGAAAAACAGAAGCCTCAGATGCCTTTGAGAAAATATCCTCATCAATATCGAAGTACTTACAGAGCAGTCTACCACAGGGAGGCAAAGAACTAAAAGTGGAAAATGAAGCATTTGAACTGCAGGCTTCCAGTATTTCTTCTAAAACAAAAGAATATAGGAGGAGTGCAGAGTCTCCAGGGAATAGCAATAAATTAGACAACTTTTGCCTTTCGGTCTGCCATTACATCACAGCCCAAGTTGGTGGTGAATGAAAGTCATGTCCATATGCAGACTGTTTGCTGGCAGACTAGTTTAGCAAATGCATTTGTGGCACCAGTCCCATTCCTGGCTGTCACAGTTGACACTAATTAATACCCTTGCTGACAGCCTTGGGGGAAAAGGCCAGGGGCTGAATGGGTGTAAAGGCTGGATTGCCCTCTTCCTCCTCCAGCTTTTCTCCTTCAGGGGAGGAGCTGAGGCACATGGGGACACAGCTTGGCCTGCCAGGGTCTCGTTGTGTCTGTTCTGGGCATGAACACACCAAACTCCACTACTGGAAACTTCTGGTCTACCTGGCTTTCTGCAAATTCACTCGCAAATAAGAAAAGAAACGGAATAATTTACAAAGAGAGCCTCAAGAAGACATTACAAAGCTAGCAATAATTGTTTGTCAGCATTCAGCATACTCTCCATTAAAATTCAAAACATAACCCAGACCCCAAAAGGCTTATGGATAAGAAGTACAGTTTATGTAATGTTATTTCTACTTCTTATGCACAGGAGCATCTTTCTTCTAACACCGTTCTGGAAGTGTTAGGTTACCCTGTCAAATTTTTAAAGTCTGCCACTGAGAAGAAAAGACCAATGCTGTGATGAAACTGAAGAAATGACATTTTTAATGTACCAGCTTTTTCAGAAGGTAATGACTTTGGTGTGTCATTGAATAAGGTCTTCACACTCTTAAAGCTGATAGCGCGTATGTAAAAGACTAGAGCCCTTATACAAGCAAGGAGTAACCCTGGAAGGTGGACCATGTTTATGCTAACTAGGAAATGACTGCTACCAAGTGAGAAGTTGTACAAACAAGTCTGCTAAACAGAGTAGTATATCTGGGATAATCAGCCGCTCATTTGGCTTTACTTCAGACTTCTATCAAACAGATTCTCTCCTTACAGACTATTTAAGGAATCAAAACTAAACAGATGAATGAATAGCACAGCGTAAAAAACCCTTTTCATTGTATTCAATGCACTCCCTGATCAAATTTTTGACTGTTTCCCACATTGCAGGCAAATTAAAAAATACCTTCATACTGTTCAGTAAGAAGTCATAGAAGTTCAAGGGGAGACGAGAAAAAGTACTTCATAGAAGGGAAACCTCTAAAAATAATTCGCATAGAAGAAACAAAAGAATCCATAAAAGATATTATCAATAACACTTATCAAATCCTTCTTGAAGTGAGATCAACTGATTACTGAGAGTTCCTCAAAACCAAAGCATTATCATTAGAGGAACAGACTGGCCACCAGCTAACCTACTGCCTCATTTCCAGCACCAATCGATGACAATAATTTCCTGAGAAGAAAAATGCATTTGGCAATGGAGTACTATTGTGTGCTGGGACACTCTGTGTATCAAGCCCTGATGCATGAAATGTGACATTACTTCATGGTTTTCCTCCTGGGCTATAGAAAATGTAGCATATAAAAGTGCAATATTAATTCAAATCAAAAAAATGAAAAAAGACTTAGAAACTTGTTTTGCCAGTTTTAAGAGGGGAAACTGTTTCTAGACGCTCAAGAATCCGCCCACAACAGGCTATTACCATACATGAGATGCAATGTAAGCAGATACTGCAGAATACCTACTTATAGGCCTAACAGATCTCATGGCAGGCTGAAGCCTTAAATATTGCATGCAACTTTCAAGGCTCGCAGCCAAATTGCAGGGTAGCAATATGTGAATTCTTAGAAGGCCAGTGAGCTCATAATTCTGGTATCATTGGTCCTTTGTGATTATTAATGGCCCTTTTAAAATGGTAAAATATACTTTAAGGTAAAAAATTCAGGACATGAGCACATATTTAATTAACAGATCTATTAATAGCATTTCTGAAGGGTTTCATATGTGAAGATCAACACCATTTTGTTTATCAAGTGCATAAGTCCAACCTTCCAGCGATAGAGATAACAACTACTAAATATTGTTCAAAACATAAAATAGCAAGTGCTTAGATGCTTGTCTTTCCACATGATGCATTACAATAACAGCTGTTATTTTACTTTGTTAACAGTGATTTTTCTCTCACTAAATTAAACAATACTAAAACCAATTCAATTTGAGAGCATTTTGGTGGTGCCCTGAGTTAAAAAGGAATTTGGGAGAAACATGTTTGACAACTAGTAAGTTAATGAGACATTTACTTTCTCCATATGACATCCTAAGCATTTTAAGTTTTGAAGCCTGAATATCTGCATGCTTTCGTTCACATCACAGAGCAATCCTGGAGTACACAAAATGGATTCCCCTCAGATGAAATTAAATTAGAAGATGTGCTCCAACCACCAACAGACACTCAAGTCACAGGAGCAGACTAGAGCTGGTCCATCATAAAAGCCTCAAAAATTTAGAGAATAGGTATGATGTCTTTGGTGCCAACTGTTCTGCTCCAAAAATCCACTTCTTTCAGTCCATACAGTTTGCTAATCTGAACAGAGCTTGAGCAACATGAGTTGGGATTACATCTGAGTATTTCTCTCAATTGTCTCCACTCCAGAGCCTTTTTGCATGCTCAAAGTAAATGTTTTCAGATATTTTAGTTGTATGGGGCAAAGACCAAATGGACATTTTGGTACTTTTCACTTCTTGTTGCAGTGACACAAGTAGTGGCTGACAGGAAACTAAACATATACTGCAGATTGGTTTGATTCCTGTCAAGACTGTTATTACACTGCTTACATATGAAATTTTTTTTATTTTTTTTTTTAGGGGGCATTCCAAATCTTTGAATCCCAGTTGCTCTTCATAACCACTCTAAGGATGAGCAGAAGCAGCAGCCTTTTTCATTGCATTTGCAATAGAAAAGGGGTGTATGTGTAACTTTTAAAATTAATCTCTTGGGCACAGTGACATTCAGTACCTTGCTTTAATTGTTTTGAATCTGAAAGTTAAATTCTATTACCACCAACACAACTTGAATATGAACTCCTAAGAAACACTCTTATTTGTCAAGTTGGCTGAGCGAGGAGAGCACTATCCTTACAGGGATTCCAAATCAATCCTACTCCAGGAGGTAACTGCCACTACTAATAAGGATTTTGTTTGCAATTTGCTGTACGTTTCCTCAGGATGTCACTTTGCTCATCAAGCAAGCCTGCAGGCAGGCACTCACTCAACTCCAAACAATATAAAGTCATTAAATTCTTTTGCCTTGTGAAGGGGAAACACAGACTTCCAACCATCCAAATAAAAAGGTCCTGTAAAGCAGCAAAGTAACGTTCAACTTCATGCAAGCTGTTTTTCTTCCATGTTATTAGTTTAGTGATGTGAGCTCCCCACTTCTAGTTTGATCTTTAACTTTTGTGAGATGCTGTCAGAATTCCACATCTGAAATAAGAGTAATATGGTTTTGTTTCAGAAGCATGCCTGCTCTTTTCGCTCCTTATTCTGCATGCTTCCAACAGCTTTTTCTTTTCTGGACCATTGCAATGTAGCCCAAAGATTTCCAGCTGTAGTTCATCACATTGGACACTTTGTTCAAAGTGGAAGAGGAAGGCAGTACAACAGAAATGTCATTTTTGGTAAACTGCTCAATGCTATGCCTGATCCAGCCATTTTTGGTTTTCTATGCATATTCTTGTTTGTCCATACAGTGCTATTAACTTCAAAGTACTTCAGCAGACAAATTATTATGTTTTACTCCCATGTCGCTCTCTTGTTTATGTCTTCCTTGCTTAACACAGCACAAAATATTTTTACTAGTTTACATGGTGTAATTGGTCACCTAAAAGTCAGGAAAAATTACACTGAGTACTTGAGACCTTACTTCTGAGCTCTGCTCTTGTGTTTAAACTACAGTAAAACTTCACATATTCTATTAAACTCTGACTGTTACCACTTCTCCTTGGTAGCTTTTCTAACTCTACTGCTCTCTACTAGCATAATCACTCTTCACTTTGATCACACCCTTGTAACACTCAGATATGTTTATCTCCTTTGACTAAAGGGCAGATCTTCCCAGAAATCTATCGCTGATACTCTGCCTGTTTCGACAGCGTCTGAGCATTATATAGAGATTCAGAGCAAAACAAAGCTGTAAATTATTTACCTCCTTGAATCTAAACTCAGGGAAGCAATGATTTCATCCCTCCATAGTAAGCAAGTTTATATAATTTCAGCCAGCCTTGTAGAACACCAGTCCAACTCAAGCATCATCCAGTGTAGTTAATATTAGTGTAAATACTATGCTTTAAAGTCCCTATCACGCTGTACAAAAGAAAAGACCTTTGCCTGTTGCCATGGGATTCTGGTCCTGATTATGAGAGATACACAAAATATCTTTTGACAGTTCTTTGCTGTAAATATGTTCTTGCTTGTAAATTGACCTCTTATTTTTTGTGTACACAGGGACGTAACTTCCATTAAAGCCTTTGAGCATAGCTCTCTCGTTTATGCAGACATGAACACGTACATGCGCGAAAGGCTGCTACACAAAAGGTAAATCACATACGAGTAAAAAAGTAATTTGGATCAGTTGTCTGTATTAAAAATCAAATACACACATGCTATCAGTAGACTCAGAGCCTACCTTCAAATGCTTATCATATCACCTCCCTATCTCACTTCTGATGAGCTAAACAGAGTTTAAAGTCTTATATTTTTAAAATGTTTTCTCAACTCCCTGATACTTCAGTGCCTTTTCTTTGTAAGTCAATACCAGAATAGCACATGTTGAGGTATAAAATATTTTGAGATATAGTTTTGACATTCTGATCCATTCTACTTCCCTGTGTATATTCAGAAGAAGAAAAAAAAAAATATTGGTTTGGGTATATACGTTTCCAGGCTACACCCAGTTTAATTACTTGACAAACACAATCCCAAATTCTTTCAGTCCATACTGCTCCATTAAGCAGGGTTCAGCTGCATTTCTGGCTTTAAGAAGCAGAAATCTGTTTTTTGCTATATTGAAATGCATATTGTGGGAATGGATCCAGCCCATCAAGAGATCAAGGTTGCACCGTATGACTAACCTCTCTACATCTTTCTTTACCACTCAACAGTGATGTTTTAATCACCGACAAATCATCATTAGAAATAGCATTGGGCCCACTACCGTGAAAAGAAACCCATTAAAAAGAGCCCTATTCGAGTGAGATTCCCCCATGATGAGTGATTTGTGAGATGTGTCAGTTGACTGATCTTTAACCTATTTAATACATTCTATATTTTTTAAAAGTTGCAAGGTACTAAATCAAACACCTTAAAAAGATTATGCAGCTAACTTTATCAACTAAATTTATAACATACTTAAAGGCCGAGATGAATTATTTGACAAATTCTCTTTCTCATGAAATGCTGACTGCCTTTCATTAGTGTTTAACTTTTGCTAACTAAACCTCCATCAGTCTTTTAATTAGTTTCCTGGAGGTTGTTGTCAAAATACCAGTCTGCGCGAACCTGAGTCACAGGAGTTGCCTTTTTGAGTATTTGCATGATAAAATGGCATCCCCCCCTGTTCCCAGGTACATTAATTTACAATAGCATTGGGTCTGAGGGGATCCCAGCTTCTCTAGGATTCCTGTACAAGAAACGTCTGTCTCAGCCTGCTGATTTAAGAGTGTTTATCCCTAACAGAAATTAGAACAACATCCTTTTCAGTTATTAGTAGACTCGAAAGCATTTCATCCCAAGGTGACAGAAACCAAAAGGCACTCTTACTGAGCACATCTGCCTTTTCTGCATCTTTGTTATGAACTAAAACCTACAGTGTTTTAGTCTATTTAGAATAAAAGGGATCCTAGCAAATATACTAAAACTAGAACTTTTAGCTTTGCCCACAGGGATTTTTCCTTCATGTCTTTTGTTTCCCTTTTTTTTCCCCTCCAGTTCTTTTTTCCCCCTTCTTCTATTTATACTTGATACTTATTTATGTCCCCTATTCCCATTAGGGTTAAATATTTGAGTTTTACTTTTTAATGCTCTCTTCATTGTATCACTGAACCAGAATGGATTTTTAGCTAAAGTTGTTTTCTTTCTTGTCAAGGGATGTGGCTTTGGAGATATACAATTAATAAATTTTCTTTGAAGAAAAAAAAAGAAGAAAAAAAGCACATTTTTTGTTCAAATATTTGCTAAGAAATTTCTACAGCTATGGGAATTTAGTCCTTCTAAAGCAGACCATAGTACAGGTTGCAATCGCCTTCTCTTCACTCTTAATGAATATAAACTTGTTATGATCCCTGGGCCAGTAGTAACTTGTATTTATTGCTGTATTTATCCATCATCATGTGGTTCAAAATACAGTTACGCAGCAGTGGCTGCAGCATTTTTTAACTATGAAAAAACTCCATGAAATTTAGACACTCAGTTCAAGCTCCATTTACACTAGTGGCAGATCCTACAGAAAAATCATGTTTCTATTTGATTTCTTTTCAGATGGAAGCCATTTTAGTGATCATCCTCATTGTCTTTCATAGTACTTCTGCTAGCTCTACCACCGATTTTGAGAGCAGTGTATTGTTACGTGTAATTTGTTCTTCAGTTTTCCTGATATTCTCAAATACTCTGCATTTTTGACTGCTTTTGTGCTCTGAGCAGACATTTGCAATGACTCTAAGATGTCACTCCTGAGAGGCAAAAGCTAGGTCAATACTACTGCATAGAAATTTGGGGCAGTGCATCCATTTATCTTAAGGAGATTTTAACTTCTATGTAATGAAATATAATCCTGGGAGCAGTGACTTGCTTTCTGGATTTCATCATCCAAGGTAAGTCCATCACAGATGAACATCACTCCTCCCAGCCACATTTTAAGGAAATCGGGAACGTGCATGTATTCTGGCTCTGGATCCCAAATGGACCATCTGCCTGAGCTGCCTGCCTAAGTCCTGGAGAGAACAAAAGTTCAATTGTGTCTGTCTTCTCTGTGTTTCTTAGCAATGTCACAACAGCACAGGACAGTTTGAGTTACAATAAAAGAAATCAGGCCATATTATTGGCAGTATTACAAACATACTTGTAATTTAACTCTACAGCATTTACACGTGCATCTGAACTGGGCTGGGTGTCTGTGCTCCAGTGAGGGAACATTTTGAAGGTAATATCAGCATGGACACAGTGTTTCTTTCTGAAACCGATCATCTATGGACAATGGATACAAATAAAACCGAGAAAATGTTCTGGCTTCACCAGCCATTGATCTCTGAACTACTAAGCTGCATCAGGCAACACAGTGGTATCATTTAAAGTTTCAGGAACACACCGCAGATTTCCAAAGTCATTCAGCTGTTTGCTGGGTAAGGTTTGAAGCTAGACTGATGAGCTATGCAATCTAATGCCCAGCTTTTCAACTGTTGGTATAGATAAGTCCATATAGATACTGTTCGTATAAACAAGGGCTCTTTTTTGCATTTAACTTGGCAAATAAAGAAAGAGCTAAATACACAAATAGAAAAAATTTTAATCCAAAGTGCCTTCTTTGCTGGTGAAAATGATAATAAAGTTTGTAATAAATAAGAGATAAAATATGTAAATATTTGAACAAAAATATAATTAAAATAAATGGGAGAAACTCCTGTTTTCACAGCTGGTCATTGGTGCTAATTGCCAGCCTCACATTTCATCTTCAGGACTCAGTTGATAAAGGTAGCCATGACATATTATTTGTCAGGAAGCCATTAATTTCTATAAAGATACATAACACACACTACCCCACCCCCCAGTAGGAAATTCAGTCTGGAGATTTTGCAAGACATACTAGTGCTGCAGCTTCGCTGATCTTCATATAAGGGCTTTGCTTCCCTTGGGATATGTGCAAAAGCTTTTTATTACCTGTTGGATTTTTATTTTTTTTAATATCACCTGCTATTGCTCTTCTAACTCCTCACTTCCAAATGCAACTTAAAAACACTTACCCTACCACCAAACTCCCACTAAGTCCATTCACCGGCAACAATAACTCTGGTAGAATGGAAGTTACGGGAATGATGCTCCACTACCACCAATGATTTAATTATAAAAGCCCTCTTAGTAGATTCATGCTATGTATCAAATACCAAGTGGACAGAAGCCGGGAGGCTCCTCCACTCCAGCCCCTGGTGTATCTCAACCTTGGTGTTGAGAAACTGTCTTCTCCTGGGATAAGAGGCTAATTTATCATCTATATAATGATGCATCTTTCTTGTTTCATCCAGCTGCCGCCTTTGGAAGAAATGGACAGCTAAAGAGACTTAAATAGATTATATCCTAATTAATAATTAACATTTAAAGCAGCTATACAAAATGGCTCATAGCCAAATGGGAAATAAAACCTTTTTTTTAAAGCTACAATTAATTTCTTCTAGAGATGAAATGATAAGAAGTACAAGAAAATATTTAGAGACATTATCTACACATTGAAATAGAAGTATTATGACCTGAAACAATTATGGAATGGCTCCTGACATCTGGTGCTGATTGATAATAAATATTCTTCCATGGTACTCAAGCAAAATGCACAACAAAGCTCTGTCTCCTACCCCAAGAAGTTTGCTTTTCTCCCCTCCACACTTTCTTTTTTTTTTTCTCCCCCCTTGTCTAAACAGTAAAGAAAATGTATGAAATGAAAGCAGTGTAGAAAAAAAATCACAGGATTCAGAGGGGAAATCCTTACATCTCTACTTATTCTCAGCAAAGTCTGAAAACAAGTGAGAGTCAACACTGACGAACTCTACAGACCCTCTTACATCAAGTACTGCAGGACCACTTTGCTCCCATTTTTAAACTCCGGGCTGCTAGGCTATGAATATAGAAAAGGGCAGTCCTTGGTATTTGAAGACAAACCAGAAAACATGCGCTATTTCTTTTTTTTTTTTTTTTAAGTAAATAAAGCATCCTTTCCCCCGTAACTCCAGCAAAGCATCTCAGTCCTTACATTTGGATTTTCTCAATCCCTTTCTATCCAAAGAGCATCTCCTCTTCCCTCAAAACCACGGCTGCTTTAATCCCAAGGCCCAGAACACATCTCAGCACTGACAGCAGGAGCAGAAGCCGAGTAGTCAAAGCAAGACCTGCTACCTGTCATGGCTGATGTCACTCCTACCTCACATCTCCACAGATGATGTTTCCCTCTGTCCCGCATATTTCCAAAGCAGCAGGCATAGATAGTATCCTCCATCCTGCCTCTTGACATATAGTATTTTAGGTGGAAAAAACGTGGAGGATTCAGTCAGAGCCTCTTTCTGGCAGGTGTAACAACAGAAATAACCAACACAGGAATCTTCTTGCACCCCGAGCACCTGCGACGCTCCCGACGACACCTTGCCAGCTCCACGTGCTCCAAGCCTCTCCCTCCCTCCGTGTCCCCTCCCTTCAGCATCACTCTACGAGTCCCACCGCCGCCGCTGCTCGCTGGCTTGCATGACCTGCTCCTCCCTCTCCGAAGTTGCCTTGTCTGCTCAGGTTGGAAGATTCCCAGGCACCCGTGACCAACAGGTCTTCTCCAGATGGAGACTGTACCTAGCAAAGTGAAGGATTTACCTGTTGATTGATTTTTTGGTACCACTGTAATAAGCAGGATAATTATAAATTGTCATCTTGTGCCAAGGTGTACGGGCCAAACTGGCTGAGATGCTTCAAATGGAAGCTGACGGCATTATCTTTGAACAAGTCTGAATGTTAAAAGAAAGGAAACAGACCTTATTTTTAAGGCTGTGCTAGGAAAACATCTCTTGCGGAAAGTGAATAATAAATATACTGCATGCCATAGTAATGTCCACGGGGGGAGGTAAGGGATTGCTATAAAACATAGTATTCTAACTACTACAGATGTTGCTGCTAGAATTTACAGCTTTCTCTGCGTGCTTATCTCTCCTCACCAGTTTCTGCACGTTGAATCACATTCAAACATGGGCCATTTTAAGCCATCTTTTTATTATTTTAACCTTTTTTTTTTTAAGCTACAATTAATTTCTTCTGTGCTATTCTGTAATGTTGAATAGATTCAAGACCTGTATTTACAAACCACATGCAATCCTATTTTGGCACATGTAAATTACATGCAAATACATTCTAAATTAGTTTATTTATCACTCCAGAATTCTAATCCAAAGGTTTTGGTTTTTTAAATTTAGTTTTTATTCTGACATGTTTACAAATGAGTTTGACTCTGGAAAATAACTTAATAAACTCAGGGTTAGCTATGCAATTAGAGGAGGCATCTGGGAACCATAAAACCTGGAAAACAATATTTACATCCTTTGTACATCCAAGATTCCACTTTTTTTTCTCCCCTAAATTCATCATTTCAAAATATTGCAGTTATTTTTGTATGAGGACAAACAACAAGAACTCATTTTTATAACCAATGACCCCTCTCTCCAACGAGCAATTCATGGGGTAGCACTGGATAAAATGCACAAAGTAGAAGATTTCATTATAAAAAAAGAAAATGAAAAATAACTGAATTAACATTGATCATGACTTTTCAACAGCATTTCTTATTATTACAGCCAGGCAAAGTCTCCTGTGGGCAGTAAAGCTTTCCCATGTATTATTAGCCCTCTACAGAAAGCTATGAAAAGACACAAATCTGTTTTGTCAAAGGACAGAAGAGCATTTAGTTATAAGAGAAAGTATGGTCATAATCCATTGTGGGGTTAAAGGTGAAGAAAACAGAACTATAACACAAAGCCTTAAGAGAGTAATACTCCTGCAGTTAATTCCTGAACACTGCAGTAGAGCCGCCTGGTTTGTGGGGAGAATACATTCTCCGGGCAACCTGACATCTATACGGTTTATATTTATTAGCAGCAGCACTATTATATAGCATCTCTATTTGCACTAGGTACAAACGCGCACGGTACCATGGCTCCTGCTTCGGGAGGCATTTGTTGAGATGCCACAAGTGTCCGTGTGGCTGCTGTGAAAGCCAATGCTACGGCAGAGGTGACCGCCCGCGCCTGGGGGCAGAGGGATGGGAACGTCTCGCTTGGCCACACCACTGGCAGTGGGCCAGCCATGAGCCCAGAGCGGCTGCCCCAGGTACACAAACTAGACCATTTAGGAAATTTTTCTTGTATATAGAAAGCTCTTTTAGTGCTCGAGTAACAAAATCAAGCCCACGCGCCGGAGCGAGGGGGTTCAGTTGGGGATCGCGCGCTAAAGCAAGCGCATGAAGTTGCTCTCGGTGTCAGGGTTGTCAAATCTTTCACAACGATTAGGGGTTTGCTCCAAGTAAGAGGCAACTGAAGCGCTGTGGATCAGATCCCAAAGCAAATTTGCAGCAGGTCTAAGTGACTGGATGAGGATTCCTTTTTACATCCAACCAGGGACCCTACGCCCTCACAGTCGCTGGGAGGAACGGCGAGCAGGCGGGTTTAGCACAGGGGTCAGCAGCAGCACGGCAGAATTTAGCAGCGCTCTGAGGCTACCTGGAGGATGGGCAGGAAAATCAGGGTCTCTACAGATAGTTCTTCCTTCCTTCTGGTGGTCCCCAGAGGATAAGGACAATGGATGCAGCTGTGTCACAGGGCAGGTAATATAATAAAAACATCAAGAATAATATAATCCCCTGCTGTCTCCTAGATGTTTCGAACGCACTTATTCTCATTTTGATCATATGGCCCAGCAAATACAACTTTACGGTTTATGTTGCCCTCCCCAGGCCCCACTGCAGACCTTATTCCATACTGCCTTGTGCCCCCTCCCCTCCCCTGCCTTGCTCCTCTGCCAGCACTCGCTGTCCTGGCACTCAGCATCTACGCGGTCCAGTGCAGCACCTTGTACAGATACCACAGCTAGCTGCAACGTCAGAAGCGAACCGTGGTGTTAAAACAGTATTTCACCTTCCTTTAACCTGCTTTTTAAGGACACTGCAGCGATACTACTGCCTAACAGTACTCACGTTATCTCATTTAGCAGCATCTCAGATAACTCCCTCCAATACTGCGCTGAGCTGCGTGATGAACAAGTCACTTTTCCACCATGGGTTATCCTGCACTTTCAGTCTGAATTCACAAAGCCATCACACCTTCCCCATTCAAATCTCTCCTAAAAACTCCTTTGTGCCTTCAAGTTACAAGCTCAAAATAATTGTAAAGGCTCTAGGTTATCCTTTCTTGTGGGTTTCCCAGTGACCTTGGCTGACTGCTTTAACAGAAAATGTTTTGCATACCAAAAAAAACGAGCCCACCAGCAATTCTTAGAAACAAATGAGATAAGAAAAACTCCTTTGTGCAGTTCCAGCACCTCTCTTCCTCAGTCCCACCCATTGTAGCTGTATCATCATCAATGTTTTGCCATTTTCTGGTACATCAGAGGTTGGAGGAAAGGGGTAGCAGAGGCACAGGAGTCTAGAAGGCGACAAAGAGTAGCGGGCAGCTTCTCAAAAATAAAATGCAGTTCTATTAAAATAATCTTTTATTTTTTACATTCTTTTTCCAGGTTTCCTGCCCACTGCCCCTTGCTTTGTCTATTTAAGTCACCAACTATTCAGAGGCAGCTTGGTGTCACACTGTGCATCCAGCACAATGACATCTTTGTGGACTGGGATACATGGGTGCTACTAAAATAGAAAAGAGGCACAGTTAGCTGTATGTGCCCAGCTAGGTTAAAAAAAAGTCACAGGCTAAGGCTCAGGTCCAGGTGCCATTCAGCAGCACTGGAATGACAGCACCCTAAAGCCAGTTAAAAAAAAAAAAAGAAAAAAATTTAAAATTTTTTAAAAAGGGTCAGGGCTTATTTATCTCAGGCGCAGCACCCAGATAACATGGCTTGTCGGCATGTGGACCCACACTGGTGAGTTTGCTGCGAGCGGCACAGCTCTGCTATGCAGGTCTCTGCTAGCTCATGCATTTCTGCACTGTACTCCATTTTGTGGTGTCAATATAATCCTCTGCTGTCTTCTAGATATTTAATACGCTGATTTTCACTAAGTCTTGTTCAGGTCACTCAGCAGATAATTAAACAAACAAACAAACAAAATATTCCTAAGTGAAGACACTGTTTCCATACAGATGCCCTTGCAAATTAAAATTTCATTAAAAAAGAAGAAAGCTTTCCATTCTTTCTAAAAACATCTGATACTCAAGAAAAGGGCTTTTTTTGAGAAAAAATAAAAGATTATTTTAAGTTTTCCTCAAACTTACGCAAAAAGAGAAGAAGCACAATAGACCTGTGCACAGAATTGCTCATTTTCTCTCTCTCTCTAAATGAGCCAGATGCTCATTCTGCACATCGCGAAGTAAAACAGAAAGCGTTATGTGCAAACATTTACAGCATAAAAAGCCTCGTCACCTGGGATACTTGCTGCTTCTGAAAATTCTGATCAAAGATAAAAACCAAGACAACTCCTTGTAATCAATTATGCACAGATAGTCCTCAGTGTATGTGCAATTCATAAAAATAATACTAAAAACATAACGTGGATTTACATGCAGAAATGAAATATGGACATGGACAGAACACTAATCTTCTGATTGGTATCTTAAATCGACAATCCCAGTTCTTTAAGCGAGTCTCTGGCTAAATAGTGCTTCCTTGAAAAAAATTTCCAGCAGCACTTTAACTGCTCTCGCTTACACAAGAGGAGCTGCAGAGCCACAGCCCAGGACTGTGTGAAGGTTATAGCAGGCTGCAGTCGGGGAAACGGCACTACAACAAGCTGGACGCAGGTTTTATTTCTGCCTAGGCAGAGGTGATTAACCCCCCCATACATCCCAAAAGCACTCGTGGTGCAAAGAAAGCCATTACTTGACAATCTGGCTTTTTTTAAAAGAGGGACTAGCAAGACATGGTGGCAAACCAGACGCGATCTGTAGCAGGCTCCCTTGCAGAAGTTCCCCTATACGTACACCCCTCTATACGTACGCCGACCTGAGGCAAACTGCAATGAACTCCCTCCCACATCAGGCACTAAATTCAGCAGAGAAGTTGAAGATGTATTCAGGTTTCAGGCATGTATGAACATGCTATCATCGTCATCCTCACTAATACCAAATTCACACTTTGAGATCTTTTCTATGTCTTTTTCACTCAGCCTTGTAACAGTCAAGTCAAGGAATTCACATCGCAATGTCAATCCTTTCATCAATTTTACACCTCTCAAAACCTGTAAAATATTTATATTTCCACATGAGGATTTATTCCTGTTTTGTGCTAGCTGACATCCTTTCGTCACGGGTCTTACACATTTTTGCCTAGGTGAGCCCCAAAGAGTATGCAGTGACTTAATGAGCAGATCAATTACTGTTCATAAGAAAAGATACTGTCTCTTTAAAGGTTATTTGAAGGTTGATTGCTATCTTATTGCTTATATCCTGCAAATCTATTCAGCCTTATGAATGAATTTGACCTTTTTATACTTACTGGGGAAAAAAAAACAGAACAGAAGTTAATTTAGAGCTCTATAATACAACACTTTTTCCCAGAGAAATGAAAGGGCATTCAAATCGATACCTGCACAATAACACTCTGATGAATGTTTGCACCCAATTTTCTCATTTTGCTAACTTGAGATTGGGCATTTTGAATAGTTCTCAAAGAACATATTCTTTATGTGCTGTGAAGTATGTGGTATTGTGTCCAAACAATGCTAGAGGATAATCATTATAGGAGTATCACTGGGCCTGAAAAGGTCAGTTAGTTAGAAATGTCAGCTTTCAATGCAACTATGCCGGACCTTCCTATGTAAGGATCCAATTAAAGGGACATGCCAAGGTGCATGGAAACATCATGGTGACCCAGAATAATAATAAGGTATTGTGGAAAAGCTTGATATTTTTCTTCAAAAGTAATGGATTAGCCTTTGGAATATCTTCTCTGCAGTCTTATTTTGACTTCGCAAATATCACTTATTCTACACGTATCCAAAAAAGGTCATTTTTTTTTAAATGCAAAGGTGGGGATGAAAAAGCCTTACTAAAAGTAAATATTTTGCAATTAAATGGAAAAAAATTCTGGTTTCATTATTGGATCAAAAAAGTATCATTTCAATAGATCTCAAAACTGTGATATTTGAGATGGATATAAAGGGTGTTTGGGGAAACAGATGGGGATAGGTCAGGGGACAGGCAGAAAGAGCAGGGTGGACTTATTCTCTTGGGACATGTTGTGAGTGAAGACTGTTGGCGCAGGGAAAAGACGGTGGGAACAGCAACACCATTCAGTGAGTGTGTAGCATCTCTGCAGTTGTTATTCCAGCAAATGGAGAGGTGCAAGTAAGAATTAGGAAAGTACTGATCTGCACGAATAAGTAATTACAAGCAACAATATTACTTCTCCTTATCGCAGCAAATGGAAATTCTTACAGCTCTTCAGATACAGTAAAGATGAGGAATTGGACACAGTCAAATTTCCTAATTAGCCTCAGGACAGCTGAAACGAATCTAATGGCACACAAAAAAAAAAAAAAAAAAGTCCACGTTTTCTCTCTGCTCTCTGCTAGTACATCATCTTGCTAAAGTTTCATCAAGTCTGGAATAAACTTCTTCCTGTAGTTTTAGGGTTCAGCTAAGACTGACAACACGGGAATTTCACTTTGAGCTGAGACTTTAGCATATATATTTTATTTGCATGGTAGAGAAATTCTTGTGCTGTGGTTTCAAACAAACCATTTGGGGTCTATTGCCTTGCTGAGCAATGAGGTGCTCTCCCCCCAGGTTATTTTACATTATTGTGGGCAAACGGGTGGATTAACACCCAGTGTCTTAGTGATAGGAGAAATAGTTTCACTCCTATCCATCACTGAGCATTAAAAGACTCAATTATTACTGGAAAGAGAAGTAATTTCTTTTCTCCACCACCTTTCCAAATAAAACAGCATGCGAAGCTTCACTAACAAACATGAACTGTAATTATGTTAGGCTGTTTAAAAACTCAGACACCATCCCTTGACACATACTTAGACTAAAATCAATGTACTATTAATTAATAAGGACTAGCAAAAATAGTACCCGAGTTTTAGCAGCAAACAACTTTCTGTCACATTTTATTACTCTGTATCATTTTTACTAATACCTGTCTTATAGCTTCATGACTTTGAGTTCATATTATTTTCATGCTTCAATTAGAAAGAAGTAGATAGCCAGACTACCCAGGAAGGTAATGGAAAAGTCTTGTAGCGGGGCTTAGTGGTGAAATTTATGGTTAAATGAAACTTTCAAATATACTATAAAACTTCTCCTTCCTTTACGTAGTTTTACTTGAGGTCTCATAAGCAGTAATATGTAGAAATGCAAAACTTAATCAGCTAAAAAATATAGCAAATCCCACATATCACTTTATGCAATGCCAGGAGAGTAGAAATATATTTTCCTAACCAGAGGAAATTAACTAGGCAACAGTCCTATATCTATAATTTAAAGCAGTAAAATATGTATGGCAGAAACTAAAGCCACCTTAAAAGAATTCAGGGTAGCAGTGTATCACAAATTAATGAAATGGAGACATTTTTAGAGCATGCAGCACTGACGATATTAAAGGGGGGAGAATATTTCACCACATAGATCTGTCTGATAAATACTTATAAAATCAGGCTTTTTTCCCTGTTTAAAAGTGTAAGAGCTTGAATATTGGGGGGAAGTACACACAAAGTCATCAACATTTCTGATGAAATCTCAATGCCGCTCCACAGAGATTAGGAATATCTTACTCTGTCCCTGCATGTAAACCTCTAAAGTTGCCAGAGGAAAACCTGAGTAAATCAAAAGGCAGGAATTATGGAGTCAGGTCTTATTTTATTTCACCTAAAACAGAGCTGAAAGAAACTTAAAATACTTTGTATTCCATGCTGTAGCCAAGCTGGGCACTATGGAATATTCAACTATCCCAGGTTTTTAAAATGCAATCAATTTACTGCTGCCAAATGTAGTAGGTTTATATACATCTGGGAAACATGCACCTACAGTGCTGATGAATTTCTCCTGACATTGCACTGATTTCAGGAGAATGTTATTTTAAATCGGCAGTAGAGAGACTGGTAGAGAAGGATAAAGCCCTGAGGACAGCTGAATCAAAGAGAATTTCAAAAGATTTTTCCTGATGGTTCTTGGATAATATCACATGTTAGCTATTTTCAAAGCCAATAGTTTCCAACACACTTCCATTTATGGTATCAATAATTAAAAAATACTTCAATGGGAGATGAACTTACCTTACTGAGAAGAGAAATTGGAAAGCTGTATTATTATCGTAAACACAGGAGATGCAAAAAGCTTTGTCTCCATGGAAAAGCTATGGAAACAGGGATACTTATTTGCAGCTATTGAGTGGTTACCACAAAATGTGATGTGATTGTACGGGCATGTTCAAAGTGTTACTAGAACATGAACACGTACAAATTAAGGGCAGATCCTCAGCTCCTTTGTGCAGCAAGGACAAATTAAACCACCTGAAGATTTGGTCCTAAAACCCAAAGTCAACTAGAAGTGTTAAGGAAAAGTTTTGGGTCAAATTCAGAGGTAAACCTAAGTTTAAAGAAAATTTAAATTACCAAAACTTAAATCTCATTATATCCCACTCCCTGCCAGCACGTCGCTGCCAGCTACTAATGAATTTTTAACGTCTTTCCCCCACCCCACTGCGCACATCAGCTCTGACTCCGGCACCCCGAACCGTACAGCGCGTTACAGTCTAATTGTAACTCACATGTCAAGGGGCAAGAAGAAAGGAGTGTGGCGAGAGCATTGATTCCTCCAGCTACTCAGCAGTAAGGCAGAGCAGTGAACTCCCCTCCACGTTTTACATGGGTGTCAGTTACTTCAAAGGAATATATTTGAGCATGAGGGAGTCTGGCTTGCTCCCAGCATATGCATCATTTGTGGCTGGCTCTTTCTGGAGACCCAGAGCAAAGCAAAGACTTCCTCCAGTTTGGGGCAGATCGGGGTGCTTTCTGTAGCTGTTTTCTTAGGGGCACTGGAACAGGTGAGCTCTGTATGTTGCATACAAAATGTGTAGCTGGAGCTGCTGCTCTCACCTGCTGCATTTCTTCCTTTTTCTTTTTTTTTTTTTTGTTTTCCCCATTTTTCCCAGAGTGCCCTCAGTGAAGGTTACAGATTAATGCTCTATACCTGTTCAGTTTAACATACAAATGTGCTTTGAAGTCAAGCACCTGTTCTGCCAGGCTTTGCAGAGCCGCACGCCCATTGCTCGGTGTTTGGAAGCCGTCTGGAGTAAGGCAAGAGGCAGCGGCGGGTCGCCCTCACGGCGTGGGCTCTGCACAGCGCGGCCAGGGTGCAGAGTCAGGGCATGAGGGATGGGCACCGCTTCCTACCCATCGGTGACTCTTGGGGAATCGTGCAACAGCCACGGCCATGGGGAACGGCCCGACTGCCGTGAGGTAATGTTAAGGTTTCCGTGATGCCACAAAATCTCTTTTGAATGTTTTGGCACTTGTGTCTCAACACCCCTTAATTGACACTAATGGCATTATTTTACCTTGCAATTAATCTCATTAACTGGCTGATCGATGGAAATTTTTTTAGTGGCACACAGAGAAGAGCTGTTGTCATACCTGCGACGGATCACCAAGCGATTCTTGACTAAACGTACAAAAACCGGTTCGAGAATTTCACACACACACAAAAGAAAGATGATATTCGTCATGACAGAAGTGCAAATCACAGAGGTCACCTTTGGTTTTGAAGTCCTTTATCTATTCTTACAATTAAGCAATGGGGCTTTGTTGGGTGATACAACTTGTGAGACGCGGAGGACTCTCATACTATAAATAAGGCTGAGTGACCTCCTCCACAAATGAAGGCTGCCTGCCTGCGGCAAGGTGGGGAACAGGAACAAGTCCCAGAGGATTAACAGCTGCAACTAAATAGCCTAATTTGAATCAGTAAATTAAAGGATGACAGTGATTATGGCCGATCTCAGCCATCATAAACGATATCACGACTTTGTAAAAGCAGACTGTTGATGTCAGATCTTAGAGCTAGGACTCAAAGAATGAAGTATTTTAAAGCTGCAGTCTCCAAAGATAGATAAAAGCCTCAAGACTCCAATTTACTTTATTTTATTTTATTTTTATATTTGTAGGGCCCAAACTAGACCCTTTAATCCACAGGTTGACATTTTCCAATCCTACTAGGAATTAAGTGCCTAACTTTTTCAGCCTCTTTGAAAAATCTCAGCTTTAGGCTCTCATGTAAGTTTGGCCTGATCCAGCATCAGGCTTCTTTTGAAAATGGCTTTACTGAAAGCAAATCTGTAGGTACTCAATTATATAATCATGGCACAAATATTATTTTTTTTCCAGTGTAAACAATTAGTGTAGATTTCTGGGTAAATAACAAAGGGTAAACCTTGAATTTCAGAAAAAAAATGCATGTTATGGAAAGCTTTTTTCCCCCCTTTTAGTGCAGTATGTCTACCTATGCAGTTATTGGAAGCTATTTTGAGCCTTCCAAGTAATTGCTGTGTTGATTTAGTAGATTGCTGTATTAAACTGAGAGATCTGAAGTGATAGCTACTTACTGTGATCACATCTATGCACAAACTCAACTTAGTCAACCCTTTCATTGTTCCAGTGAATACTGTACCTGAAATGATGAGGAAGGTATAAAATTTGTTTTACAGAAAAGTCTCTTATTAAGTTATTCTGGTCCCCAACCTTCTTCTTCTCTTATTAAAATAAGTGTCTGTGGACTTTGGTGCCCTTATCCGAGATCGGAGTGTTTATTATGATTAAGACCTTCAGAGATCTTTTTCTTTTTCTTCTAGAAATAGGGAATGCTGAAGATACAAAAAATGAAAAATGTGCCATGTTTGTCCTTGAAGTTACAGTCAGAATAGTGACAATGGCTGTATCACACTGTATTGTTGCTTTTATCAGCAAGTGCCCTGAGCATACATTAACATAATTGCAAACTGCATGAAAAGTGAACATGCAAAAATGTGATGCAATTGCCAATAGCCTCAAACATCTGTCCCAACAAAGTGTTCCTCCTCCTTATTTTAATTCTTATTATTTTAACAAGGTTAGTGAAGGAGAGACCATGTCACAGATGATATCTACATTTAGAGTGTCAGAACAATTATTGATGCAAAATTGTTATCCAAGCAAATGTGTGTCACATTTTGTTCACGTTCCATAACACCTGTTCATTTTGCTAACACATTATTCCCACTTAAAGCCAAAACTCATTAGTCCCAGTTAAAGCCAACCTGAAAGCTTAATACATACATCTGAAAAATCGAAAAAGTTAACCAAAAGGTAGCACCATTCAAGCACGGTCTACATCTGAAGCCGGTGGGCAGTAAACTTCTGTAGCAGCTAATGGAAAGAAACCGAGCCAGAAAAATAGCAATAAATGAAAACTACGCAGCCTTAAGAACTGAGATCAAAGAGGAGCACTATTCAAACGACCTGCGTTTCAATCACGGTGCTGAGACCTTCAACGCTCACTATGCCAAAGAGCCCAACACTTTCCCAATATAACACATATTGGGTTATTTCCTCAACAGGCAAATGACAAAAGCCAATATGATGCAGATCATTTAAAGCATTTTAATTTTACCTAAATATTTTCTGATCACCCTAAGCCTGGACCTCCTGTCTCCCACCACGCACATAGAGGGCCACCATCTCCTTGCTCCCCAAACTGCTCACATTTGCCACCAAGGAAAGTCAAACTTGCATTTCTGTGATACTTGAACACACATTGTGAATTCGAGGGCATCTGCCCTGCAGACATACCGCTAACTGTAACCCCAGGAGGCTTAAAGAAATATCAGCACTCAAATTCATAGAGTAAAGGTCTGAAGAGGCAGCTCTGTGAACGGATAACTGCCCGGGGCTTTGCCAAGCACAATATAGCTGTCACTTGTTATTACGTGAGAGATTTTCTGGGGAACAGTGTTTTTCATTTTGCATGTCAGAGACAGGGGAAAAAACACATTTAGACAACCATCTCTTTAAGAAAAGAGAAGAGAGCCGTGCGGCAGAGCTCACTTACCAGGGCTGGTTATCGTCAGGAGGTCAAGCTGCCGTTTCTGCTGAAAAACAAATTATAAAAGGAATTGTTAAAAGGGGACTAATTTTAGTGGGTCAGCTTAGACCTGCAAAGTAAGTGTTCTGACATTTATAGCAGAATTAATTACAAGTTACATGGCTCACAGTAACTCTTTTGGATGGGATCCACATGTACTTTATGAGGAAGAAAAAACCCCTTGCTCAGTCCTTTTAATGTGTTTTTATTTGCACTTATAAAGTGTTACTATTTCTTTTTTGGAACATATACTTGAAATGGATAGCTAGAAGCACAGATGGACCGCTATATTTATAAAAGTGATTTCTGATTCCACAGGGAAGAAGACAAGGAACCAAGACAAGAAACTCTAAGTTCTTTATTCATATCAATCACTGACTCATAGCCTGTATGTGATCAAACACAATTATATCGCCTTGGGGTGAACCTTTCAAAGACATGTAAGAGGATCTAGACAAACTCAAGTCTGATAAAAGGAAAGTTTCTTTTCATGCTGAGCGCAGTCAGCCCATGGATCTCATTGCCACCAGATATCCCTCACCCCAAAAGCTTGCCAGACTTGATCATCACTGGATATTTGTACAGATAGCAAAATACAGGGAGCTATTATGGAAAATAATCAAGTTTAAACAGATGAGTGGTTTCTGGAAGGGCTGCAAACCTTCACAGGGCAAACCAACCTGTACTACAAGAAGGTTAGGAGAATTTTTTGCCTGGAACAAGCTATCTCACCAACGCCTTGGTGATGGTGGGGTGTGCCTGAGGTTTCCTTTCCCCTGTAACATGTAGCCAAGGCTGTTGCCTACTCCATATTCCCAGTCTTAGGTGATATCCCCACCACTGCCTCTTTGCAGCCTGTCACTGAAATCCGTGTGCTCCTGGACCTTTATCGTCCTTTTTCACCTTCCTGTGGGCTGAGAGGTTTCCATCACCAGCAGGGCTTTCTTTATCTCACAGACAGACTCTTACTGCCTCTTCTTCATAGCACGTTCTAACTTACTGTCTTCTCCCTAACTTTGCCCAACATTAGTGTATCTAGCTGGCATTGACGATTATACTGTCCAGTTTAATTTCTCTCTCCTAATTTGCTCAATAATGTCTGTGTTACTTTCATTTATTGTCAGCCCTATTGATCTTTTTCTAATCTAATTCTCATCACTGCATTCACTGTATTCCCTGGGTGACAGCTGAAAGTCCTTGAGGAGGAAACATTGACTTGGTTTTCCCTACCGTGAACACTCTTCCTTGGAAATTATGACTGATGAAACTCCTTCCCAAACCCATCATTTCTCTGTAAGTAAAGTTTCACTGGCTAAAGTGCATGGACCCAGTTGACCATCTACTGAATATACTTGAGCTATATGCCCAACAGTGAATGTGGCCTGCTGGGAAGCTGAGTGGGGTGTCAAGCTGAAAAAACACATTTTCTGAAACCTTCCTGGCCTTCGGTACCTGAACTCTTGTACGACACAAATCATATTTGTGAGAAAATTCATTCCTGTCTGTTTTCATAGGTACTCCTTGTTCTCTTAACTCTGGTAAGTCATTCTGAGTATGACCTTAGCAGTGTGCTTGATCATATTTGCTTTATTATAAAATACTAAGGCCAGACGATGCCAAGCCTTTTCCCAGGTGCGCCAGGGTAATAGTAAAAGAGAGCAGAAGACCCTGCTGCTGCCTTGTGTCACCTCCACAAGAACCATTCAGAAATTCTGTCTCTACTCTGCTGGGGGCTGCTCACCCCACCCTCCTTTCCCAGTGAGCACTAAAGCACAGTAAGCAATAGCGTAAGCAAAAGACCCACCGCCCCAGTGGGAGCCGTAAGACGAAACATCTCCTAATGAGCTAAATTTTATAGAGATCCTGTGCCTTAATCCTGATTCATATGTACAAAGCTATGAAATGCCAGAGCTTAGCACCCACTGGGCCAAAAGCTTTGCTTACATTTCCCGGCACAACTGGAACTCCAAATGCTGTATATCTAATGAACAGCTAAAGCAGAAAATATATATCCAAAGCCTATACTCTGTGAAAGCTTCTCTACTGGGAAAAAAGGTGGAATATAAATATCCTGCATCAAAGAAGGTTGCAAAATGTAGAGATTTGGAATAGAGAGAAAGGCATGTAGCCCAGCTGGGCCCTGGTCCTGACTTGAGTCTATTAGCTAGGGTAGAAATAAATATTAAATAAAAACCTGAAGAGTTTAACTTGATACTGCAGGAAAACAAAAGCATATAGAATAGGCTAAACGAAATGGGAAATAAAATGAAATTATTACAAGTCAAATGTTCAGTTTGTAACTCTTTTCCTGTTTGGACGCTGCCTTCAAGCTGTCCTTGGAAAAAACAAATCAACTCCAGATCCAGGACATCTTTGTGTATGTGTCGAACTTCAAGCTCAAGTTATTTCTCTGACTTCAAGTGGAGCAGCACTGATCTTTTGCATCTAACACCTAACTGCTGCAAGGGATTTGAAATGCCACCAGGTTCTTGGCACGGGCTCCACCCACACGCTCTGGCCTGGAGCTCGGTGGTTGCTGCCTGCCCGGTGCACTGAGAGAGAAAAAATTTCTCTGCTCTGACCTTCAGCGGACCTTGAAGAGGTTTCTCTAATTTCGCTCAGCAAGGGAAGTTTGTGCACACTCACCCAAGCCCCGGAGAGGAGGAAACAGCAAAGTGTCTTCCAGAATCGTGCATTTAAACATGCAAAAATGCACTAATTATGGATCCAATCACTTTCCAGAAATTCAAGCCTGCTCGCAGATCTCAGGGGCTAGCTCTCTGCCGTTTCCAGGGCTCAGCTGGATGCAAGCAGTCTAGTAACTAGATGGATTTTTTAAAAAAACATACAGACACACTTATGAGTAGCTATAAAAGCAGCAGAATTTGAATTTAGAGAGAGAGACATTACAAGTGTCACAAAGATTAATAAAATAATTGCAGCAGAAGTATCATGGCTGTGGGGCTTTATATATTCGCTTCTCCCTTCAGTGCTGAAAGATGCAAATTGCAGCTGTTGCCCCCCTCCAGCATGATCACCCTCTCCCTGTTTTGACAGATTTCTCAAAAGACTCATCTCACAAGATGTCTGGCTTTTTTTGTTCCACCTTTAGTAATTTTCCACTTCTCAAACACCTGCCCCTGCAGAGATGCTTGGGACTATCCCAGTCTTTGGGCAACCTACTGTCCCGAGAATTCCTTACAACCTGAGCACTGAAATGTAACGACTATTGTCCCTGGTCAGGCGAGAGGTGACAGTTTCCCATATCGCTAAGGCTGGATTTCACCTATGTTGACAAAAAGGCATTCCTGGAGAAACACTAAAAAGATTTACACAGCATCGGCCATAATTTATAAGAGGCAAACCGAAACGTTCCCTGTGTCACCACGGTATCTCTATTGCTATAATCCTGTCCTACCCTTAAGGGGCAGCATCTTCATTTTCACTTTGCTGGCTCTTTGAAAGCCCAAAGGCAGGAAGAGGCCATTGGTGATTCATCCCAGCTTCCCACCTCCTGCAGTTTTCTATCCTTGGTGCTACCCAGAGGCACAGTCCCTACAGTGCATTTGGGCTCTGCAGCAAACCTGCAGCAGATCGCGTTCACTTCCACAAAATTAACACAATCTTTAATTAATGCAATAAGCACTGATGAGTAATAAATTATATTAAAATACAAGGAAGGCAAATTTTTAATAAATTAAGCATTGATTCACTCAATAAATATTAATCTACTAAGCATCAAGAATTCATTACGTTTTAGAAAACCAGTTGAAAAGCCTCGCTGGTGAGCTGGTCTGAAGTGTGCAGAACGGTCCCTGTTCACCCATAATATACACTTATTTTTAACTAATTCCTTAATTCATCAAGTTAAACAACTTGCCTGGAAGTGAGTCTGGATTATTATTCCATTGCAATATGCAATTTTCTCGACACAGATTCTAACTCGCCCCTCAGATCATTTCCTAAATTTTTCTTAGTAACTCCCTTCCTGAGTACCTCCTTTCTCTTCCTTGATGTTGGTGGTCTTTAAAATATTTGCTGACTGGTGTCATTTAATTTTCACCTCAATTAACTCAGCGAGAGTTGCAAAACTAGAAAAAAAATGGTAGGGGGGTGTAAATTAACTCATTCATTTAAGTTTAGCTTATCTACGAGATGTTCTTTCACACTTTGCTCTCTGCAGAGTTCCTCCAACCTTTTATATAGATGTGGGATGTGCTGCACTTGCTGTGACTCTTATCTACAGATTAGCAAAAGAGACGGAAAAAAAGCCAGATGCAAAGATGCCCCACGAGACTGATATGGAGCTGTTTCTGTAGCAACCGATGATTTTCTTCTCATGTAAGAATGAGCCTAGTCATATCTAATTCTGAATGTATCTGGGCCTCACTTGCCAGCCAAAGCTGTGTCAAGTATAAAGTCAATACAGTCAGAAAGAGTGATAAAAAAAGCAATTATAAAGTCATCTTCCTACTCCTACACTCCTCCTCCAGCCAGGATCCGAAAGATATCCTTACCCCTGCCTTCTGTCCCAGCACATCATCTCCAAGCCCCCCACATCCAGGAGAGCTGGTAAGCAGCGATGGAGGTGGCAGCCAGCCACCCAGGTATTGCACACACGAGGCTGCGGTGCTGGAAGCTCCTTTGGCAGTCCCGGGCACCCATGTCCCAGGAGACAGCGTGCTCTGGCAGGTCTAGAGAAATCTAGACCACAAGGGCAGCTCTACCTGCCTTGCTCAGAGTCTCCATATAAAACTCCTAAGCCCAGAGCTGAGATTGACTTCAGCTTTCGAAAGCTCTTCTTGGGCTTGTGCCATTTCACTGCCTTCACTCTGCGGGCAGTGTTTTCTGCAGCTATGAACCCAAAGGCAGGCTGCCCATCGCACTAACATCTCCTGCCATAGGCCACCCACACAAAGCCAGAATTGAGTCTCTGGGACCACAGGAGAACTTTGTCTTCCTAAATGTATTTTACCCAGCCTGGTCTCTGCTATTGATCTCTTCCATCTAATTTTAATGTGGTTTGAACAGGTGCCTCTCCCTACCACCTTCAATCTACTATGCAATTCAGAGGGTTTAAAACTGAAATCAAGTGCATGATTTTATTTTTTTTTTGCCACAAGCTTTGCCACAATTTGTTACTACTTGTGCCTTTTCCTTTTGACTTCTAAATTAGTGCTTCTCTTCTATAAACTGACCGTGTTGACACAAGAGTAATTGAAACCAGTGCATCTTCTCCTAAAATAAAACTGAGTATGTATTGAAGGGTGAATTTCACGTTTCTATGGCCTTTATTATTGCCACACTCTGTAATGTCAATGCTTTTGAAAGCTATCCTTTACCATTGTATCGTGAAAGAATCCAAAAGTTCAGAAAAACATCAAAGAGATCCCAAGTGTGCAACTTGGCACAGTGTGGATGGCACGACACGGCTGCCCACAAGCACCACCATAAGCGTCCTTGGTTTTGCACTGGAGGGATTTACAGTAGAGGGGAGGGAAGAGGAGGAAGGTGCAGAGGGGGAGAGGTTAAAGGCTGTGTCCTATCCTTTCATATTGCTACCTGATGGGTGACAAGCTGTGCACCTCAGTGTGTTTTGCTCCTATCCAAAAGATGCTTTTGTGACAGAGGAGTGTGAACCTTCTTTTACTTGTTTGTTGTTGGACAGTTTAAGAACTATTCAGGGCTAATCAACATCTGGAAAAAAATTTCTAATGAAGGCTTAGATAGAGGAAGGTGTTAGAAAAAAGTAAATATAACGCAGTGAGCATTTCACATCTGTCTAATTTCTCAAATGCAAGTTTCGCTACTTGTACCCTCCTTCCCTTCAGAGTGCAAGATTTATCTCCAAAGAGAAACTCTTGATTTAAGTAATGACCCCAATAAGCCACTAATTCAAATACTGTTAAAATGGGCAATTTGATGATTTAAAGCTTTTTTCTCTTTTTTTTTTTTTAAATCACATTATGCCAAGCAATAATCTTTTCTCCCCATCCTGAAATCACAGGCTTTTGTTCATATAATGAAGCAAGATCTCATATTTTATACTTCCTTTATGATTAGCTGCTAAAGTTTCCTGGTATAATGATAAAACGAACCAGTCAGCTTGTTGACACTTGACTGGGATTTTAGTAAATTGCATCTGCTGTAGCCTACTCTGTGGAATCAATTATTGATAATATAGGTGTGGTAGAACATTTATAAAGTGGTTTGGGATATGTTATCGCTCACGCTAAGAGCTATAATGAGCATTTTAAACCATTTTAACAGCAACCTCTACAGACATTTGATCGTTGCAATATTTGGTAACTCAACTTTGGTTTAGAATCAGAACCGAGTCCAAATGATGAAAGACAGCGCCAAACCGTTCAGCTACTTTACTCATCCTTCCACTTCACGTACTCTTCTACTTAATATCTGACACCTGCATATTTCTTTCCCAAAACCTAAGTGTCAAGAATACATGGTACTTACTTATTTTTCAGAAACACCGCCAAACAAGTAACTAAGACCTCTCCTTCGCCTCGCTTCAACTATTTATCTCAAGAACACGACACTCATTTATAATGTTCTTACAGTCCTGTTGTGCTCAAAAGCTGTTTAGAAAGAACAATAATACAACGAAGGTTAATGAAAGATTGAAAAGCCATGAGAGCTATCTTTGGGCACATATACAAACACTCTGTGGTACCTATGGCAGTAGTAGTAGGTCGCATCCCTGAAGCCTTGGTAAGCAGATTACTACCAAAAGCAGTAGATCACTGCCCAAAGAAACAGCCATAGGAGGCTGAGCAACCTGAGCGACGGTGCAGCGGAAGCCATCTGCAATGTACACGCTCAGTTTTATTGGTCACACAAATTCATAGTGTGTTCCACATATTCTTGAGTGACATCTGCTGGTGCTTTATCTATAGGTTGCCTTATTTACATATAAAACACTCGTAAAGATAGTATCCAGATTCTTACTGAACCACTAGGAACAAAAAAAAAAGCCCATCAGTTCACTATAAATATTTACAATCACAACAAAAAGTCGTTTAGACTACCTTATCTCTGGAAGGAAAGAGAGGAGGAACGAACTGCTTTGGAATGAACTGATCCTTAACTTTGCCAATGAGAGTTATGACGACAGAAAGCCTCTTAAGTTTTCTGTCCTTCTGCATCTGCAAAATAACAAGCATCCTTATGCACCTCAGGGAAGCATCACAAAGGTCGATTCGTAGCAACTTTATGGTTTGATGATGTATACTATGCATATAGAGTGCATCTTCTCAGATGTGCATGTAAAAGTACAGCCTTGATTAGTTAATAACAGTCTCTTTTTAACCCAAGTCAAAATATGGCAAGCAAATCCAATCACTTTACTGAACCCAACTGGCAAACTTGACTCAGAGCTCCCAATTTCATAGGCTTCTATTCTTGTTAATTCAAGCCTGAAATGCTGAGGCAAATTAACGCACAGATAGCCACTGCTCTAGTCATTCTGCAGCCTGTGTAGAGTATGTGAGTATATGCAGTACATACACACATACACTGGTATTTCTGCCCCAGTTAAGACTGGGGGAAAAGAATGGATGAAGTAGCCAATACCTTGCCTGTGCTTTGTTCTGCTCTTCCCCAAAAGCTTGGGGCCTGCCAGAAATGAAGGAAGAGAATAAGGACCATTTCCTCATGGTGTGACCCCACATGCAAGTTGGAATCAAGCCTCCTTGTAGTTCCACTAACAAAAAGGTGGCTGTGGCTATGCGCACGTTTTAAATGAAGAATATGTACTTACACAGCAAGGGTTCAGGATCTACTCATTCCACAGTTTAACTCAGTATTTTAAAGGGTTTGTTTTGGTAACAAACCTCCATGCAGGTTTTTCATAGTTTGGTGTATTATTATGTAAATTGCAGAGCCATGGTTATAATCCTGTGCTTGTGACATCAATTACTTATTGGCTATAGAGATTATTGTAATGCCACAAACAGCGGATTATGTCTTAAAGTACATAGTAAGCAGCAGGAGCTAATAAACTCTTCTCTTTAAATTTTATTTATTTTGAAAAAAAGAGTAAACAAGGACAGGAAAAACTATACAGACCGCACACAGCACGATTAACAACCAAAATCTATACATGATGCAGATCGCTTTAGGCATTGCACAGCCACTCTTTAGTTGTGAATTCCTCTCTTACGTTAAGTCTTACGAAGGAAAGGAGCAGCATTAGTGAAAGCAATTATGAACTTTGAAAGTCCACCATTTGTTGGGGGGGTAAGCAACAATGTTCAATGAATGTTTAATTAGAAACAAAGCATATCTACCTATACCAGTAATGGGATATTGACTAACTAGCCATTGTTTATGGGCTGTTTTAGATAACAGACAAGACAGATTAACCCCCAACATACACAATTTTAAAACTAAACATGCAGTTGTAGGAGCCTGTGATCACACAATAAGGGAGGTACAAATCCAGAGGTTTATGTCCCTGCTCTGCCCCATCTGCACCTTGAGATTGAACTCCAGCTGCCTCCATCCAGCTACGAGTGCTCTGACCAGCAGATCATTTCTCCCAAACTTTCTTTTGTTGTGTATAACTAACTAAATATGTATTGAAACTGGGACTTAAGTTCCAACGTCCGCATCTGACCCAAGTAGTTTAGCTACCAGCTAGTAGCAGTTGTCCTGCTCTCTCCATGTCAACTAATACTAAATTTAACAAACTGTCAGCATGCCAGAATAGCCAGCACGCTGGTGGTGAGAAGGGTGATTTGGGTTTAAAGAAAATACTGTTTTGAAAAAAATGTAATTCCATGAAAAGAGAAAAAAAAACACCTAGAACTCTGAGGGAGTTACTAGGAAGTTTTCTGAAATGTGAGAAATTTTCACTAGAAGCGTCCTTCTTTGTACGAAGTTAAATACCTTCTTGTTTGGGGAGCAGCATGTGTTTGCACTTGGTTTGGCTCCTGCTCTGTATTAGAATTCTGCTCAGGGCAGCACTTAACTGGAAAACGAAGCTCTGAATTACAGCACTGACACGACCCACTTCCTAATACAGTCAAAAGGAACACATCTTTGATAAACTTTTAAGAAACAGGACTCCTGTGGTTTCACACCATAAGGATGGCAATACAAATGGAAGGAAGAAAGAGACATATAAAAGATGCAACACAAGAGTAAATTCCTTCTGAATACAAAATTTCCCCAAAATGATTGCGTTTTCATGCGTAAAACTTATGAATTATGTGTTAAAAAGTCCCTGTGATTCAGCAACAGAGTGAAAATAAAACATGAGAGAACACAACTTCTCTAGTTGCCATTTTCTCTGACTCCCTAGAGCCCAAATCCCTCCCCCTCCAAGAGCTCCCTGCCTTCATTTCTGATTTTGTGGGAATTATCTGGTTGTGTTTATCTCGGGTGTTATTTTCTCTTAAGGTGTTGGAGTTTGCCTGAGATGCAGATGAGCTGTGTGAGAACACAGCACAGCAACCTCCAGATCATAGTTCCAGTGGTTGAAGGTATTCTGCAAACACGCAAAATATATTCCCTTTCCACTTAATGATGGCAATATTTAAAGGCAGCCAAGTGACTTGTATACAATGGTAATGCATATCATTTTATTTAGAAGAAAGCCTCAATAAGAGGTTGTATTTCTGGTACCTCACATTCAAACATCTCAGAAATTCAAACATTCAACAGCCCATATTTCAGCTCTACAAGAAAACCAACCTTTTTGCCTGTAAGCCCAAGTGGCTGGGCTTTCTGTATAGCACAAAGCAGAGTAAATGTTGGGAGAACTTTATGACTGCAAAATGGTCTGCATGAGATCTACAGGCTATATCATCTCCAATATCCTTCTGTAGTGATTTCCATTTGCGCCATACCATTCAGTTTCAAAGCTACCAGTCTCACACCTACAGCTCCATGCATGCAAGCATTCAAAAGGAAAAGACAGAGTTTATTCTGTTTTGAAAGTTAGTTTTGCACTTACCATTGCTATAATTGTATATATGTACAGACATAAATATGTTGCATATATGCATATACAATCACAGACACATATAAACATTCATGTATGTATATGCAGGTGTGTATATATCAAGGTGTGTCTGTTGACTTCTGCATTGTACAGAGAGGAGTAAAACTGTATACACACACCACACTTACAGGCAAGGATTTGATATAGACTATGTATTGTAGATACAGAAGAAAAACCTAGGAAATACTGAAAAATTATCACAGCTATCCAAGACCAAGCTAGCATTTTGTCACCAATAAAACATGGCAGCACACACATTTCCTAGTTAAAGCAGCATGTCTTTAAGAAGCCAAACGAAATCAGTGTGAGGGGAGTCAAAGAACTGATTTCCAATGCACCAGACTGGACGATTTCATTTTTTTAACCTTTAGCTCTAAATTCACTGGCCTTCCACTCCTGTTGCTTTCACTTTTCCTCTCCCTCTCGCCATTTCCTCCATCCGGCAGAAGTGCTATAGCCCAGCTCCATCCACATTTTCAAGCCGCTAATATTATGGGAATGTAAACCACTAAGAGAGGAAACATCCGATTCCAAAGACTTGCACAACAGCTGGACAAAATCAGGTTGGGGTTTTTTTGCAGCAAGGGGGCAACTAACTCCACCTCTCCAAGTTCGGCTCTGGCTGTCGAGGCACCATTACAGCCAAAGACTTTTCTGCAATGGAGACAGGCTGGAGGGAAGGAGGAAACAACTGTGTGTTTTTACATTTAATTTAGGAGGATTACTTTATCTGAAAATCTTTCCCCCCCATACCGTGTAAAGTTCCTTGTTTACTGTATAGAAGTCAAGACAACGTGATCAAAATAATAGTGAAAAGTTAAATTAGAATCTCATATGTATGGACAAATAGATAAATTTATATGTCCGACTATTGTGGTCTCATCTAATTTCAAGCTTTTCATCTAATTTCAGTTTGAGTCTGTTTCCTTTCACAATCCATGGCAGTGAGTTAGTTTTTCTATTGCTCAAAAAAAGCAATTTTTTTTTCCAAACCAGACCACTGCTTGTCATGTTCACTTAACAAATGATTCAGAGCATCCCAATCTTTATTCTTCTAAAAAATGCATATTTAATTACAGCCTGTGAAAGCACTGTCTGGAGAAGTCAAATGGCAGCAATGAGTGTGAGCTATCCTGGAGGTAAAAAGAACAATCTTACTTTCCAAACAGACTCAAAACTTTGTCATTCATTTCTGAAGCAATTTTTGTTGTCGTTTTCTACAGCACATGCTGAAATCATTACAAAATCCCTGTATCTGAACATCTTGAGTCACAGAACTCGGAACAAGGTCCACTCAGGCCGCAACTTGTATCAAAACTCCGGACAACTAACAGGGCAGCGTTGGGATTCCTTACACTCCCTTCACCCAGGTGCTTTAACCTATGAAAACCATTCCAGAGGCATTTTTATTCAGAACAGCTGAAGAGAATTATATATGTCGTATATGTTATGTCATGTTATATTAAAGGAGAAAATGAAAGTTTGGTTAATCAAAATCACTGAGCTGAGTTAGCATGCCTGAGAGCAACCTCAAATGGAGATCTGCTTAAGAAAATGAGGCCATGCAGATACTACTATTTTGTTCCTCTCTTCAATCCATGTCAGGTTATTCTGACTAATAAAATAGGGAAAAACATTTGTCCCGTACACTGAACAGAGATAAGAGGTCTGAAATCCTCTTTTCATTAGCCTCGCTGTTAACTGTTTCAAATTATTGCTCTTTTACAGCTGTTCTATAACCAATTCATTGGGGACCTGCTATCTGATATATATATATCTAATAGTGGTTAAAAAAACACAGAAAAAACACTTGTGAAAAATCTGCGTGGTGACTGACAAATACAAGACTCTTTTAAGCAGCACCCAAAGCACAGGGACTTCAGTGGAAGAGAGAAGGGAACGAAATTTAACCAATTAGTTAACCAATTTGGTTATGAAACTGCTAATTTTGCATCACAGATGTGCAATTGTTTTAGGGTTCAGTCCAACCAAAGGTTGAATTTCCCCAGATGCCCTTGCTGAGACAGTCACTGAAGGCAGATCATGTCTCTCAGAATTGGATCTCCAGAAGACAAAAGCTGAGATTTACTAATGTTCATGTAACAAATATTTAACTGAGAATGTAGTAACTATGTCATGAAGCTACTGCAACGCAGTTGTTCTTTGGATTACACAGAAAATATGTTTATCTGCATAATTTGAAATGTGGATGCTTACCTATGATTTGTGAGTCACTCTGAAACTTCCAGTTTTCAGAAAAATATAGTTCTGTATTTAAACTGCTTCCATTGCCCTTATTTACGGTCTTCATTTATTAAAAGAAATCCAAGAGGTTTCCATGCAATTTTATTGAATATTAGCCTTAAAAATTAATTATCTAGATGTTAACAACAACATTTACACACTGTGTTTGGAAAAGCATTTTGCTTCCCCAGAGTACATATTTTTCAGTTAGCAAAAGAGCTCTGGTATGTCAAGAGTAACTCATGAGGAAGTATCAGTCCATCATTTCAAACCAATTTCACAGTTGCAGGAAAGGTGAACAAAGTTTCTATAGGTGAACATGTGAGGAAAATTTATCCTTGTTCTTACCCTGAACTCTACTGTGTCAGACAGCTATATTTCAGGATTTTTTTTATATTGGTTTTTTTTTAAAGACCAACACAAATGTAAATGTTCCAATTTATAGTGGCAAAATTAGGTGACAGATTCATTCCTCTTCCCAGTGAACTTAAATTTTTCTTTGGGGCATTGAAGGCAGGGAACATTTTGTTTTTCTTTTGAAATGTAGGTCCCTCCACCACGGTACCGTGGGTTCGAGTCACAGAGGAGACGCGGGTCCAGCACAGGAGCGCAGTTGCCCTTGCCCTCACCAGTCCCAGCCTCCGCAGAGGCGGAGAGGTGTTAGCAGGCAGCTAGTTTATTCCCCACAGACCACTCCAGAAGATAGTCTCTTTACTGCGTTAGCCATCAGATACATATCTGTGCTCACTTACAACTGGAAAAAAAATATGAGAGTTCAAGTCTTTTTATATCCCCAAATAAATAAACAAAACAGTTCAGACAATACAATAGAACCAGTATTTTCAAATGAGCTTTTTGATGAAGTCTGGATAGATTTCCAGTGCACATGATCAGAAAACTAAGTCAAATCATTTGGCATTGCTGTTAAAAAGCTCCTTGAAAGAAAGAAAGAAAAATTTTTAAAAAAAAAAAGAAAAATAAAATAAAATATGATCTTAGGGCAGAAAAGGCATTTTGTATACTAGGAGCCGGCAAAGTGTGGGGCAGCAGCGAAGAAAGTGTTAAGAGAACTGAAGATAAAAAGGTGCCATTAGGGAGCTGGCTTTGGAGGAGATTAGACAGAAATAAGACAAAACTTTTCTTAAAAACAAATAAGCAAGCAAAGCAGCTCTCCCAGCCGTATGATCAGCAAAGAAATCAGAACTGTCAGCTTTCATCTGCCTTGTACAATAAACCTAAACTCAAAGAAATAGTTAAGTTTTGATTCAAGCCACACAAAGCTAATTTTTACTGGCCACAGTTTTCCTAACTAGGTGTTTTGGACTCTGAGGAACATGAGATTTTCTAGGTTGAGAAGTGTTTTAGTATTGCTACTGTGTCAACTTTGAATTATGCACAGATTTTTAAATATGGAACTGTTCCTCTACTTATGATGACAGGCACATTCACATCATATAAAATTGGGAATGGGGAGAACTAAACAAAGCCAGTGAGTTCTGAATTGATCACCTAAAACATCTGCTGTATTGCTTAGGAATTGCAGCACATATGGTATATAGGAGCATCCAATATTTGGAGTCACACTACCTATGCAGAACATCCATAAAATGTCAGAAACACCCATTTTGGCCATTTCAGTCTTAACTCTGAATGTTCTTCTTTTAAATAAAATGCATAAAATTATTTTGGGGTTGATTTTTTGTTTTATCACGTAGTTTGATTGCAGTCAACTTAGCTCCTGCCCTAAGTTGCCCGTATGTGTCTGTACAACACTGAGAATACTAATGGTGTTCAAAAAGACAACAAGAACATAATGGAAAAGAGAAAGAAAAGTTATCAACTAAATGTGATCCTTCCTATCTCAGCCAATCTACTCCTTGCACTTACTCTGAATCTCACCGCTATTATGGTACAATAATCACACAGCAATCTTCACACAATATCTATTAACAACAAATCATCAATATGCATTTCTAAACAGGATTTTACTCTGATGCAACAATCCTGCTATATAAAGCTCCAGTATTGCCAAGAGCTAGGACGTGACATTTTCAAGAACAGCTGACCTAGGAGTGAATTAGGCACCTAAATGCCTTTTAAGCACTAACGTATTGTTGAGAATCTGGTCCTAAGCATCAAAATCTCACTAAAAAAAGGTCACGCCGGAGCCTCTGAATTTGCATTTAAAAATAGTAAGGCAAAATATCTCAAATGATCAAATAAAAGTATTTTTTAAATCCTACTGCCCAATTATTGGCTTTGAACTCCCATGAAGTTAAGCTATTTTGTAAGTTTGGCTTTGATTTGGGGGAGATAAGAAATGCTGGACTGTCATATCCACTCAGACTACATCCCAACAGAAAAGAGAGCTACTGTGCAAAACAAAGAAAATACCAAATGGGGTATTGGAGCCACAGAGTCATAGAAGCCATTAGGTTGAAAAGAAATTCTTCAAAAGGGAACTAGTCTAGGGAACAGTACAGGTTCAGAAAAGACGGCAGCGATCAGCTAAAATACTTGTAATTTCTCTTGGCTAGAGTTTCCTTTAACCAGTTCAAGCTCAGAAAGAGGTAAGGGTGAATCATGAATCAATACTTGCAGAGTCTCTCTGGTAAACTTCTTATTTGTTGCAGTCTCCGTTGCAGAACCTGAGACAGAGGCTTTTGCCCTAAAGATAAACTCTAATAAAAGTGCCTGTACTTTCTCACTGCCTTGAACCTAATGCATGGGTAATAATCAGTAACAAGTTGTGTAATTCTCAGAGTCCCTCCAAAACTTACTGAACTACTCACCACAAGCGATTACAAACAAACCCAGCACTAATTTACCCCTTATGTCATCAGACAAACTAGAAAGATTCTACTCAACCTTCTCAAACACTCTCCTTCAGAAGAAAAAATTCATTCTGGGATGGCTACAAGGTGAATCGGGTACCAGCTTTGATAATTCCAGCTCACATAAACACAAGGCAGCATGGAACCCAAATTACAACACACAAAATCATATGTCATTTAAAATAGGTTCAGTGCCCAACCAGTGTTGTCCAGTTTGGCAGGATCATTATTTCTAACACTGAAATGCTAAAATATGGTACTTAATGAAGCCACATCATGTACTTAATAATAGCCAGCTGTATGACTCTGAAAATGAAAAGCTTATTTTCTTTCTTTGCGACCCGAGGTCATCGTGAACCTGAAGAGGGCAAAACTCACATATCACGCTATCTGTGCCACAAACCTTTTTCTTCTAAACCAAAAAGGCCCTAAGTTTTGTAAGGAAAAAAAAAAATAAAAAAAAAATCAGAGCTTTGTAAAGAGCAGATCACAAAAGCAAAAACATCCCCAAGAGCATATATAATTCTGTGAGAGCTCCCTCTTTTGGCAACAAAAAAAAAGCTTGACAGATATCACTGTAAAGCTTCTCACGAGGGATTCTTTGCTTTCAGGACTACAAAACTCAATATCAATTACACAGACCAACCTTACTGTATTTTATCTTTTAGAGAAGACCTCATCTGCACAAAAGTCCTCATTTACCAATACAGAGGAGGCTGCTCCTCTTGCATTTTGGTGTTACTTACACTGTCCTTTGATTCTGCAGAGACCTTGAAGCAAGAGGAACCACTCAAAATTTCACATTTCCCCCCAAGATCTTGCTGGGAGCTTAGCTTTATAGGGCTGGCCAGGAGCAGCCAGAAACAGAGGCAATTTGGTATTGGCTGGGATAAAAATCACAGGATTAGTCAAGAAAATAGGTCACAGAGGACAGGCCAAAGAACAAGTGTGAAGAATGGCTTTTTTACTGATTAGTCCCTTCCTGGGAAGCGTGCCAGAAAGTACAGAGGGTCCCCAAGAAATTTCCTTTTAATACTCAGACCAAGTTACACTGTGTAGTTTTTCCATGGAAGCTCAGGGTTAGAGCTAAGCTGTCAAATGGAAAAACACCTCGAAACTTTTTAGCACTATTGGGATTGCTAGTATAAAAGCTTTTACCTGGACACAGGGTTTCTAAAGGATGCTGTTCGCTTGGGAAGGAGCACTGCCCTGAACGTGGGTTGCATTAGAAAACTTGCTACGCCTGACTTCCCAGTTAACTGGGGGCTGGGATTTCCAAGGGAAATCTGTTCACCTGAGTTGTTAATACATTTCTCAGTAAAATGGAGTTTGGGGTCAATATGCCAAGCCTACAAGCACTTTAAGGCAAGTTCTTTAGTATTTTCCTGTACCAAAAACCTAGACCTATTAATATTAATTTGGCCTTGGATAGGAAAGAGTGAAAGGCTTCGGTTAACTTTTTCCTTTTACTTCCCTGTAATTTACATCAGCTGATATTGTGAAACTCTGATTCTATACCATGGGAGCTTTTTAGCAGTTTTTGTTAAGGGTTATTGAAATTTAAAAGTTCATTATGTTACAATTCTCTCATCTAGGCCTCAAAGGCTTTTGCATTACTGCTGTCCTGTGGGGAAACTAAGCAGGGGGGTACTGGTTAAGTGAACTCAGGGAGAGCTCCTTATAAACATTATAGGTATTATGGGGTCTTTCAATTTAAATACACTGTCTGCAAAAGGCAGATTATTCTGGATTTATATACATAAAGAGAATATCATGCTAACTTTTTATTAAAAATTAAAATCTTTTGAGTCACAACAGAAATCAATATACTACAATTTGAGTGAAGTAGAATGATGATCCTGTGGTTAAGTAATTGAAAAGGGAATTGAATAATCTGTCATTCTCCCTGCTCTGGGCAAGTTAGCTCTGGATGTCTTAAGCACTGCATTGTAGGCTCCTAAAAGAGTTAGACATCATGTTTTCAAAAGCAATTCCAGCAAGTAAGACAACATTTCGGTACATACCTAAACACAAGTCTGATTTTTCCATTTTGCACATCCTGGAAGTCTGGCCTTTTTTAACATCTCAGCCTGAGAGATGAGATGGTTCAAACAACTGACCTTAACAGCTTGTACAGTAAGAATTAAAGGCATGTCCACCTGATCAGATACAGTCTAGCACTGCCCACCTCTAAGCTCACAGGTGAGAACCGACTGGTTGTAAAATCATGCAAAAATGTGAGCATGGGAAGTGGCTGCTAACAGATCTATAAAATGTGCAGAACAGCGCTGAACTGAGTCCCTCTTGCTTAGAGCAACGCTAGACCTATCTGCAACTGACTTTGTAACAACATCCTAAGAAGTCTGAAACCTTAACTCACCTTTGAAAATGAGACTAAACTTCCTAAAGTACTTATGCATTGCTCTGCATAGTGTTGCGATGATCAAGTTCTAAATTCAAGAGCTCTTCTGAAAACTGAACCTCTCAGCTCAGCAGAAAGAGCATTATACTTGCTTTCTTTAGTTCTTTTCCTCTGTTGCCAGCATAAGTTCATTCTATCTGGGATAACATCTTGCAGTGTTGAGACATTAGACTAAGCTTTTGTGCTCAGATTGTTCTTTGCTGTATGTATATACCTAATTACATACATCACTGCTTATTTATACAGTGGCATAAATCAGGGGTGAGGTGGTCATAGATGGATAACTACTATGTTTTAAAGAATAAGGCAACACAACTGGGACAAGATGGATGGTGAAGGCAGGCAAATCGTGATGCAATTCCATGTGAAAATGTAACTGTGTAAACGGTATAGGCAAAATCTGTTCAAGCTTCCATATAGGTCCAAATACATTCCAGAATCAGGGCTGATGCTTCTTTTCATGCCATGCCATCAGCATCTTTTTCACATCCAACTGCGGCAGCTTCAGAAGAAAAGTATTTGCCTTCATTTTGAATTTGCCTGCCTTTTGTCACAACCTTAATTTCATTGAATTGCTGAGTTTTGTATCTTTATAAAATGCAGTATTCAAGCTTCCAGCAGACATGCAGATTAGCCTTATCCTAAAGCACCTCATCTCTATTTATCCCGGGATAATTAGTCACATAAATTAGAAGTCATTACCAAAGGCTACAAAACCCTTTAGCAAAGGCTTCTTGACAGGCTAAACATGTTTAAAGTACTTTTAAGGTCTGAGGGAGGGAAGAGAGGGGTATGGGGGGATGGGGTGGGGGAAGAAATATCATCACAGTAACAAGTAAATTCTGACACAGAAAATGAGGCTGCGTTGATCTGTATTCATTCCCAAAGAAAGACTTATACCATTGTATGCTGCCACGGTGATATATAACAGAGGACATTTAAAATGCCAAGCCATAAAAGTGTATTTTCTTCATTACATTTTCGTTGAATGCTTTGATCTTCCCATTTTACACTATAAGTTTGATTCATCATTACTTCCAGTAAGAAACTGCCACATTTGATTGTGGAAAGAAGAATTCTTATCTAATTGCAATTTGTAAGCACAGGATTTAGTGTATTGTTGCCTGAAAAATGGAACTGTCTAAATTATTTTCCCTGAAACTAACATCCTCAACAAATAAAAGCAACATACGATAGCTGGGCATAATTAAAGAAAGATGACACCTACTGTTACATGAATAAAGAAAATGTGTTGATGACAAGAAAGGGAAAAAATGTGATTTCCCTGCAGTTTTGGTGAAACACAAAAGCATCATATTTTAGTTTTTTAACACATTTGTTCAATGAATTGGAAAAAAAGCAATCTCATCCTCCAAACCAGCCTGTAATGTACAGTTATTTCCCTGCAATCAGAGGAATGCATGTCAGACATTTTGGATTTACTGTGCATGCACAGCAACCCTGCCTGAGTGTCCGGACACCCAACAGTCTTTTCCAAGCAATGGCATAGAAATGAGAAAACAGCCATGAAAATCTAGGCATGTAGAAAACCTCCCTTAAAGGTTCCTATTTACAGCTTCACTTTCAACAGCCATTTTGATCTTTTAAGGTGTCTATACATATGTTATACAGTCAGTTTTCAAGCAACTTTCTGCTTCTTCAAACCTGCGCTTTTTGTCTTCCCGCTTTTTTACTCCTCATCCTTGCTCCCTCACATACGCTTATCTATTCCATTCCCCAATATTAAACTCACAGAAAACCACTGTTAACAAAACATGTAATATTCTGTTATCATTTGGCATTTTACTATCCAAAGCTTAGAGTATTTGTCTTTTTTTTCCTTTGTTTTCAGCACTGTCCTGTTTCACCCCTCCCCACAGCATTCACATATTCATTACAGATGCATTGATAAACTAGTTTTCGACTCCATGGGGTGTGAATAGGGTTATGGAAATCACCTATCTATAGCAATACTTCATAACAAATATGCAGTGATAGCTCTGAGAGCTGTATTATTCCCCATTCTCAACAGCATAAGAACAGTATAATTTGTAACCTGTTGGAGGAAATGCTACACTGACATTAGCAAGTTTTCCAGCCCATTCTGAGATCCATTCTGCTCCAGCTACTTTCTTGTTGATATGTACTCAGGAAAGTTTAAAACTAGACTGGATAATTCTACCCAAGTTGGCAGTCCAGCTTTGACTGCAGAGAAGATGTATTCAGAGAATAATGTGTAATTTACTTATAGAGAAATATACTTGGACTATGACTAGCTATTACAGAAGGACTATCTAGTACTATCTACTATAATTAACTATTACTTGTAAGCAAATATCTTTCACAGTGATGAGAAAAACTATAAATCCCTAAAAAGAAAAAAAAATATCTAATTATGTATCTTCAGTGCTTACAAATATCTGGTCTCAAGTATTATGTCTCAATATAGAGGTCATTACTCCAAGTGGGAGCATAGTAGCTATGGCTGGGATTGCAAGACAAAAAAAAATTAAAAATGGTTACACTAGATTTCAAGGTCACACTGCAGCAGCAATGGGGTCTAGCAGCCGTATGAGGAATGCAGCCAAAACCAGCTTAGGAAGCACTGGCCTTTTCTTGAGATATAAGAAACGCTCTACATGAGTCACCTTCTGAGCCACCTGCAAACTGCATACCAACAAGCCCCCAAATATCAAAATCATGGGGGGGGGGGGCATATGCATATCTCTCTTGTAGACCAGGATCTCCAGTTAGCAACAATAAATAAATAACGTAAATAATTTTTTGCAACAGTAGACTATGTTTTTCAAACATCCAGTTACTGAACTGGGTGTTTGTAACCTGTAAACTTTGACACTGGCTGCACAAGAATTCCAGAGCTGGAGAAAGATCTTACTAAATTAATGTGTTAATAACCACCTTGAAGATCAATGCCCATTTTACCAATATTTCACTTAGCACAAGTATAACGTCATATTTCACCTTGATTCATTACATGGGCAATTGTTCTCTGCATTGCCAACCGTTAGGACAAACTCCAGCATTAGGGCCGAAAAATTCTGCTGTGTACCATACGTGAATATCAAGTAACATGCAGGAAACTGAGCTATAAGAGGTTATTCCAGTCTCAGTGTGGGTACTGTGCTTGCCAACCAGCACTCCCATCTCAGCCGCCACTGAAAGCAGCTGCCATAAGTTCCTCAGTAGCCGGTATCATTGCCTGGAGGCAGAAGTACCTTTTGACCATTTCTGTATATAGAAAAGGACCAACGAGATTAGAAAACACTTACTGACATTAAGCGTCCATTAGATGATCTCCCAAGGTCCCTTCCAACCTCAATGATTCTATGAAATATTCTTTTATGTCAATAAACACAAGCAGATCTGATCAAATATTGATTTCCAGCACTCCACTTCCCGAGGCAGCCTTCTTTCTCTATATAACATTGTGAGTTAGTTAAGCGATGGGGAGGATGAGGGATGTTTTCCACTACTGTGTCTCTCTTTTGAAGCCTCAGGGGGTTCTCTACAGATTCAAGAGGAACAAAACACATATGGCTTTGAAGAGAGCTCTTTCTTAGGGCTGTCAACAATGCTTTGGGTTTGTGAGGTTTTTCTTGGACTATTCAAAGGAGAATTTTTGTACCAGGATCTGGATGCCCCCTTCAGCACCTGAAGGGTTCCACAAGCTTCTTCCCCAAATCTACGATATTAATACAAATAAAAGAAGCAAACAAACAAGACCATCCCCAACATCTTAGCCAAGACAGACTTCTTTTTCCTGAAAAGGAAAAGTCTCCATTTCCCTCAAGTAAATTATGACTATTGCTGCTGATATTAATTTCACATGGAAGATGTTCAGATACTGCAATGTTAGATAAAAACCCTCAAGTGTTCAGGACAAGGGTCAGTCCTCGACCCACACTACTGCAAAATATTTGCCAGGCCTAAGCAGATGGTCTCCATCCAAACAGCACAGGTAGCCACTTGCCTCCTGGGGCACTTCACAAGAGCACAGCAGGGTCAGGTATCTCTGCTCTAGCCTGTTCCATGGGTAAATCCTGCCTCTTCTCCTCACCTGCTGCTTTCCCCGTCCTTTCACCCTCTTACCCTTTCCCTTCTACACATCAGAGTACGTGGCAAGGAGACAGCAGGGTGAAATTCCCATCATCTCTAACAAGTCCTTAAGGGCGATGGAGTCCTACGTGTTTCATTCACTTTGCTAACCGTACAGTATTTAAACCTCATCTGAATTGGTAAGTAAAGAGCATATCCCTGGGGCTGCAGAAGGCAAATACAAATTCCTACTCCAAAGGTGTACAGTTTAAAAGGAAGGCTGGGATAAGACAAGATAAAAACTCAGAAGAAGGATGAAGTGTAAGCCTTGTATGTAGCGATGGCTTTTTTCTCCTCAGAAACCATACCGGAGAGGAAGCAGAAGACATGGTCATTCCACAATGAGCAGTGTAGGACACGACAAGCAGAGAGGTTCTCCTCTGCTCATGCAAGAGCAGGATTTGATATCTTCCTGCTACTTCTGCAGTAAGTTTTACTGGGTTGGGGAAGATTCTATTGAATTCCCATTAAAAAAATCAAAATGTGATCTTCTTCAGTAATAAAGAGCGCATTATTTATTTATTTTTCAACTTCCCCTAAAAATCCCCCAAAGTACAATGAAAGCGGTATTAGTGCAGGGCACATCACAAGCATTTGGAAGAGTAGGGAAGAAAAAGGAAAACTCTCCCACTGAGCTCCTCTTTTTCAGAAGTATCTTTCTATCATCAGGAGTGAGTTCTTTTGTTTGTTTGTTTGTTTCATTGCTTTCCTATATTTTACCAGATTTTTTCTTCTTTGATTGCAGAAAACATTTTCAGTCTGGAATAATTTTTAACTACTTCATTAAATTGTCCTAAAATGCAAAGAATTTTAAAACATTGTGCATTTATGAAGTGAAAACCCATTCTAGACCTTAATGGAGCTATTGCTGTGAAATCATAAATCAGCATGGTCAAAAAAAACGAACCATAGTATCTCGCACTGATGTGGGAGGAACAGTTTCCAGCCTTTTATATAACTTTTAATCTATGTTAGGCAAGAAGTATTAAGACTGACTTAAAGACACTGACAGGGTTTGAAAACAGGTATGGTAAAGAAAAACAATTCATTATTTCCTATCAAACAGTGAAAACTTGGGGCCTTTTTCAAAATATCTGAGCATCCTCAAACCTAAAATGAAGTCAGCTGAGTACTGCAGCTGTTCCGTACTTCTGAAAGTCAGTTGCCCATTTTTAATGGAGAATGGCAAAATACCTTGTGGGGATATAGTGCAATTTAATGTATTATGAAGACAAAATACTAAGTACCACTTCTTACAGTACACACCATTTCATCAGGGCATTTTTAATCAGCATGCCTCTGAGAGTAGCGAGCTCAGCTCCACAATATTTAATGTCGATGGCTGCTGGTTAGCAGGGGTGGCAATTCTGCTTAGTGGGGACATCTTCCAGTGATTTAGCAGTGATTAGTGTTTCTCAGTCTCCTGCTGACTGTCGCTGCTCCTTTCTCTAACAATAGCTGCTTTCTTTCCTCAGCTCTTCTGCATGTTAAAAATTGTTTTTAATATTTTTCCAGCACCCCCCTCTTTCTGCATGCCTCCTCATTTCCTAGAAAGAGCTTTGGCCCCAAGGGCTTGGGGAAGGCCCTACTGCACAACCAGACATGCTGCAACTGGCCCAGTTGGCAGCGTTGCACTACTGTGGGAACTCTTAGTCCCTTTCTCAATGCATTCAGCATTTAATTCCTTCTCCCTGAACCTGTCCAGTGGCAGCAAAACGCTTTGCTGCGAGTTTTCAGTTCCCTCAGTAGGAGCGTTGTCTTTGCAAGGGAATCTTCTATGACCTACTTCATCAGTTCAACAGAGAGCTCAGCAGAGACTGTCCATTTAAGAAATTCAATAACTTTTTGGTAATTGTTATTTGGTCCTTGTCTTTGGGACAGAATTATTCTTTTGTATATTCTGTCTTTAGTGTTCTCACACATTAAATACCAGTAAATATATTAGTGGTTCTAAGTGTGCTAAAATTCCAGGCTTGCAATTTCAATCATGTACTTTAAATACGCAATACCATTTGTCTGTCTGCTTCCCAACTTTGTTAAAACAGTGGTTGATTTCTTGTGGGTGGGGCTGGTTAGGTGATGCTTCATTAAATTCCTAGCAAAAAATGTCTCACAGATTTTGATAATTAGTTTTATTTAAATTTACTAATAACATAGCCTGAATAGAACCCTGATTTAGTGACATAAAATAACAGAAACAATTCTTGTTGTTTCTTTCTTTTCATTGTAGAAGAGTACTCTTTCTTCCTTTACAGGACACTTTGGGCTTATTATATCAGAGGTAGATGATACCATGTCTTAAATATCAAATCAATCTATTATTGGTTTTGCCATAAACTTCTTGTATAATCTTCAGTAAGTTATTAGCTTCCCATCTACAGAAATCAACCTCACACTGTGCTCTACCTCTTCTAGATACTAAATGGTTTCCTTAATAAATATAATAACAATAATCAATAGTAGGATATTTTTAAAGTATTTTAAAGTAGAGGTGATTCCAAAACACTCACTAGCTTTTTTTTTACTAACAGCCAGGAAACTTTAAAGAAAGTGTTTGAGCAATAGTTGTATTCCCAGCATCCACTTCTTTTAGAAGAATTTGCAAATTTGTTGGTATTCAAGTGGCATCCATAAAATGATCATGTATGAACACATTTTAAAATGCAGAGAGGAAAAGAGAGTACAGAAAGCTGTAGAGTAATTCAATATTTCAAAGACTGCAGCCTATGAACCCAAGACAATAAGGACTCTATAACAATGGAAGTCTACAGTGTACGTAGGGTTTTGATATCAGACTTTATTTTTTAATCAGAGAATGAATTTTATCAATGTTGGTCTAAAGTAACCTTGGGCACTGTTAAGATGGCTAAAGGGGGAAGGAGCCTGGATAAAATAATTGCATATAAATCTCCAAGAAGAAATTGCATTTGATCCCAAGTACACACAGAATATATTACCACCAGGCTATTTTTAAAATACTTACTGAAAGAGACTGAACAATAAGAATTTTCTTGGGCATGAAATGGAAACAAAAGCACCTATTTTTAATAAACATTTCATAAATTGTCTTTATATTTCTTTAAAGACTGCAGGAGCATTCTCCCTTGACGTAAATGGTTCTAGATCTGCATCTTCAGAAAATGACTAGAAGCAAGACCCACAAAGTCTCAATGTTTGTATCCCTAGATTGTAAATCACGAGCAATTTCAGAACAGAAACACAAAATGATGAATCCATTCACTGTTTAAACTTGAGTTCAGCTGTACTGCTGTATTGACAGCATCTAAATTTAGGTACTCAATTTAGGAGCTTTTATTAGCTGGCTAGTCTCCCTTTTTAGTAGTGTAAAGAAAGACTGATCCAGAGGGCAATTCAGAACACACATGTGAGGCTCCTACTCTGGGCGACTCTCAGTGCTACGCAGTCACCCTAGGGCCATCAGCCTCTTAACTTACATGCCTCAGTCTGACAGTTAGGGGAGCCCCTCGAGTGCCAAGATTTTTCAGACTTGTTCAGGAATCAACACAGTTTTTCCCTGCCTCTTTATAGTGTGCACATTATAATACATCTGGAAAGCTGTGCTGGACAAGTGATAAATGTTCATTGGAGACTAAAGCTCCTAAGCTTGGGATAAGGGTGCCACTTGGACTTCTCACTCAAAAAGATGCTGCCATGCCAGAGCAACTGGCAACTTAAAGTATTATTGAGGCAGCCCAAATCAAGTTTAGCTATATTTCTTGCTCAGAAATAATTTGGTGCACCGATGTGGATAAGGTTGTGTGTAATTCTTGTAAGATTGTATGTGAGTATTCCATGTTTCATAGGACTGACCGATTTCACAACCTTGGATTTTTAAAAACTAGTCATCTAGTGTAAGCTAGTCATCTTGGCTCTCTTTATTATCAATGGAGGGAGAAAATCACTTCTATAGGATGAATCTTTTTACTTCTCTCAGATAAATGTCTTAGGAGAGAGTGAATCATCTTTTAGAGCTTCCTTGCACACATCAGCCATTAAAAAAGAGCTCAAATTGGTGGCTTGAACAAGGTCTCAACTATGGTTTGTCATCAGGTGAAATTAATTTCACCCTAAAGTCTGTAAAAACTGGAAGGCACATGAGGACAGCTACTTCCCTGAAGCATCTGGTTGCTGACGCTTCTTTCTGGATTAGGTATTTTAAACTTAATCTTGGTAGGAAGATTCTCAACACAGTAGTAAAGAAAGGAGGCAGAAATTTTCATTTCTAGTTTAAGTCTCTTTAGCAAGAGATGGTACAGAATAAGAAAAATCTAAAAATAGGGAAAGGAGTTTTGAAATACTTAAACCACATTACATAAGCAGAAATAACAAGCAAAACAAGTCAGATGAATTTCAAGTGGCACTAAATATAACTGCATAAGTAATACCATTCTAGAAGGATGATTTTCTGAATCAGAAAGCCAGTTAGCATTAATGGACATAACTTCTATGAGAGAGAGCAAAAGGAAAGGAGGTTAAGGGTCGAACACATTTTGTTCTGTTTATTCTCTGAAAGCCAATTAACTTCAGTTACTTGAGAAGACAAAGCTTGAAGAACACATCTGAAGAAATGTAAGAGAGAGAGACTCCTGAAGGAACAGGAAGAACTCTTGATACAAACATTGCCACACATCCAACAGGGCAAATTCTTTGAATTAGGCATGAAAGAAACAAGAGTCCTTCCCAACAGTCTGGAATGGAATTTTTTTGTAATTTCTGATCTTCTCTCTGTGCCTCTGAAGTCATCACCTCCAGCAGCTTGAAATCCACCACTGCTGCCTGTGCCAGATACCTGTATTCATTAGTACAAGCATATAACAATTGCTGAGGCTCTATCTTGTAGCAACCTGCTCAGCGTTGAGGTTAGGGGCTCATTTGTGTTGCACTGGATGCACAGGCAAGCAGAAAAGTTGAGATGCATAAGCAGGTCTTGCACAACCAATTTGTTTGTGATTTAAAAAAAAAAAAAATCCTGAAAGAGATGAAGGAATAAAAACAAGCTACTGTACTTGAATATAGCTGGGTTAAGAACACTCTTACCAAAAGTTTGTAAGCTCAGTAACTAGGAAAACTTTTGACAAAGATGTATGCAGGTAAATCTGTCATGATGCTTTTGCAGCTTTGGGGGAAAAACATTCAGCCACACTGGAGAACAAGACAGAGAGAAGTAAACTCTGACAGAATGAGCTATAACCTTCTAGTCATCAGGTCCATGCATGCTCAACTTGTTACTATATCTGTTCCTCACAGATTGTTCTGCTTTCACAAGAACAAGTACAAAGAAGGTAAAAGAAAATAGCTACATCATACTGAACAGTCATAATTGACCCATGAGGGACAAGTACACCACAAAAACAAATAAATATATACACACACACACATATATATATCCCGCTTCCAGAGACAGATAAAAACCAGACCACTATGAGACTGTAGTAGAATTAGACGTGCCTGATGTCAGTTATACTTGCACGTGTATATAAAAAAACCCCATCTGCATGGAAGCAGTTCATGTGAGAAATGACAGGCACAACATTAATTTTTTCCATGTAATTGTTGGGATGGGGAAGCCTCTTTGTAAATGAAGCCCCTACAAGAAATGACAGGGATGAAGTGACTTGGTTGTTCTGAACAAGAGTTTCAAAGAATTACTTGTAAAAGCATTCCTTCATTTTCACCCAAAAGTTCTATAAATCCATCATGCAGTTTTAGCACTGGAACTGATATTAACTTCTGTCAGGTCATCATACTAAGAAGAAGAAATACTAAAGAAAGTTAGTTAAGAGATACCAGATATCAGTAAACTAAAAATGGTAGAACAAAACTAATTGTCATCTGTGTAGCTAGAGGCATAGGTAGATAAATACCTGAAGGGAAACCATACAAACTGATGGTTTCTGCTCTGCTAAAGTCAGTAGGGTTTCAGCATTATTAGGCCATCTACAGTCTCTCAAACAGTAAGTTTGAAAGTCAACTTTCTCTTTATAGACATGTTTTGAAAATGGCAGTCTGTCATGTATATGGGGTCCTTCTCAGTTACCTTTAAAGGATACGCAACAAAGCTAAACTGGTAAACTAAGATTCTTTTAAAATAAGAGAAACAGACACCTCCAAAGGACAATTAGTTTTATCTATTGTAAACACCAAGCTCAGGATATTGCCCTGTAGATGTGGCTTTTCTTCTCCATTACTGAAGAAATCAAGACAATGAGCTTGAATTAGATGCTTAATTCAAATTGATAAAATTAGGTTAGAAGAATTCTTCCCAATAAGACAACAGATTAGCATGTTCTCCTTAAATCACAGATATGTTTCAGAAATAAAGAGCAGACTTGGCTGAGGAAAGGAATGGAGAATTGGAACCCTATAGCGCTAGACGGAGTGTCAACAAAATTGGCGACAGCTGAAAGGTATGAAATCAGCTCTCCATCTCATTGCTGCCTATGCAGTTCTCTATTCCCTGTAGTGCTGCTTCTCTTTCTCCCTAATCTGGTTGATTTGGGATTAAAATATGAAAGCAACTAGCGGAGAGAAGTTTTATTAAACAGCTGCTGTAGAGGATGGCTTTGAGCTACCTCCTGTTACTTTGAAAGATACGATGCCAATAAATCTAGTACTGAGTAATGGTAACAACAAGCTCAGTGTTAGTACTGGTCTTGCCCTGTTTGCTTGTCCTGTGAGAAAGATGAATGACTGTCATGCCTCACATGAGAATCATAAATAGCCTGGTATCAGAAAATGAATTCAGTGCTTATGGGGCACCAGTGCCAGTGAAAGCATTTGTTCGGAGCCTGCCAGCGAGCTCTGGCTTGCTTGTGAAAACCACTGAGTTTTCTTTTCTCACATCAGTCCTTTTAGTAAAGAGGCCTTTGGAGTTTACGTCCACATCGGTGTGAACACTGTGAGGGAAGCAGTGCCTGGTTTTACTTGGAGAGAAGGTTAACATGTTTCTGTAAATTATTTTCTGAGCCTGTGGCTGTAGCAGTGAAAAAAATAAAAACTAACAACAGCAAAAAAATGGCTATTTATTCTACTTCTATGAAATCGGAGATCGGAGATTTCATAGAAATAGTAGATAGAACTGAAAAGCTGTACAGCACTAAAACTAGGAAAGGAAACAGGATTTCTCTAAATGGTGTGGGCCAAGATTATCAATCTAGATAGGGCAACATTCTTTAACGAGGGGCTTGTAGGCACAATAAAATAAACAATATGGGTGGCAACTTGCAGCCTCAGTTATCTGGATGCAACTGTATTTGTAGAGAATAACTTTGGCATCAAAATGTCTCTCCAGGTAAATATTCAATGCCAGTGATATCGGAGGACTTATTTACATTAAAAAGGTTCACATCCATTTGCATTCAGCAAACTAAAATAGGCAATGCCAGCCAGTTAAACTGGTTCCCGTTACTGTCTGTAAAAGCGTAAATGGTCATATTTGAATATCTTTGTCAATTTTTATTTTAGTTCTGCAAGAAGTACATTTTATGACCAGCAAACTAAAACAAAAGCTAACAAGCTTTTGAAAATGCTGACCTGGCCTAGAGACCTAAGTCTTTATAAAGTGATCTGGACATTTATTAAGCAAGATTTCATTTTCTTAGCTCAGGTGGTCATAGTTTAAACTTTAGTCCTAATTCCTACAAATAACTATCATCCAAAATGACTTGAAAGTACTGAGAGATCAAATCTCATTATACCTGTCTGAAAGGAAACAAAAAGCACTCAAAAATGACAAATACCAGTTGTTGAAGCATCTAACAGTATGGAAAGCCAACACACATTGTCCTTAAAACCCCAGAAAAAGAGAAACAGTATTTCTGAAATAAATTTGTCTGGTGATATAACCCGGAACAGCCAGGGCATTACTGCAGATTGCCCACCCTACCACAGCACTGTCGGTATGTCTTGGTTTTGTCCAGCTGGGAATGTCATGTGGAGAGACTTCCACAGTAGAATCAGGAGTCCCTGGTATGGTGATTTTCTGGTGTCTATATTAAGGGAATAGAAATAACACTTGGCTGCTAAACTCCTGACTCCAGAGGTCCTACAAATTTGAGCCAAGTCCCCCAAAATTGAATGGTTAGTAACATAGATCAATGTTGGGTTTCCACTCCATACCGTAGGGCGTCTCTAGTCCTGATTTTACTACAAAAAACATAGCCCATACTCAGACTCCATTCTAGCTACCCTGAGTTAAACTGTGCTGAAAATTTCTGGGCTTCTTGGAGTCTATGGACAGACTATCCAATCAGACAGCATTTGGAGCCAAATTTTCTGCTGGCTTAACACCATTAGTGTTGGTGGAGATGTGCCAGCAGGGAATTTGGCCCTTGAACTTGGAGTCAGTTTTCTGAAAACCTGTCCATTTCTAAGCAACCACAGAATGCGCTGCTGAGGGCACACAGAGACTAAAGCAAATAAGAAGCATTTTTTTTAAATCTGTGTGAGTACTTTTGGTCTGCCACCAAAAAAATAAATAGCGCCTTCAGCTTTCTACCATCTGCAGTACCTGTAATTGCACAGTCCGGACTCCAAAGGGGCCTGCAGGCTGAAACTGGTTTTGCTTTAGCTTTTTAGATCTTACAAAACCTCTATCTCATGTGATGTAATAGCAGTTTTGCAAGACCTTTTCAAGGTTTAACTCTCTCACAGTATATGTACAATTCATTCCACTCACTTGAATCCAAACACTGTCTCCAATATGTTCTGCCTATCTTTTTCATACCATTTGTTGGTGATCAGGAAAGATTTTTCCACTGTATTCTTTTCCCTTACTGTTCCCTTTTTTGCCTGCTGGCAATAATTATAAGTTGCGCAGGACACAAAAAAGCGGATATTAAATAGACTGTATATTATTAAAGATACTGTCATAGGCTTCAGTCCTGAACCAGCAGTCCGACTAATACATATTTGCCTTCCTTTGGCACATAAACATAGTCATTATTCCTGACAAAACAAAAAAAAGGAGGGGGGAGAATTGTAGCTATTTAGTAATAATTTAAGGTTTTCATTTATTTCCTTGCAATGCAATAATGTACATGCATCTGTGTAATTGTTTTCGCATGCGTTCTAGTTGAAATGCACCCTACTTCTTAGATTCATGACAATGAAACATTTATACCCTATATTCTGGGATTAATTTATATTGATTGTTTCATATTATATTATTAATATTAACATGCCACTCCTCCCCTTTAATTGTCCTTTTCTTTTCATAATAATAGCTGCTGTGAAAGAATCCAGTTTGCTGGAAATTCTGCACAAAATTTTTTGTCCTATCGCAGTCCAAGGATGTTGGGCCAACTCTTCAGGTGTTATAGCATTAGCTGATTTATACCAGCTGAAGGTCTCATATCTCATTTCAAACTGTGTTTCACTTCAGCTTTCGGGCTTTTGGGATAATTCATCAACTTGATCACTTCCATTTGTGAATTTGTGATATTCTTTCTTTTTCCCCTTGTTTGCTGAAGATAGGTCTATATGTAACCTATCCAGGAAGTTTAATTCTGTAAAGATCTCTGATCCAATGCACAGTGAAGGCATCCTCTTTATTGGCATCATGCTGTATTTGCTGTTTACTGCTATGTTTTTAGAAATGTTTGCTGATCACTGTTGAATGCAATTCTGACTGGAATCAAATTAATTGGATTGGGATCGAATTGCTGGGATCGAATGTTGTTTTACAGCTCAGCTCTATTTTCTACAAAATGTGAAAAAGAGAAGACCCTCTGGTGAAGTTCTACTGGAACAGCAGGATTAAACTAAACCAAATTGGGCACAAGCTCTAACTGCTGAGCTTTGGAGTCCAGAGATACTCTTAGATAAAATATCTTTAATCGACGTAATACAACATCAGTTGAGGAAAGATCTCGTGTCATGTTCTGAGGGTGAGAGATCAGAGTATTCTGAATTTATACATAGATAATACAGTGGCTCTGATATTGGTTTCATTTCTGTCTGATCCAGGAAATGGAATTCGCTTCTTAGGCATACAAAGCACCGGATAATACCATCATAGTAGTTTGCTTCTAGGTAGTAGATATCCTCAAATGATCTGAAAATGTATTACACATAGTGAACCGCACAGCAGTTCTGTAAAGCATAAAGATATGAGTTGATTATCAGACAGGAATAGTACTCCAAATGTTGTAAATATTTCTTTACCTGCTGCATTAAGTTCTGGTCATTGTATCTCAAAGAGTGTTAACTGTTTGAAACAGATGAAACAAGTGTTGTGGGCATACAGCTCTATATCAACAGAGCATATATCAAAGACTGGGGCCTCCTAATTTGAACAGAAAAAAAGGACACAGACAGTAAGTAATGGTATGAAAGAAAGAAGCTGACTGCCATTTACCACTATTAAATGGTGGGAGACAAGGATAGTTCAATGAAACAGAAGGGCTGAACGTTTCAAACATTATATGAATAATTCTTACAATATGCATAGCTAACCTCTGAAACACACTAGCACAAGTCAGTAAAAGAAAACTTTGCTTTAAGAAGTACTTGATTTCTGTACATCTAATGAGAATATTCAGATTTACTTTTGGGTAGAAAGAAGTAGAGGAATTAGCTCTTATGCTTCAAGTAATACTTTAACCACTTTCTGATAATTTTAGGAAGAAATTTGACTATAGATATGTTATTCTGTAACTGCCCACTGTGGCAACTCTCAATGATGTGTCTGTTACAGTTCATTACTGGTTACAGGCAAAGTGAACCTTTGATCTGATTTGGTGTGGTTACTGTTTTACATATGGTTGGAGTGAGGTAAGAGTAATATCCCTAAGATGACAGAGAAAATTAGTTACACAACTGGAAGCAGCTCCGAGGAGACTGTCTCTCGGGGCCAATAGCTAAGAAGTTGACACTAGGCACTCCTCAATTCTGTAAACATAGGAGCAAAGACCTCTTTAACAGAGAAAAAAAGGCACATTACCTTTGGAAGGATGAGGCATTTGTTATCTGAACACATATATTCTCTTAATTTATCATACGTGTCAGAGTTCATGATTAGATACAGGATACTGAAGTAAATATTGATACAAGTTAGCATCATAATGGTGTTGCAGACAAAGCTATGCTAAGAGTGGTTTAGGCTTGTTCAGTAAAACGAGCTGTTAAACCCACAACTGGTTCTTGCACTGGCTACTGAAAGGTGCCTTCTGCAACATCTGCACCTCCTGTTGCTGCTCCCTGACCTGGGAAATAAATTGCCTTTGCCTGTCTGTTGACTCCACCTGCTCCTTGCTTCTTGGCTGACCCCTAAAACATCTTGCCCCAACTCCATGTGAACAAAGGACAGTCATATTAGCTTCTTGCCCCAGGCTCCACTCCTAGCCTTGCCAAGGCCTCTTAAATATTTCCCTAATGCTTCTCAGTCTTTAAATCTATAAATGAAGAAGCAAATAATACCAATTTCTTTTTAAATGTGTAGGATTTCAAACATGTTAGCAAATATTAATTTTCTAGAATACCAGCTAATACCCCTTCTGATTTCTATTGCATGTTCACACACTGGTAACTAGCCACAAAATAATTAGCAACTTGATCCTCTGCCCAGGGTGAATAGAGATTCAGATCAAATCCATGGTATCTAGATATCACTGGTTTCTCAAGTTACGGAAGTTTCTGCCAAGAAGTAATGAGAGAAGAAATACATAGAGATACACCGCAAATGAATTTTCTATTTGAAATGTGTTAAGCCTAAATCAGGACACATTTCACTCATCTCAGACATTTCAGGATATTAGAAGAGCCACTGGTGTACTTTACCACCTTCATGTCACCTCCAGTACCGTCAGCAATCCTCCCCAAATCTAAAGCATCTGCTTTCATTTCTGATCAACATCAGGAAGAAATGCATCCCCCATGAATAGCTGAATTTGACTTGAACACAAACTTCATTATCAGCCTCATACCGTATCATTCACTTGGTAAATTATATTCTGCCTTAGTACTGCTGAGGCCACTGTCAGGGGTTCAGGCAAGAGCGAAAGCTGGATGAAACTCCAAGGCATCAAGTGCAGACTAGTGACGTGTTAAAGTGAGATGTTAAATAAATTTTGATTTTAACAGTGGGATGAACAAAATGAATTCTTAAACATTCAAAAAATTACCATTCACTGTCATGGCTTTCATTGTCCAAAGGCTACTGGTATCTTGGACATAGTTTCTGAGAAAGCAGGTAGACTTCTCTTTCTAAGCATTGCTCTATGTATGCATCAAAATTTACTTTGTTTTTACCATATTTATGCAAAACCCTATTTTTTTTCTTTTTAATTATCACCACTAAAACCTGCGTTTAAATAAGCAATCCAATCTCTATGTGGAAAACCACTGCATATCTGATCTGAAGACAAACTGATGTGTTCAATCTACTGAAAGTAAATCTGTGACATTAATATTCACAGTCCATTTGAACAAAGCTTCACAAAATAATTTGAGTAGTTACTGAGAAATACTGCAGAAGGTACTTTTGAGTTTCAGTGCCTTATGCATACTCTTTCCTCCGATGTATGAAAAGATATGTGCTATCTACATCTTCCATATGGATAGATTACAAAAGGACTTTAGACAATAAAATGCAAAGAACACACTACTCTTACCAGTGGGCTGAACTATCTCATCCATGTGTACAGTTCACATAAAGCCAAACTAAGGCTGATGTGGAGAGCTTTATACTTTTATTACCAGTTCTGCACCTGACTTGATACAGACTTTAGCTTCTGAAAGACTGTCAAGTGTTTATTTTTCTTTGCTTGGCATTCACGCATGCAGATACATGCATAAGCATTAACTCTCTTACCCATCCTTCAATTTTTTGTATACACTGAGAAGTCTCAAAAAAGCAAAATGTGCTGATAGAACTTCATTTAGTTTGCTTCTAGAATGGTTTTAGTCATCAGGATGTAGGCTGCTGTTTACACTAGATGACTGTCCCCTGGGTAAAGAGCTACCTGAAGAAATGGAGCTTTGGGGAGAACTGCTTTTCCTGTGTGAATTCAGATTCCGCTTATGAATTCCCAACTCCCAAGCTTCACAGTTCATCCACCATTGAAAGGGAGAAGAAAAAATACAAATAGAAGATAAAGTATGCCTCAGTGTAAAAGCTGAACAGGAAAGCGCAGGCACCTTTTTGTTAATCTTCTGCTTTTCTAGCAGCTTCCTCATAGCCCTGGGGCTCTTCGTGGCCAACCGTGTTTAGGGTCAGCTCAGCCTAGGTCTTCACAGTAAAGCAGGAGTCAGGCGTTAGTAAATACAGGTGCACCTCAGTGAAATACCAACCGAAACACCAGTGCTGCCAGTTTGTTCAGTTTTGCTGTAACATTTATCACTCTCTTTTTTCTATCTTTTGTTTTAGGCTCTGACTATTCCTAGCTCCTACAGCAACCCATAGAGGCCCCAAGGAGGCCCTCGAGAAGCCCTGCCCTGTGGTGGAGACTGGAACAGCATCCAGCATGACTGAAGGTGGAAGCCTATTAGGATCAGGGATCCACTCCGATAACTCTGCTCTGAGTATTTGCCACTGGGCAATGCTGGAGCAAGAAGCTGGAATGCACAGACCTGTGGTGTCCCCCAGAATGGATGTTATTTCAGTATTTACTGAATTTCTTTATTAATCCTGATATTTGCCCAGACACATGGAAGTACAAGTGCCAGGCTAAAAGCTTCTCACAGAATCTGGGAGCTCATCATACAGTCTTCATGAACAGCCCTGTATAAATAATCCTAATAACCTTACCATTAGTATATGTGTTAAGGAAGAGATCGTTACACATGTCAAAAAACTGAGGGAAGCTAGGTATCCATTCATCCATGCCCCACCTAATAATGCCATGCACCTGTCTGTTGCTCAAGTAGGTGTTATATACATGGTGACATCAGCATTAGAGACCCAAGGGAGCATTACTGATGCCCACGTAAGTAATTTTTTTTAAAAGAAATTAAGCCTTTAAATAACAATATTGAACTGTTCTTATTTAGTCACATCTGTAAGGTTTTACTCATGCATTGCTTAGTATTAACATGCTGTGTTTATCTCTGAGTACCAAACTCCTTTCTGTCCAAAAAATGATATTGAAAATGCATAAAAGCAACATACTGTGAATAAACAGCTTATCTTGGGGGAGAAAGATAAAATTCACAATACTAAAAATGGGGAAAACCTTCTTCACTGTTGAATTTACCATTTATAGATTAATCTGTCCATTGTGCTTCTATGAAAAGCTTTTCTGGCATTCCACTCAGAAAAACAAAATCTACATTTAAATGAATGTAAGAGTGTACTACAGCAGGAGCCTGTCAGACTGTTTTATACCTCATTGCTATAATGTAATGTTATTGATGCAACCTAGATTATGTTTGAGAAATGAGATCGTGCAAATTCTCTCTCATACATCAACCAATGTGGCACAAAATATTAGGCTACAACATTATGTAGTTCTGAAACTATTATATGACCTCAAAGTTACCTAAAAGGCTTCAAATTGGCAGAGACTAAGAATTTGCTAAGGGTATGTTTTCAAAGGGAATAGCTGTTGCTTGTTTATGGCTTAAATGTTATACTATGCCAGTAATAAAATACCAGTGATGCATGCAAATGGAAAATAGTGCTGCTTTTTGTGGTAAAAAGGTTAATTCCTTTGGAAGAAACCAAGTCCCTGGATAAAAAGCATATCTCAGCCACCTGACTAACACACAGACATTTCAGTACAGTTTTATTGTATACAAGGGCTAGGAAAATCTAATAATATCCTGCTTTTTTCCCTAAGATTCAGCAGGTAAAAGCTCTGATCGAATTTCATCTTGATTTAATTAAATATTCATAAAGGCCAATTAGAAGGGCAGCTAAGTAGGCCACAAGGCCCCCTTCCATCATTCTGTCAAAGGCAGTCCATCAGACAGTCCTGTTTGCATTAGGACCTGGTAGTCAATATCTTCATTCAATCTTTATGTAGTATCCCTCTAAATCACTGCTCCATCCCACTTTACGGCTTTTATGGACAGACAAGGGGGGGAAAAAATCTAATAATTCTGAAGGCAAGATGCTTACTCGGTGGAAAGCAAAATGCAAATGAGAAAAAACATCCTCAATCAAATGTTGGAATGAAAATCTTTTCTTTAATGAGCAATGACATTGGTAGAGCACTGATTACATTGAAGAAAAACTGTTTAAAATTCATAATCAATCAAGCAAGTTTATTTTAACCTTTCATGACTAAACCGCTGGGTTACAGTTTAATTTATTGATGGTGCTTATCTCTCCCTCCAACCACTAATTTTAAAATTACAACCCATATAGAATATGCTGAGTTGAGTCACGAAAATATATACTGATGTTTATATTCAAAGAAACCTATTAGCTCTGCCTGTTTCCCTTTAAAGATTCAGTGGCCTTTCTATACATGCCATGTTATATATATTTGCAGTTTATGCAGCTGAAATGCATTAACTCCACTGGTGCCTTGCTAGACTGAAGTATCATAGCAGTTTTCATTTCCAGGTCTGTTTGTCAGATAGAGCTGAGCAAATATTCTTTTCTGTAGACAAGCATAAGGTAGTGGTTCATCATGCCACTAACTACCGGCACGGAGCAATGCAGCTCTGAGGGCATTGCCTTTCTTGAAACTTTATTGCCATGCAATTTGAAAATATTGCAGATAGGCTTTTTCTGTGAGATTTTGGAATTTGTCTATATCAGATGTCATAAAAAAGAAAAAATATTTCCTGTACTATTTCCAGAAGGACTTAAGGAATGCTGTGGGTTATAGCAAGGTACGAGGATTGGTTTATACCTTGCTTGAACCAGTTGCCTTTACTTGAATTGCCATTACATACAACACCAAAATGTCTTCCCAATATGTTTTTAAAAGACTTTCAAGCTCTATTCCATTTCCTGAACATAATGATGTAACTTTTCAACCTAACACAGTGTATAGAAATCTAAGTTTCATCACTACGTGTTTAAAAGGATATTACTGTAAATTCCAGACTCCTAATGGGAACAAAGCCCACCAATTTCTAAAGGCTGTGTTTTCGTTAGATAAACCATACCTGCTTACTTCATCACCAGCCCTTGTAGTAGGCTGAGTCTTTAGCACAGCAAAGTCTATAGGCACTTTCCTGTAAAGCAAGTACGCGTTTCCTTCCTACAGTATTCATGTGTTCAGTTAAACAAGCTTCACCTAATCCTTAATTAATATTTTCCTTTATTTTTCTTTTTTCAAAGTATTTAATTACTAACTCCCTACTTCTTTTAATGACAAAGAAATTGAAGGATGAATATAACTGGGAGTCATTAACAAGTATGGGGAACAACTGTATGTCTTTTTTATACAGCTTCATCTGAGGATACTTGATGATCTAAAAGGGGTTGCCATGAAAATAAATATATATTTTTAACAGAGTCATAGAATGAATCATAGAATGGTTTGGGTTGGAAGGGACCTTACAGATCATCTGGTTCCAACCCCCTGCCATGGGCAGGGACACCTTCCACTAGACCAGGTTGCTCGAAGCCCCATCCAACCTGGCCTTGAACATTGCCAGGGATGGGGCATCCACAGCTTCTCTAGGCAACCTGGTTCAGTGCATCACCACCCTCACAGTAAAGAGCTTCTTCCTTACATCTAATCTAAATCTACCCTCTTTCAGTTTAAAGCCATTACCCCTTGTCCTGTCACTTGTAAAAAGTCCCTCTCTGGCTTCCTTGTAGGCCCCCTTTAGAATAGTCCTCTTTTATTTTCTTAGTAACATATTAGATTATTAAAATATACTTTCAGTAGTCTTTATGTTATAAAATTATCATAAAATTTAGTTTACTGAATTTTGAACCAAGACTGGAACAGTCATATCCACCCAGCTACCTGTCCTTTTCAGTACATGTACAGCTCCATTACGGTAGTATGTGGATCCCTGGGCAATTCTGGTTTCACAGCCATTTGAGAGCTCGAAAAATGTTATCAACCCATATAACATGCACTGTAAACTACTGAGAAACAAAGATTGTCTTTTTGGTCTGTGTTTGTACTACACCTAATCCTGCTTGCTTAGGTCAGGCAAGAAGCATGAGCGGAATAGTTAAGGCTGCCTGTAGGATGAAGGAAAACACGACTTCCAGTTGCTGCAGGAAGGCCAGCATATGCTCTCCACAATGGACCCCAAATCTCTTCTTCCCTCTCCAGGCACATCTCTGTGCAAGGCCCAGCAGCGTCTCCCAGATCCAGGTACACATCCTGGCCACGTCCTGACTTCATGTCTGGGAGAGGGCTGGTGCGCAGCCCCTCCTGTTCCACCCACATCTCTAGTAAATCCTACAGTCATTACTGTGTCTGCCTGCCCTAACAAAATGTCTTGTGTTGTAAGTAAATCACACCAAAAGGCTGCAACAGTTGCAGCATATCAGATAAAGGGAAGATGTTTATCATTTTATTTGGTCTGCAAGGAGTTTGATATGCCCTCCATAGGCTGCTAGAATGACAGAGTATTTAAAATGTTAGGGTATCATTTTAACTTATACATTTTCTACCTGTTCTCTGTTCCCTTTCTTAAATCTTGGTCCAGTTTCAGTATCAGTTAATTTGAAAAACAACAAGAATAAACTACACAGAAGCTACTTTAAGCAGACTTCTTTAAGATAATCTACTCTATTGTTCATTCCTAACTATAAACCGCTGTCATTAACCATAAACCATCCTAATCACCATTGGCACTACACTTCTGTTGCTTTCTTAAACCATGAACAGAGAAAATCCCTGACCTGTAAAAAAAACAAGAAAAATGTCAAATGGCTCAGTTTGCAGCTTGAGTTCAAATGATTATTTAAAGACTCCACCCTGAAAAATTTAGAGCTTAAGTAAACTAATTCTTTCCATTCCTCCCCCTCTGTGTTAAGAAAAACCATGTCAAATATTAACTTCCTGCTTGTATTTGCTACAATGGCAGCCAAAAAAACCCCAACAGGCTGTTGGGAACCAGCAGAAAAAGCTGTTGCATACAAGCCAGAATGATTTTGCTACTACACACACCCTTGTGAACATGAATGTTTTGAGTACTGTGTTTGGGGTCTGCATCCTAAGAAGGACATAGCAGAATGAAAGAAGGTACAGAGAAGGGTTGCAAATGAGTAAGATGATGGAGAAGCTGCCTAATGAGGTGATTTTGAAAATGCTGGGACTTTTCCACTTGGAGAGAAGGCTGTGAGATGTGATTGAGGTTTACAAAATCCTGGAGGTAGGGGGTAAGATGAATTCAGAAAACGGAGCTGTTACTCTCCAAATCTTGCAATTAAAACCAGGTGCCATCATTCTTACTGAACTAGTGGCACACAGGGTTAAAACAGAAAAAAGTACAGTTTTTAAACAGCAGGCACTGAACTTCTGGAATCTGTGGCCATAGGAGGCCATGGAGGCAGAGAGTATCAGGAAGTTTAAAAAGAGATTAGATGATTCAGGGACAGCAGGTCCATAAATAGATCCTAAAGGGAATAGGTGGGGATGTAGTCTTTAATATCCCTAATCCAGTGCTTGTGGCTGCCGAGGGGTTGAGAAGGGAAGGGACTGCAGGTAGTGGCCAGACTCATCTGCTGTCTTTATACAGCATCTCTTGCTCCCACTGTGGGAGATGGTACTCTGAGTTAGACAGACCACTCTCTGACTCGGTGGGGCATTTCTGATATTTTTATATTGCTCTGCAAAAGGGAATATGCTCTGAAAGATAGGCAGATTGCACCTTTATATGGTAGGTGTTTTTTTTTAAAAAAAGGGCAGTTGAGCAAAAAATGTAATATAACATGTTTCTAGGGGTTACAGAGAAAGTATACTGGAGTCTGTTATGGTGCAAAAGACTCTTGAGACATCAGGGAGCAGTAGTGAGAGGAATGGAAACCAGAAATATAGTGGGGAAATGGTTTTCATAAGGCTGAAAGGGTGGTAGATACCCAACTGCAGATGGAAGTGCATGAATCATTTGTGGCCTTAGTTCTGCTTGTTTGTTAAATGAAGTTTATGCTATTTATCCTGACAGAAAACACTGAAGCTTAATTTGTTATGTTTCAAAGAATTTTGTAGAAGCTGAAATGCAAATTACTGTGAGATGGATCCAAAATGTGCATAACGCAATAGAGCAATTTTCAATACTTTCCAAGAGTTTGGTTGATGCCCTGTAAAAGCTAGCTCTTACTACTGAACACCAGCTTTACCAGCAAACCACTGAATAATGACATTTGTTTTGTAAACCATGCTCTCAGCAGCTTCTGAAGATAAACAGGGATGGATGAACTTCTAAGTTCCTAACAGCTATAGCCTAACTGAAACTGGAAGTCATTCCCCCTTCCAGACCACATTGTGTGTTATAGTCACAATCCTAGTTCATCAAGAAAGAAAAAGGTAGCTTCTTTTTTGGATAAAGAGAACTATTTATACAGAAAAGCTATTCCTAGTCCCATACAGATGAAATCTGTTCAGGAGCAGGCCTTAATGATTTTGGTAGCTTTTAGATATGGTTGCTGATCTAAATGTCAAGAAGAATCAGAAGAATCTGTGGGATTTTTTTCCTTCTTTTTAAGAACACATTCTTCTGTCTATATTTCTGCATTTTTTTCACATTTTGTTCTGGATACACACAATTACTTCCATTAGGCAGCCTAGATACACCAAGAGAGAAATAGGAATGTTTCACTTTATCCTCCAACAGCAAATGTAATCATGTTCCCTTGCTGATTTGTGTTTGGAAATTACCATTCTAATCCAATAGTTTAATTTTATTATACCCTTCAGTCTAACAGACCAGGCAGAGAATGTGTAATCACAAACAAAGGGCCAAATCCTGCTTGCCATACTAATGGGAGTAGTCCCACTGATTATAATGGGACTACACGCAAGCCTTACTCTTAACTAATGTGAAATAAGATAAACGTACTCAGACTCTACTGTAGGGTTTTCATGGAGCTTTTCTTAAGGCATATTATTGAGTTTTTCAAACACAGTCTAATATAGTGGTTGAAGTATAACTGAAGTGAAAAAAACCTCTTCTTCATTGCAAAGTGCAGACGTTATGATATTTAGCTTATGCTGAGATAAAAAGGCTGAAATGCTTCTAGCTATTTGGAAGCTAGTATTTATATACAGGTGCTTGAAGTGTAGAATCTTTTAGCATCCTTTTGCAAAAGAAGCCATGCGATCTTTCAGGTCTAAACCCACAAATTTTGCCACTTTTTGCTTTTTAACAGGATTAGTTGTAAATCTGAGTGATGATGGGGGGAAGGGGAAATCATCAGTTCCTGCATTACTACTACTTTTTGCTTACACCTCGTCTGTGAAGTGGTGCTCAGCCCACACCAAGGTCCCTTTGACATGTACCCTTAGTGGGTCACACAAGTGTCTGCAAAACAAGCACTGGGGGAAATCACCCAGTTTTTTTCATTGCTTCCAAACCCATATTTGCCTAATATTCTCAAACCTTCTCAGTGGAGGCTTCAAGGTAAAAGAAGCCTAAGTTGTAAAGTGTAGCTGAGACTTATAAAAGAAATCAGGAAGGAGACTTGCAGAGAGAGGTGTTAATAGTTGCAATACAGGGTAAAGAAAGAGCTATAAAGTGAAAAATAAATCCTGAAAAACCACAGTGCAGCTACGCTACCTAAGCAGTATACATATAACCAATGCCAAGCTATTAATAACTTACTTTAAAATAATCTAATTGATTTCTCTCCCCCAACCTTCTGTGTAACCAAGATGGAAACATTTGGAAAAGAATTCATGACAGAAAAGAAACAGAGAAAGAGGGGGGAGATTTGCCTGCTTGGTTGGTGGGGGGGCATGTGCTATACTTTTTTTTCCGCCTGAAACAGTTAGTTCTCAGTCGTGTTTCAGGACCTAGCTAGCTCTGTGTAAAAATAAAACTTTTCAGTCCTTTAACATCATAATGTGTATTTCTGTCAGCTGAGCAATCTCTGTATCCAGTTCTCTGATTTAGTGCGCTACAAAGCAAATACAGCTTTAAAGCCATCATACTTATACATTACCAGGTCATATGTGCACATTTTGCTTTTTATTCTTGACTAGATGTTATTTACACAGAACATCTTTCCTTGAACTCATAAAAATGTCTAACTGACCATGTTTCTGATATACAAGAGTCAGTCAACATAAAAGATGCAGAATGAATTGATGACCAAAACTTGACTTTTCCAAGCCATCATCTGCAGTGTAATAAAAATGATTCAAACACTTAGTATGAGTCATACTGGCAATTTGATGGGATCATTGTTTCCCCAAAAGGAAGTTCGTACAGAAGCCTCTGTGCTAATCATTACAGCAGTCTGCTTTTATACTAATAAAACAACACAAACTTACGAAGTACCATGGCTTGTCAGAAACCAAGTCTTACCCAAACAATACCGGTCCTCAAACATCCCTGCCGTTCCAGTCTTCCTAAGAAAGCCTGGGGACACATACAGCCTTAGAGCACACCTCTCAAAGGGAGAAAAAAAAATAATCCAGGGTACTTCAGATGACAGAAGTCTTTTCTAAAATCAGGGTTCCTTTCCAGGAAATATTCTGCCAACAGCTCCCTCTCTTTTACACTGCTTTAGATCCACTCATCCCAAGATTAGGTTAAGGAGGACACACTTTTTTGTAATTGAATTGGTGCACCTTATTTAGGAGTTAAGTCACCCTAAGCAACCTATACAGCTAAAGAGGAGAGACAGACACCTCCAGAAAGCTAACCTAAGATCAAATTCACTCTGGAAGTGCCTTTTTCTTCACTGATTACTGAGAAAGCCCCATATCAAGCTCCTAGTTTGGAGCAAATCTCAGCAAAATGCTAAAAAAGGATCTGTTAGGGCTGTAGACATTTACAGAGGCAGACCAATACCTTAATCCAAACCAGAAAGCCAGCAGGTGTCACAGCTCACTAACAATATATACTCCCAATTTGCACCAATGTTCTGTAAAGAAAGCACCTTTTTCTGTAAAGAAAGCCAAAGCATACAAAGGACTTCAGATCATCTGTGAAGATGCAGGACAAAACTGACATAAACTGACTTCCCTTCTTCCATTCTCAAATGATAACAACACAGGAAGGCTTCCCATTTAGCCATTTCTATTCATATTTGTTCATCTATGAATGGCAAACTAGGAAATATATTATGCAATGTAATGACCCCAGTACAGTGTTGGTGATGTGGACAAGATGAGCACAAGTCCAGGATTCCATCATGGTGTTCCTCATCAACCAGCCACTTATATTAGGGAAATTGTGCTTGTAGCATATACAACAGTCACATAATAACACACAGTGTCAATTCTGTTCAGGAGACAATATACAAAATTGGTGATCAGTTCTCCAATTCTCAAACTGAGATACTGAGTTTAATGACATTTTTCCCCAGAAGTGATCTGTTGCATCCCAGAATGCATACTTAAAAAAAAAAAAAAAAAAAAAGGCTAAATAATGTTTTAAAGTTTCTGACCTTTCCTGCCTTTCTGGGTCACAAGATATAGTGCAACAAACTTCTTCTTGAGTTTTGCCTTGGAAAGGCAAGAATTCTAAATGTCATAGGAGGTACCCCACAGCCTTTTCCACACAGGTATGTCATTCTCCCGAGAGCTCATGTGGAGGGTTTTCTTGACACAGAAGCTTTGAAGCTGAAATACAAGCTAAAGGAGACCAAGAACCATCAGGACTGAAGCATCTGAATCTTCTCCCTAAAACAGGATTTGGGAAGCTACTGGGAATGCTATGAAGTCGCTGAATCCTTCTGTCTTTTAATACGCAGAGGAAAGGACAAACTGACTTCAGCTTCAAGCAAGACCAACCACCTTTAGAAGGAACATATGAAGTGCATCCAAAGTGCATGCTTGAAAAAGTGGTTTGAAAAAACAAGCAGGCTTTTATACAGAGTCATAATAGAGACTGGGCCAAAAAGATATCACATGGGGACAAAATTGCCTGGAGATCCACAGTAGCAGGGACAACAAGCAGTGAATGCAGGCTCAGGAGGTGAGAGCCTGGCAGCTGAAAGACAAAATGGGAAGTCAAGGAATGAAGAAAGGATGGAGACATCCAAGGCCTCTGAGCCTGAGCCAAGGAGTTCAAGCTTCAAGTCAATTCCTACAGAGGAAGCTATAGGGCTGGAGTAGATGGGGCTAGTGCTCTTCCAGCTTGGGTCGGTACATCAAACAACTCTGCAAGGAAAAAGTGTCACAAAATATCTTTTAATGGCTCTGATTTTATACTCTTCTACTCTCCTCTGGTAGTTTATAAGGATAAGCAGTCTCCTTGCACGGCACCAGAAAACAGTCAAAACCACTTTATCTGAGCACACTTAAAAGCAATTTGGAAGATCAAGAGGCAGACAAAAATCACAGATGGAAAATGGAGGTGCCACAGAACTGTAATAATGGTAAATAACAGCTATAGCAAATTCAGAGAATATTTTGATTAGTCTTTGCCAGAGGTAGAAGTAACGTTGAGTGACCAGCAACGGATTGATTTTTCTCTGTAAGCTAATGCTGTTCAGTGTCTGAATTGTAGTTATTACGCCACTATCATCTGAGAGCCAAAAATCTACTCAAGGATTTCCTTCCTCATGCACAGAACATGAAATCCAGGAGTAAGAGCTCAGCAAAGAATTCATATAAATATAAATGGTTAATACATGTTGGTGAGAGAGGCATACATTTTCCTCCAACTGGAGCTGCTCACACTTCCAGTAACTAATATCTAATTCAGAAAGTCTGAATTTCAGCCATCATATAAAGCAAGGACAAGGACTCACGGTTAGCTCAATGTGGTGTATCAAGGCAAGCATGCCAGATTTCTATTATCATGGTGAGATTCCATGACTACATTAAGCCAAGTTGCTTGACAGCTATGAAAAAGACAGCTTCATCCACTTTTATCAGAACACTGACCTTTTCAAGAAATAATAGGATATATCCTGCTATCATTTCTCACATGAAACTCCTGTTGAGGTCAATAGGAATTTGGCGTAAAAAATGTGAAATGAGTACTTGGCCCATAATGTTTAGTGCCGCATAACAGGCTATTGGGAAAGGATCCAATGTTAAGCATCAGTTCTCATTAATTACACTGCAGATTCCATTTGAAAAGACTTTCTATCATTTATTGTGCAAATTAAATACTGAGAGTCAGATCCTTAGCTGATGTAAATCAGAAAGGCCACGATGAAGTCGAAGAAATAAGGTCAATAAAGATCAGTCAATGAACTCAATACAGCTAAGTAAAATTACACCACAGAGAATCTGGCCCATTGAATAATTCTCTTGTCTAATCAACATTGCAGATTTTTTTATCTGCAGCGACTGATCTTTGCTGCATATTCTGTGCTTCTTCACATGTGTAAGGTCAAAAGATGAAACTGGTGGAAACCCTGTGCAAACAATATACAACATAAAGCTGTAGCACGAATAAATTCAGTTCTGGACTGTAATACAACATTTTGCCCTAGTATAATAAATAATGTTCTTTTCTGAATTTAGTGAAGGTTTGGATTTCTCGTGATGGAGCAATATTGTAATTTACTATCTTACAAACTTCTACTTACAGTTCAGAATAGAGGGGATGATCACTTTTGTAACTGCTTACTTTTTGTGCCGATTTTTATAGTCCTCTGTATTACGTGCAAAAGGAAATAGCTTGAATGTTTGAGATTAAGCCACTGCTAAGTATGTCGCTTTCTTTCCTCTTGTTTGAATCTGAATTCCCCAATCTAGAGCCATGTCTGATATTTCTGGATCCACATTCCTAAGAATATGTATTTGAACTACCTTACAGCTTACGAGATTATAACACAAGTATTTCTAGAGGTCAAAAGCCTCTACACAGGCATTCCGTCAACCGGACATAAACATTTGGACAATAGTTTTGATTAACTCATAGAACTAACTTTCCCAAGCCACAAATATTATTATTACTTTTAACAATAATAATTCATAGTACCATAATGTCCTAACAAGAAGGCGGGACTCTACTATGCTAAGCACTGCACAAATGCAAACCAAGGCAACAGTCCCCTCTCAGAAGAATAATAATGCAGTAAGTCCAGTCACAACCTCTAACTCCGCTCCTGAGAGCAAAGAGTAGCCCTCCATCTAAGCACGATGGAGCAGTCAAAGACGTAGTCAATACAAACACACTTTGTAGTACTGTCAGGTAACAAGTCATCTTCTCTCTGTGTATAATTTGGGCAGTAGCATTTGCAGGAAGTCATTGCAGCATTGGTATTTATTTGGTAAAACTGAAAGATGGAGATGAATCTGGCATATGTCTTAGACCAGCAGCATTCTGGCAGGTCTAGCAAAGCACTAGGAGCCCACATAAAAACCAACCCTATTACCCTCCTCCCTATTTGTAATATACTTTCAACTTGTGTTTGAAGGCCATCAAAATATGAAATTATCTTAACTATGGAAGCTGCATGACAACATTTCAATTAAAAAGCTTTTAGGAAAGGTCGTGGAGAGCATCTGTAATATATTTTAAAAGGTCTTGGAAAGAAGAAGGGTACAATATGGGTCACATCACAATTATGGTAAATTGGGTAAAAGACAGTTTCATGAGACTGCTCCAAGCAGAATAAAAGTGATTGAGAAAGTCAAATATGACAGGTATTAATAACTACTACCTATCATAATGTCTGATACAGTATCTTTTATCTAAAAGGATCCCAAAGCGCTTTGTAAAACTCTGCATGGAATAATTTCTTTTATCACCAATGCGTTTCCATATTTCCGAGAAAGCAGTGCACTGATGAACTCTACACAGTAGCACAGCATGAAATTTTTCAAAATCCCAGAAAGTGAAGAATACCATTTCTGTTTGAAATTTGGGCAGGAAAAAGGTGCATTTGTGGCTAAGTTCTTGCTAGCATAGTACATTTTCAATAGCAAACATCCTGAACTGCTGATGTACCTCTGCCCAAAGCCAAGAACATCTAGCACTGCTGTGCACTTTGTAACAACTTATTTAGAATAAGTTCAGAAAAGAAGCATTAGTTGCTGAATCATCAGGAATATGCCCTTTGAAATCCGTGTCTTATACTGAGGTTTCCTATCAAAGTACTGCCTCAGATCAAGATAATCTGATTTATCAGACCTGAAAAGATTCCAGCCCCGGTGACACAGCAAATCACACACTCCTACAGTATTTATCAGAGAGTCAGTAAACTACCAAAAACCCTCTTGAAATCTTCCTAATACCTGAAAGTCTGGGGAAGGTAACCTGTATTAAAATCCATAATGTGTTTAAAAAATACCCACAAAAACAAACAAGGAAACAGATAGACTGCTGAAGAGAAATCTTCAAGGGCCTGGCTCTGATAGGCTTGTCAATATTAAGCAAAAACATATCCTAAAAGTATGTAAGAGGATGTAAACAAAGCCCTATCACCAAATATAAAATATCTCCACTTAGTTCATACTGCCATCTTCCTACCTGTCTGTCTTGAACTGCATTCTCATTCTTAAAATCTCTCTATCTCTCTCTCTCCAATGAAACAGCAATGCAAAAATGTGAATCTTTTCCTATGCCCACAAAGCTGGGAGGAAGCATGTCTGGTGTCAGAAGGATGCAAAATTATAGGAAAAGAGCTTCTTTCCACAAAATCTGTCTCTTGCATCGTGGGAGAAGTTTGACTTCTGTGACTAAGGATTTCATCTGGGGATTCTTTGTTCTTCCATGCCTGTGAAGGCTAAAAGAGTAATTATGTTGCAAGAGTTCAGCCTAAAAATGTTATCTATTTGCAAAGAAAAGTATATACAACTTCATTTGTTACTCTTAAAAATCTCTCCTTTTCCGGGTCATACAATTGCAAATGTGCTGCTTTTTGTAGGGTTTTTCATAACTTTGATGATGACAAGACAAATATCCACTTAATTTTTCAAAGTCAGAATAGTTCAAGGTCTTTAAAAATCAGTGGGACTCTTTTTACTGAATTCAATATGTCTCAAATGAGGACTCAATTTTCCAAAATATGAAACCCTTCCATATGTACATGAATTTGTCTAGGTCGTATCTCTCCCTGGCCTTGAATTTCTCCCCTCGAAGTTCCTGACTTCAAAAGCTGGTTGATGTGTTTTAGCAGGCTATGTAGGTAGGAGAACATTGCAATGCTATGGATCCTACGAATAACCATTCATGTAATTTCTATTATTTCCTAGAAATCATCTAAGATCTGCACATGGGGATTTCCTCCCTCCCCAGCCCACCACACGCGCGTGTGCACACACACACGCACACATACACAAAGGATTATTTTACACTGACATTCAGCTGCCAGCTCATTTTATCCTGGTCTTTATAAAATAATATCCTAAGTAGCCTATTAGCTTTAAGGTCAAAATCTTTGTCTATTTTCTAAATCTGTTCTCTCCTCTCCCCTCCTCCCACTTCCTTTCCTTTCATTACCCTTTCCTATCAATTATCTCATCCCTGCCTGCTGCCCATCTGAGCGAGCCAGCAGGACCCCCTCAGTGTCCGCCAGATTGTCTCATTCAGCTAGCTCTCAGGTTGCTGCTGATTGCCGTCTTTATTCATTACCAAAACACTTGCTACATGGTGCTTGGGCCCTGGCAACCAAACTCTAAATCCTGCCAGCGAGAACGTAATTACTAGTACACCACAAACAGAGAATGGAGTCTGCTGTGAGTTGTTAGAAGCTGCCGTGAGATAGACCCGGGCTATTTTCATGTAACTGGAGCTGACTACTTGTTTGTCAGTTGGTATGTACTAATGATGGGCCGCATTCATTTTTTTAACAAGCTTTATCTGAGACAAAATATATCTCTGAACAAACTCACCGATCTGTCACGGGTAGCAATTTACAGGTATAGAATCTGGGATGAGAGGAGCTTTACATGAGCTTTCAGCTACCGATTTATGAAGTGTCTGGAGCCACCGGCACTACTTGGATGTGGAAGGTATCCTGAGAGCCTTCTCTGATGCATGGGAGGCTACTATAAGGGCAGAGTTCACTTTCCTTAACTGTTTGTTGCACCAAAACAGTTACTAGACTCTCTGTGTTAGGCAGCCCAAAGTCCCCCAGTGATGATTTACCTTCCTGAAGGAGATGACCATTACTTACAAATGATCTCAGGCATAGATTATTCTTTTCTCTCCTTGTATGCAAACTGCAAGGGCCCTCTGTTCTTATTTGGTCCTCTGTATTTATTGCCCTTCCCTTTAAAAACCTGTTTTGAAATTTTACTCTTTCATTGCGGAAGTAAAGCTGACCAGTTTTGTTACTTCTGAAAAATATTTATTAGGGGAAGATCATCAGCTGACATCAGCTGAAAAGTTCTGCGTGTCTTTTGTATCTGCTCTTCAAATCCTTAAAGTGCTCACAAATGAGGCAAATGCCTTAATGCTAAGCAGTTTCTAGCAGATTTGAGTTAAATTCAAGCGGCATTTATCTCCCCATCAATGGGAAGGATTTATCCTATTACCTATCACTGCTATTGGCAAGAATTTGTCTTGTAAATCTCCAACATATAAAGGGAAGCAGACCCGTCTAAAACTTTTCATATAAAAAAAATCACCTTTGATCCAAGCAATACTGAATTGTATGACAACAGTTATAGTGAGAATACTGTATATCACAAGGAAAATAATTGATATACTGAAAGAAAGCAAAACAGATAACAAAAAAAAAAAAAAAAGGAAAAATCTTTCATACCACAGAGTTAAGAAGACCTTGCCCCTGGATTTGTTTGCAGTGCTTTGCTTAAGGTTTAATTCTATTGATTACACATTCCATTTTCCAAAGTGCCATTTGCCTGAAGGAGCAGGTGGTGTTTGCTGTTTCCATTTAACTGATATATTAGCCATGTGGTGCACTGCATCAGTGGGCAGTATTAATCAATTTACGGCAAGATGACAGAGAGAATCACTCACAGCAAAATTGCAAGGGGGAAAAAAAGGACAAAAGCAGGAAAATAATGACCACTAATGGGGAACTTGAAAACAGGAAAAAAAAAAATAATCTGTGCTTTTAATACTTCTCTTTCATAGCAAATGGATTTGGAAGAATTTAGGAACAGCCAGTGTTTGAAAGGAGACAAATATCACTATGTTCAGTGCAGTACTTTTTGTGAGCACTTTACTGTTTGGCATTGTGTGATGAATACACAGTCAAAGATCTTGGATACTTACTGAGAAACTTAGATTTCCCTTCCTTAAATGAAAGCAAAATGCATCATACAAGATCAAAGCTGGTACAAGTCTTTTCTTGGAAGATCCATTAAGGTTCTATATGTGAGAACCATTTTTGTGCTATACAATTTTATGTATGATTTGAATAAAGATTTTGAATTTATGAGTCTAATATGAAGATTTCTATGACACTGAGGTGGTTAGGTTTCAAATCAGCTGGTTCCTTTTATTCATAAGATTTTTTTTTTTTTTTCCAAAAATTTGACCAAGTTACATGTTGTTCTGTAATTATGCTTCTTCAAACATATATCTTGATTTAAATTCAGTGTGAAAATAGAGAAAAATACATGCAGAGGAGGCCAAGTGACTTCCTATCTATTTGCAGTCAGGAAATTCATACCTTTCTTCAGAAAACACAGAAAATGCACCAAACTTTAGCTAGATAGTTTCACACTCCAAATTGCTTTCTCGGCTACAAAGCGGTGGAAATAAAGAATTGGCAGAGGAGCTTTAGGCTCCCCAAGGGTGTCTCCAGGAGGAACTTGGAAGACTTTGCTCTTACCAGTCATCTCAGTTGCACCAGAGGATGAGAAGCACATTCCTGTGCCACAAATCTACCTATTCATGAGTCTCAGCATCCAAATTTTTCCCCCGTCAAACCGAGTCCAGGCCTACCCTTGCACTCCTGCATGCCCTTTTGGCAGACAAAGAAACACTGTGCGTTTCCAGAACTGGGTTAATTTGAATGGTTCAACAGAGATTCATAGCCCAGCAAATTGATTTGGTGACCAGAGGCCACAGCAAAGACCCAGGATGGCTGAAGATTCCTTAAAGTTTGCAGAATCAAAGGAACCCATTCCTCAGAGGCAAGGTGGCGCCTTCCAGTGGAGCTGGGGGTCTCACAGAACTGTAATGAAAATGCAAACCCTCACATCAAATAGCTAGCAACAACGTACCAATGGGATTTGGAAGACAATAGCATAGAAATGCTTCTGTAACACAGCAAATGCGTTGCAAATACAACAACCAGAGGGAACAAGAGGAGAACAGACACCGTATTTATGTCAGGATTTGAATGGTAATGTTTTTTCAGCATCTAATTATATTTTAAGAACTGGACAGAGCTTTGATGACCTACTTAGCCCCAAGACTATCCCACCTCTCAAACGTATGTCAAAGGAAAAAGAGAACCTGTCCTGCTGGGGAAGAAGCAGCAAAGAAACCATTATAATTCTAGCAGGTCAGATGAACTGGGAGAAGACTGAGGATGGATGCAATCCTTCTGCCGCTCCAGGTGAGGAGCGCAAGAAGAAAAATTCTTTGTGTAACAGTGAAACACAAGCAGGGAATGGGACACAGCTAAAGGAGAGGCCAATGGATCAGCAAAACTCCTCTGCATTCAGCCTGTGAAATGAACACTGGACACAAGTCCCAGATGCCACACTGGAGAAATGTGGAAAATTGCATGCATGTCTATAATCAACCAGGTCCCCAAAAGATTTCATCTGAACTTTCACCGTAAAAGCATGGTCGTATCCTTGTAGCATAACATGTCTGTTCCAAGAATGGCTTATAATAGCAGGGAAGTAAAAAAGATATATAAGTTTACCGAATCCAGCAATTATTGTAAAGGCAATTTAAAAATGTCAAGATTGGAACAAGAGCATCAGAAACTGAGAAATAAGCAAACCCACACTTGGCAACACAAGTTTTGCCAAAATGCCTGTTTCACGTAGTTCTGTTAGAGAAAGGAGTTAATTTCAATAGTTTTGCTGGAATGCAGGCTAGAACTGAAAGGAACGTGAGCCTATGTAAAAAGAAAGACACCATTTAGGAAAACTGTCAGATGGTCCCGAGCAGCATGTAACGTATCTCCTTTGGTTCCTTATACACGCTGTCTCCCAGAAGCTGACTTAGCCCTGAGTATCTGGATGCGTTTGGTTGTTTAATATTCTATCCTTCCTTAATATTACAAAGTATGACGATACACTGAAAGTACTCTTCATAAATTAACAAATAATAATAAAGCACTGCTTGAGGAACCTGTCTAAATGATATAATATTAGCATGAATCATAGCCTTAATGAGAATCAAGGAAACATTTGACAATGGAGTATGATATTGCATAATTCAATACAATAAACTTATAACAGCTCTCAGTAGCACCACATCATTAAATAAATTTAGCAAACTTTTCAGTTAGACACCACTTCCTGGATTTAATAAACTCGCTAATAGTTTGCTTTTGTATCTTTTGTGGTTTTTCTTCTTTGTATCTCTGGACAGAGAAAAGGTTTGAACATCTGAACAAATTTACACGGTGTAAGTGAAGATGATAATAATGTGAAACACAGAACTGGGAATGTCACTTTAAAACATTAAGTGAAATAATACATGGGCTAATTTACAGACTAGGGACTTTTAAGGGAATTTTCTTTTATCCTCACGTGCTACTTCATAGCAAATCATTATCAGGAAACCATTTCAAAAAATCATGCCAGCGTGTGAATTGCCACAATTAATGAATCTCATGGACCAATCTTTTCTATTGTTCTTTCCTTAACAATGTCAAATAGCTTGTATTTCGAAAGAAAATGCAAAAAAGCCCCAAAGCCTTACTTTGCACAGCTGTTCAGGTAAGGTTACTCCCTTTGGTCTCTTCCTAATCCCTAAAATGAAATAATTTAATGCTGAAGCATATTCTTTAATATTATCTGAAACTTGTTAGGCAATTAGAACTCTATATTTTCTTGATATGCATTCAAGGATCTGATCTTAGGGGAGTGTTCTGTATTTTTGGTCTCTGTTACACCTGGTGGCTAAGAGTTTCACACTGGATTTTAACATGGGTACTATTCCAGTAGCAGGCACTATTCTTGCCAACCTGTGGATAACTATTCTTTTTCCTAGATTTATGTCTGTTTGCTCTGGGTTTTGTTGTGATATGCTACGTAAAGGAAAAGATGCTTCATAGCATCTGCTGAACGTTACACCATCTTTGCCAAGCTGTGTAGCTCTCTCACTCGTGCAGGCAGACCTTGGGTAGGACATGCCAATTAGTTCAGAAGGTGTAGTGTATCCAAACACCAGTGGGAAGGACTACTCACATTTCTACCCACTGAAATGCAGGACATGGAAATAGAGCTAGTAATATCTGTTTGAGATTTCTACTTTAATATTCTCACCTAGTGCTCACTGCTCAGACATTAAAATGTTTTTAGTGATGCTGTCTCACTGCAATAGATTACCAAGAGTCACGATGCAGGAGCAAGGGCCTTAGTATCTCTACATTATTCTTTTCATTGTTTTTCATTTTACACACCCAAACACATACTTCTGGGGTCAGACAGCTTATCTGCTGTTGCGAAGGGGCTAACAATAATGCTACTCACACTTCTTAAGAGAAGGGAAAGATACATTAGTAGCTGCAAGTGCCTTCATCTCTAAAAAAGGAGTCGTGGGAGACTAGCGTGATCGACCTTAGCAGTAGAAATGACGCCATCCACGACTATGATCCCTGCCCACATTCACTATGCACTGCAGAGCACCTTACAACGTTGCTCTTTACCTTTATCTGCCCCGCTACCTTCCAAGTGTAGCGTGATTACAGCCCTAAGCTGATTCCTCTCCTTGTCTCCTAAGGAAGACAAGCAATTTATTTTCCTGAGTGTAGCGGTGCCCTCCTTCCTGGCCTGGCACATCACTTAAAGTCAGTTGGCACGATGTAAGGGAGGGCAGAGGCTGGCCCTCATCAGTAATTCTGCATAGATATGCCCATGTAGAATAAAAGCAGCCTTTTCCACACCAGGCTGCTTATTAAACAGCTCTTAATGGTCTGCGAGACCTTCCCTCTTCCCTCTGCCTCCAAAAATGTACATTGTTTTATGGGACTTGTGGGAACTACAGGCTGACTACGTAGAACTAGAAAAGGATGAATTCTAATTAAGAGATAATGTCAGTGGAATAGAACTTTGTCACAGGATAATGATCCCCTGCTGTTAGATAAATATGGAAGCAAAACTTAGGCAGTTTTTGAAAATAAACAGTGAGGTGATGCCAAGATGTTTATATTCAGAAAGGGAAACATTTATCCCTCTGCAGTATTTCTATTTCATGGGGTTTTTTAATTAAACAAAACCAATCCTTTCCTCCCACCCAACAGAAAACATCTTCATTAATGACCTTGGTCTTGCAAACTGTTACGAATATATGATCCTCACTGAAATCAAAAAGAGGTATAAGGCAGTACTGACAGGTTCACTCTACGGGAAGCGACAGAGTTTTGAGAATATCATCAATAAAGCTTAGCAACTATTAGTAATATTTTTCCACTTATTAATAATCAAATTACTAGCTATAATGAGCCAAACTACCTTCTGGCAAAACTCCTTTCTGTCAATGGATGTATGCCAGCAGGCAATTTGGTTCAGTGTTTTACATTTACTGTATATGTATTCAGTGGGTAAATTTTGATCTGTTACCTGTTTATATTTGGAATACATCAACAGAAGTCAGTGGAATTACAAAGTGAAAACTATGCAAAAATTGCTTATTAATGCTTTCACGGTGAATTTCTTTAATTCACAATTTCTTGGTGACTGGGAACAAAATACAGCATGCAAAATACAGTGACTTTTCAAAATCTGAAGTAAAAAGCCTTGGAAGTCAAACTGTAGGTCAGTGACTCGGTTTGCTATGTCTGCCAGGAGTAATTCTCTTCCTCCAGAGCACCTGGAAGTTGCACAAAAATCGGTGGCTTACAAACGTGTGGGGAGAAAACCTGGCTGCTTTTTCAGGTAGCAGAAAAGGAGATCAGAATCACCAAGCTTCAAAGCTCTGGGTAACCAACCATAGGGTATGGGGTTTACCCTCTGTTTAAGGGGAAAGCGTTGTTCTCGCTCCATTGCATAATTTGTGAATCTAGTAAGGGGTACAATTAAGGTACACTCGTAGGTCCCAAGTCCTCGAATATCTTTGGGGTAAATCCCAGAGATGAATGGCACCGGCAGACCGGGGAACAGGCCTGCACCGGGACAGTGTCACCTCCCCGATGCCAGCGCTGGAGTTGCTTCTCTACTATCACCGGCAAGATGGTGGGAGGAAATATTTAAAGGATGCCATCGAGGCATCGACATGCCAACGAGAAGGAAGCAGCTCAGACATGCCAGCAGTTGAAACTCGTCTCACATGACAGAACCTATGGCACAAAGATTCAGCTGCTTTCCTTCGCAATTTAGGCTCCGTTCTATCCCGAATTACAGATTCTGTCAATTGACAGTAAAGTGTCACACAGATCTTTCTGCAAGAATAAGCATAGTTTTAGTTAAATTGATTAAATTAATCTGGTACACTTCTTTATTGTTTTTCTATTCTGTTATTTTCCCAATACGGTATCTAGCTGCCAGAAATAACATCCAGGAAAATTCAGAGGTTTGTGGTTTTTTTTTCTATATGAGCATTTATAAAATAAAATCAATTAAAAAGCGGGAATGCAATTTCTAGTGGCACTTTGCAATGACTGATTAATATATTTTGAATATTTTCCACTGTAAATTTGCTTTGCTTGATTCTCTTCCCTTGGAAACTGCTATTTAGTAAAAACTAATCAACATGTCAACATTTTGTTTATTCTTAAATAGCGTCATTTATTATTATTATTACAGTGTCACGTTGTTGTTTGCCATCTAGAGGATTCCAGGAGCGTTGGCTCCCCGCGTGGCCCACCTATTTGACATTCAGGGTGCTTGCCCCTTCTTCCAGTGCTATGACAAGGTTATACAAAGTCTGCAGCCCTGCGAAAACAGGTTCCTTTGGAAGCTGAAACTCTGACAGACTTCGTACACAGCAAGGCATCCGTGACATCTCGGCGTCTGCCAGCTCCATTCTTGCTTGATTAGCTCTTGGTTACCTCAGTGATAATGTCTGGAGGCACTGATTAATGTACAATAATGGTACATCTCACTGGAAAGATAAGCTTATAGAAGATCAATTAAACAGTGGCAATTTCACAGGCTACAAGCTAGAAGAATGGAACTTGCAGCCTTTTCTTGGAGCTATTTTTTAATCAGTTCCTTCTGCCTGCTCTAGAATTTTCATGTAAAACAGTAACTATCATAGGGGGAAAAAAGAAATACCCTGAAAATGAAAGGTGATGGTACCCATTAAAATTACAAGGGAAAATGAATATGAATCAAGGCCCCTGAACATTCCTTCAGCTGTCAGAAGGTTACAAATTCTGCTTTGATGATAAGACAAGAAGTTTTTTCAAATGCAAACTTGCCATAAATGGTACATAGGAGAATGCCATTGTTTCATGCAATTACATTGTTGCCTGGGCAACCATGTACAAAAGTTAATGTAAGTACAGGTTTAAAGACGAAGTGTCTCCTAAATTGGAATAAAGCCCCATTTAATAGTATAGATGATCCACAGGGGGAAAAAAAAAATGACCTGAATGTAACTATAAAAAGACCTCTTCTTGAGCAGGAGTATAAATTAAAGGTTACCTTCCTCCTTTAGTTTTTAGTCAGTCATTTTAATATTAATAAAAGCAAAAATATTCAGGTACTATATGTTAAATAGATGTAACAATGAAAATTTAAAGAACGTGAGTATTATCTTCCTTATGAGAAAACTTTAGAGAGACTCATCGAGTAAATAACAAAAATTTCAAAAGACAGATGTTTTTATAAGGGCTTTTAAAACCAACAACAAATTATTTTGCCCTAGAAAAGAGTGCTATGGGAAAGTATTTCACTGAAATGCATCCAAAGATTGTTCTTCCAATAATTATATTTAATGCAGATGGGTGAGGGAGAAAGCCTATATTGTACTGGGCAGTCAGTTTTATTACTGGATTGACTACACTTCTTCCTATCATCAGCCTGGATTTAATAGCAGAATTATGGCCTATTATGTCTATTGCAATGACTTCTCTGGAACAGGGTGGCCAAAGATATACTTGAATGTGGAACTAAAACACATTGTTGAATGTATTCTTGAGGGTATTTTGCATCCCTGGTCACATGCCAAAGTGGAGAAGCATCCAGAAATCATAAGAGAGAGAGAGGCCATGAAACAGCAAAAGAGCAGAAATCAAGACAGACAAAGATCACCTTTGTTATGCGTTTCTATTTTTTTTAATCAAAATATAATCTGCAAAGAATCCTGCATTTACACCCCTATTCCTAATGACAGCAGCTGCCTCTGATGATAATATGAAAAGGAGAACTGACTGTAGAATGAAAGGAATACTTTTCTCAGTTTGGAGGGAGGATTAAAAATACTCTGCTTTCTTTTCTTTCCAAATATGTGCATTATTTCTGAAAGAAAGATAAACTGTTGTGCAGCCTTTGTCACTACAACCTTAAATGAGGATGTCTTCACTATTTAGGAGGGACAAAACACAAGGAAACATATTGAAAGGAACAATGCTGTACTACCGAAGACATGGAGTAGCTGACCTAGCAGGTCTTTTCCATCTCTTATTTCTTTGACTCTGTGAGAAATGGTACAAATGCATAATAAAGTCCAACACATTCACTAAGACACTGAGGAACTGAAATACGTAATAGAATCATACAATTTTGCCTGTTGGGAAACAGTAACTGTGTTTTGCTGGAAAAGTCAGGTAGGAAGAAAAGAGATTTCTGGCTGATGTTGAAAGAAAAACCTCTTTGTGCTAATCCAGTTGGGCATGATTTTCACAAGTGCAGAACACTTAAAACTCCACTTGAAGTCAATAGAAGCTGCAAGTGCTCAGCACTTCTGAAAATCAAGCCCTTCGGGAACTGGTGAAGAACAAAGAGCAAGGAACTTGTGCCTCAGATAAACTGACTGTCAAAATTTGTAGAGCTGCCATCGTCTTCTCATTTAAACATGTTCTTAACACCTTCCTCTGCCTCTGAGTGATAGCTACAAGTCACTCCAATCTGGCACTGGTTAGGCAAGCAGGAAGCTAAGATTTCTGCATTTATGCTAATGCATTTGGTTTAGAATTATCATCTTGCCCGTACAACCCCTCATCTGTCCTTGTTTATCTATTTAACATGCCCTTTGTGTCGTTTCCCACCCAGGTTGAAGTTGTTAGAAAGGATACCTTCATAAAACAACAAATAAAGGTAATCAGTTCTCTTTTTTTTTTTAATGCGTTATTACGGATCTCTCCAAAGTTGGAAGACCAAAAAAATCATAAATTATTCAGCTTCAGCACAGTGGTTATTAACCTGAGCTTGTAGAAATGTAAAATTTCCAAGTTGACATTACAAACCACAGGTAATTGGAAGGTATCAATCTTTGGGCATCTGTCAGATCAGAGTTATATATCAACACGGTTAAGAACAAAAAAGGAATTAGACATTGAACTAGTTTCTTAAAAAATGTATTGGCCACTTCAATAGTTGTAGTTTGCTCCTGAGGAAATATGAAAACTTAAAACATCATCTCTGTGCAAGAAAGAAATGAGATCTTATTGGAATTCTTATGAAGAGGAAGAAACGTCTTGGCATGACTCATAAAATAATAATAGTATGAATAATACTTTGCATTGTTTTAGTGACTTCTATCTCAGAAGCTGAAAGTAACTTTATAAAAATTAATGGATTAAGCCTGACAATACACCTTTGAGGTGTACCATTATCTTTGTTTTAGAGAGCAAACTGAAGGCAAACGGATTCTAAACGTCTTGCTACACTAAGACTTGGAGAAAGCTTTAAACACAGTCTTTGCAGGAAATGCTGGCTTTCTGTGGAAACAAGGCAAAATTATCAGTTCATCCATTAGTATAATCCAGATCATATGAAATTGCTTTTGAACCTAATGGTCAGTGGCATTTGAAAGAACTTAAGTCTCAATAATTGGAAATTTTGTCCTGAATTCTGGAGGCTAGTGACAGCAAAGATCCAACATAGTGTCTCTCTGGCATCAAGTTCTACATTTTCCAGATCTTTTGTTTGGCAACAATGCCTGATAGCCATCACAAACACAAAACTCAAGACAAACCATAGTTTGTTTTCTTCTGCCCAGGGGATTTCATAGAGTACGTTTTGGGGAGGGGGGAAGAATTGGGGTTATCATGGTGGGGTTAATGGACACAGGATACAGATCTACAGGACACCAGGGTTAAATAGTTCTGCTAACAGAATTGCTATGTGTGCTTAGTTAATATATAAAGTTTATTTCAGAACCAGTCCCTTTAGAAAAGAACATCAAATACCAGAGTACTAAAATACATCTTTCAATATCTATCCTTCATTTTTGCCTAATGACATATGCTTGGATAGCCACCAATCCAGCGTACTTTGGAAAAGATCTTAATCTGTCTGAAATGGAAGAGCTGTCACACTGAGATAAGCTTGAAGACCACAGTTTTACTAAAAATTGCTATCTGAAAATTCTTTCTGTAGCAAGGTAAACAGTTCCAGCTAACCTACTTTCTACAGAGTCAAAGGAAATATTTTCAAAGGATACCAGAGATTCACATACCAAAACGCATATGAGTTTCTCTATGCCTGCTTATATACTTGTGTTTATCATGACTGGGCTCCTATCGCAGTGTCAATTTAACAGAAGTGAAATTCAAAAAACATCTAAGTATGCCTTCCTGTGCACAACTGCGATAATACTTCACTTGATGACTGTAGGCATAAATGTAGTCATGCAGGAATGTGAATAGGTGAGCTTCAAACTGATGAAAACTCTGGGTAGGATGCACATCCTTGGGACAAGGCAGAATTACATGGTTTATTAAGACTCTCGGGTTCAGCCAGGACAGATCTTACTGACCACAGCAAATTCTGGGAGTGTACTGTTGGTGTATTATTCATGCACTGCTACATAAAATTAACACAACAATGAGGAAATATTGGCTACAATCCCAGTAAAAAAGCTCTCACCTAATATGAGTGCTATTACTAATGTGTGGAAATAAATTATTTGCTTTACCTTCTTCCTGAACTGATACGAGAAGTATAATGCTAGTTCCCAAATATAACATGGACACTTCTCAACCTTCTATAGATTTTGAAGACTAGTAAGAGAGTTGTATGGATCCCTTCGGAAGATAAAAGGTTTTTATACACGAGGTATGGAAGACTATGTACTTCATTTCACCTCAGCCATAGAGCTGTAGTGATAATGTATAAATCATCGTGCCACCAGGGCTAGGTATCTTTGAAGGATCTTTGCATCTGAAGCTCTCCTAATCTCAGATCTGATTCTCTTTAGCTCTTCAAATCAGAAGAGCACGCAATATTTTAGAGAGCAATGTGGAAGCATAGCTGATGAGTTTCAGAACAGCTCAAGCTAAAAAGACGACACTTCCAGGACTTCAGGACTGTCCCAGGGTCAGCTGCCTTCCCTCATGTTCATCCTCGTATTTGGATGCAGTTAAGCAGAAGATCAATTTACAGACATGGCTTTGGAGGATGCCTCCAGTACAGAAAGTTTACACAGGACCACAAAGTTCAACAAGTTTGGCTCCTTCATTGCACGATGCGATAGCATCGGTAAGAAAGCGGAGTATCTCACCTGCACTTTTAATCCCTCAACATAAAGGGTCCGAACTCCCAGTTAGCGAACACACCAGCTAAGCATACCTGAGGGAGCGCAGCACAGTGGCAACACACTGACAAGCCGATTCGATTTCAATTAGCATTTCAGCTTCAGCTGACAAGTCAGAAAGACAGAGGGGGGGAAACATATATGCGAGACAGCGATACTCGGTGCAGAAACTCAGCAGACAGGGAAATAATGTAAAGGCTGCTTGATTTGCAAATTGACTCATGCAGAAAAATCAGTTTCCTTATTATTTTTTTACAGGACAGAAAATTAAGGGGGGGGGGGGATATATAATTAGATGAAATTATTTAAATCTCAAAGAAAATATCAGGAAAATGTGAACAGTTCAGCCACTTCTTAAAAACACTGCAGAAGTAACAGGCAGGGGGAGCTCCTTTACTGGTCAGAGGTGAAAGAAAAACCAGAAAGTCCAGGAGCTGCTGCCATTGCTGAGTGGAGGCAAAACTGGCCACCTGCTAATTAAAGGGTCCAAGTCAGCTACCAAAAAATTTAAGGCTATGGGATTTCCCGCCAGTTACAAGCTGAGTGGATGCAAAAGTGAGGTTCTATTACAACTGGCATTTTTGGTGAAAATGAGCTACACTTCAGATCTATTTTCCCTCAGGGTTTTGAAGAAGGGGGACAGATGGTTGGATAATTTATACCATTTGGCATGCGGTTACATTTGGAAAAAAAAAAGAAGAGAAGAGAAGAGAAAAGAAACCAAGAGAGACAGACAGACATGAGCTATACATATCTGAGCAGAGATGCATTCATTTTAGACACGGATTTGCTCAGGCAACACCAGCAGTATGTGTTGCTAAATATTATTAATGGCAATTTTAAATGAAAGATAGGGATTGGTGACTCCACTAAAGAGAAATTAGAATGGACAATATGAACACTAATTTCCTAAACACCCCCATTTAAGGATCTCAGAAAGCTTTTGCATCCATTTGTTTACATTAATACACGATCACGCTTTTCACTTCATAGTCTCATTCATCATAAGATCTCACGTTTTAGTGATTTACTTCCTCCAGGACTTCAGCTTGAAGTAAATACTACCATTTTTCTTGTACAGTGATGAAACAGGTAAAGTTCTAGCTAATACTAGAACCCTCTTAGAAGGGATCATATGAAAAACATTTCAAACGTGAGTGTTCAAGTGCAGTTTCATGAACTTCAGAGCACTTAAAAGTGGAGATCATAGAATCATAGAATCATTTAGGTTGGCAAAAACCTTTAAGATCATCGAATCCAACCGTCAATGAACTCAATAGAATAGTAAAGGCTCCACATTCTCAAACTGAGACATGGCAAATCATCTACAGGGCACTACAAAGGGAAACACGGCAAATTAAGGGGGTTTTTTTCAGCCTGGCTTCCTGAAGAAGTGAGTTTATGTAAAAATCCCCTCTAATCTGTCAGTCTTTGCCACACGACTGTACCCACAAGCCCATTTTAACTAAATTTCTCAAAGGCACCTGATTGATATTGCAGTTAGTCAGGTTATACAGAGATAGATAAAGGGGAGGCACTCAAACTAGATCCCCACCTGAGGGAAAACTCACAACCTAAACTTGGTGGTGTTGTTTTGGACACCGCAGCGTCCAAACCAAGTGACACTGCAGGGAGCCAGCGTGTGTAGTCCACGGCTTCTACATCGATCTGCAAAACAAACCTCAAGCAACAAATTTCCTTGAGGCCCCTCTGGCTGGTGGAGGTGCGATGCTCACCTGAGCAGCCTCGATTTCCAACCCCGGCACTGCTCACTAACTAACATTTACTCTCTTAAATGTGTTTCTCGAACAGCCACCTCAGGAAGGTCTCGGAAAAAGCCAAAGCAATCAGAATACGTAAGGAGAGCTGTGTCAAATCTAAAGCTGTAAATATTAAAAACCCATCGCATGAATATTGCAAAGCTAAATGCTGCGTGTTGGCAGAAAGCCCACAGCTGCCAGTGACCTTCTTCGGGAAAGGAAGGCCGACCTCCAAACAGCCGTACGGGGGTTGCGTCTGTTTGTGTTTATCGTGCATATAAATACATGCCGGTCTGTTGACCAAGTTTGCGGGACATTTACAGTAGTTATTAAACCCGATCTGTATTGTTTCAACCTTTTCAGCACTCTGCCAATGTTTGTACAGTAAATGCTCTCATCTACAAAAGAAAATGGGGGGAAAAAAAACCCCAAAAGCATGACAATATTGGACACAGAGGCTCTCGGTGGTTTCCTAGCACAGGCAGGTGATGCACAGGAGAGGTGTGAGACCAGCATGGGTGCCTGCTGCTGCAGCCTCAGGAGATTCCACTTATTAAAAGCTAAAATGAAAAGCAGCAGCTCTATCCTGGCCACGCACAGGCCGCTACAGAAGCATCTGTGGCTAGTACAGACTCTGCTGCATTTACACCAAAAAGCCCTTTGCAACTTGTTGGTGCAGAATGGGAGAGAGGCATAGCAAGAGGCAAGCTGAGGAGCAACAACGAACCTTTGGAATGGCTTAAAAGTAAATGCTCAACATCCACAGCTTATGCACCATGACAAGACAGCCTTGCTTTGTTCCATGGACTTGGGATTTTGGGTGTGAAACCACCTCCTTCAGTATTAAAAATCCAGACGAACCCCACCACAATGAATCTGAACTTGCTCCAGTGGAACAAAAATCAGAACAAGTTTTTAAAATCCCAGTCATTTTCACAGGGGAAAATAAATACAAAAGATGGTCTTTTAATAGAGGAAGAGTTGGTGAACACCTTAGACACATCTCTGGCACTAGAGGTTTTTATTCACTGGGCTTTTAATTTGTTTTCACAGCGGTTTGAACAAATTGAATTTGTTAATTAAAGCAGTAAAATGAAATGCTGAACATTATTGACTAGATGCTAATTACATTAGAAGAGATATCGGGGGAGGGAGGAGTCCTTGTTTTCAATAGCCAGGACAAATCATATTAAGAGAGACAAGTGATCAGTCTGAGCCTAAATTCTGCAGGGAAAAAACTGTTTACATGTTGTGGTTTAATGTTTATCATTCATGATCTTCAATTGGCAATACCAATAGAAACATGATTACTGCAGCTTGCTATTGTACCTCTTTTCAAATTTCACTCTAGTTTATAACATTCACTAAGCAGAGGTCATTACCCGATTAAAAGCAATGATGCTCACTGTGCTAATCAGGAAGGACATTATTTTAAAGTTGGCCTCATGAAAATGCAAGCAGCTCACATTCCATCTCTGAAAAGACCTTTGAGCCTTCAAGCTGTAACTTTTAGCGTTAAAAAAATTAATATAAAATTGATTGTTTTGTTTCTTCATACTCCTTTTCATTTTATGACCTTAATTTCCATATTAGCATATTATTTTCAGTAAAATTTTAATTTTACTCTTCATGTATTTGTATGACAGTGGCTGGAACTTGGTATTACTTTGTTCAATGTAATTTAACATGAATCTATGCCATAATCCTTCCTGTTAATGTCCACTACACAACTTCTGTTATGGGGGGTACCTGGCCCCAACCCTAGGTGAGTTATTTGTAAACAACATGCATTCACCATATGACTATGATCACTGTCTTCAAAGAAAAACTCTGTAAAATCCCATTGATGTGAAAATGCCAAGAGATTTTGGCTCCTGAGACACCTAAGTCATGTCTGAAAATACAACTGAGCCCCTAAATCACTTAACTGATAATTAAAGTTGTACTCTACATGCATCAGTTTCTTTCCAGATTGAAGCTGTAGATACCAAAAATGTGTGAGTCAAAGTAAAATCCAGCTTATGCTCTCAGAGTTATATTGACTCTGCAGGACTAACAGGTATGATAAAGATTACTAGAAGCTTTCTGTGTCACTACCATCAGATGATTCAGAATACAGAGAGAGGGGATTTGCTGAGTAAAAGGAACCATTTTTAGATTGACAGTTTTCCTCCTCTCCGTTGTGCTCATAATCATGTTCCTTTTTTTGAACACCACCAGGATACTTAGTGCTTTACAAAAACATAAGGAGACTTTTAGAAAGAATGAAAGCATTTCATTCTAAAAGGCATCAAGTCTCTGCTGCTCGTAAATACACTGTAAACAATAGATGATGCCGCATTAGAAAGAAACAAAGAACAATTGTAACACAGAGAATCAGTTTTAAACCTTGCTGGGCAGAGGGAATAAACATTGCTCTTCCTTTAGAGTCACAGCAAAGAAGTGGCAATAAAATGATAAAAAAACTGATAAATGCAAATGAAATAAACTGAAGCAACAATTTCTATGTCTAAGAAATAGGGGCAGAGCAAAAGAACGTAAACTGCAACCATCAGTAACAGCACAACCAGCTGCAAAGCAAGGCACGACCACCTGCATTAGCTTAAGCAATGAGTGCAATAAAGCCCCAAGCACAGGAAGGTGATAAATTAAAGGTTCTCAGCTCTGGCACGTTGAGAGTGTCTTAACAGGGACAAAGAGAAAACAAACAAATACTCTTCCTGTTAGCTGTTAAGAGCGTGTGCTTTGTCCTCTTTTCCAGTACATACAAACACCACACAGAATGGCCTAAATTACACTTTTTTTATTTATTATTATTTCTTTTGGGAAGTTAATTGACTGACAGCAGCACTACTTGGCTGGGCTCAGTACGGTCCCAACATCACGAACACTCACCCCATGTGCAACTGTATCCATTCAAGCAGGCTCATTGAATTTGTGTGTTTGCACAATGAATGCTTTGAGCATGGTCAGTGCTAAGGAGTGTGGTGGCCCTGGGAACTGTGCTGCTCCAAAGCCTCTCCAGCCTGGAACAAAGCCAGTCAAATCACTGCACGTACATTGGGAATGACTCTGTGCATGTGTAGTTAGTCTGACAGACTCGGTACAGACTTACGATGCGTAAGTAAGGTATAAATTGCGGCTGATTTTCACAGTGGTTCTAGCTATTTAGAAAAGTAGCAGATTCCTCCAAAAATAGTTCAGGAAGTTTGTCTCACGTGCCTTTTATAAAGGACATAGAATATGACCTTATAATATGGATACAATACAGACAGCTGACAGTTACAGCACTGGCTGATGGGTCTGCAGAGACTCCTTCAAGTTACAGATGCACAGCCTGGACCTCTGGGAACCCACCTCTTAAGATGACACTAACTTCAAATAGAATCAGGAACTTAGTCTCAGCTTATTCCTTTTTACAGTTCTTACTTAAAGGTAGCAGAATAACAATCAAGAGTCTGATCCTTCCTGCCTAACCTCATTCTGCTCTTTCACCGGCATAACTGAGTTATTTGGGATCTGAAAGAAACAAAATCTGGTTCTTTGCTGTATCTAATAGTAAATCTGTTGAAAGACTACTCTCCAAGTTAATCCAGTCCTCTCATACACTGCCTCTTCCCTTTGCTAGTTCTGACTCTCTGTTGATACATACTTGATTTACACTCTAAACCTTGAGTGGCTTGGGTATTCAGTTTGTCTGAGAAGCCTCCTGAACAATTTTCCTTGAGTCTTTTTGAATAAAGTGCATGTAACAGTGAAGTTTAAGCTTGAGCCAAATTCTTGGCCAAAGAAATGAAAGAGAGAAAAAATAGAAACCTGAAGTAAAATGCATGGAAGTGCCATATAGAGGAAGTTATTACCACTAACACTTCTGAGCTCCTGCTGTGTTGATGCGTTTTTACAGATACTCACTGTAGGTCTGTTGTTCAACAAAAGAATTTAGCTCTATGTTTGCATGAAAGAAGTAATAAATTTGTTACAATCAGTAAGCAAAATCCAAAAGGATTGGACATCTGCCTTGGAATCTGCTTGCTATACAGAAAACAGTTTAATATTGGCAATGAAACAAATCTAAGTAGTGCACAGGACCTAATTAAAGGAGACGTGCTTAGAAAACAGATATTAAAATACCAGTCCACTAGTTTTGATTAGAGATGAGAAACTATGAAGGTGGAGTATGAGTTTTAAGGTGTTGATTTTTCTGATGTTGTCAGGCAGCCTGCTTGTTAAAACTCTGGGAGTACCAGCACAGTACAATGCTAACAGTGGTTGAAAGGCCATGGAGGCAATACTGTTCCATAACGCTCTTGGTCTTTACCAGTGCCTTCGACTGCTGATCCTTAAGTGCACGTCAATAAAGTTAACTTTACAAGCACTACATGAAGGTATGAGCATATACTTTTCCATCAGAAATATGTACTAAAGAGTGGAGAAGTTTTAATTTATCACCTTCAATATAGCTCAGGAAAATGCACAGTGCAGACTTACTATGAATTTACTATTTATATGTTTTATTGATACCTCCCAGAAGTATAAAAATAAGTGCCCAATATGGCAAGTTTCTGTCTGCACATTTGTTACCTTTTTCTTTTCAGTTAGTCCCCAAACTGAAAAGTGTTGTTTTGCTTGTGCCAAGAACTTTGCTGCAGGGCTGCTCCATTTCACTCATGTTCAGGCCTGAAGATGTTAATCCCTGGCACCAGAAGGATATTACCTTTTTTTCATAGGGCTTCATGGGGGCCTTTTATTATCCGTTCTTTGGCTTAAACAGTTTAATTCATGTTCTGACTTCACGAGAGAGGGAATTTCACCTTTTCATGTGATGGAAGATCATTTCTACTTAAAACTTCAAATGTAATTTTGCCATTGACTTTACTGAGCCACTAGAGCTCAGGACTGTGTTCTGCAGGGGACACAGCCATGGACAGTAAGAAAGCTCTGGGCAGCATTACCCCGTGGAGCTGTCTACATTTTGAGAATTGTGTCTGGACTCCAAAGATCAAAACTTTGCTTTCTACCTTGCCTTCCACCTGCATTTCAGAAAAGCAAGCATCACAAGGATTACTTGTTAGAGAACACTCCTGGCTCTCAGGAAAGTTTCAGGAGCTACAACTGGCGCAGAGGAAACTAAAATTAAAGGATGACCTTAGTGACCTTCCTCATGCAGCTCTGTGCCAGCTAGCAATAATCTGGTTCATATTTTGGGAAGTCAGTAGAACATCACCAGGAAGAAAAGCTTTAAAAATGAAAATAAAAAGCCAAGGGTATCAATATTAGCACCAAATTTGGACAGCCATTTAAGTTTCAATTTCCACTAATTCCTAAGTGTCGTCAATGAACATGAAGAATTTCAGCACATTTCCTCCAGAACAGATTAAAGCTACAATCAAAAGCAATAACCTAAAACACAAAATATAATTGAAAAAGTAGGAACCGAAAGTCCTTGGTCAGCCTAATGGATGTAGCAACGGAAGCAATTTGTGAGCACTTGTTGAGTTCCCTCTGAGTAGGCCCCTACCACAGCGGTGACAAAGCAGTACACCACAAAGTTTGTCACCGGACTGTTAGAATCAAGTTAGCAAAGAGGCAAAATGTATCTTGCCTCTGAAAAAAATGATCTCCAGATTTGTATTAGAAGCAGAAGAAATTTATATCACAGTGGTTTGGATTAAACCTATTGTGTGTTTGCACTTACTCAGATCTGCACCTGTACTGAAGGTGTTGCAAAACTCTAACACTAATAGAGACATGCACACATCTGTAGCAAACATTTTCTCATAACACTCTTCTGGCACAAGTGCACCTACCCACACAAACCCCAGACTGTGTTCTACCCAAAATACTCCAAATCAGACATGTAAAGTTACGAACCTCCCCACAGACACTGCGTGCTGATATGCAAGATAACCCACAAGCGAGGGCTATCCCAGCACTACAGCAGGTGACACCGTGAACTAAACACTGGCATCTGTAGTACAAGAGGTAATCATTGTATACTCCGTTACAAGCAACACTGCAGAACTGTTACCAGTAATGATACCCATCACATAACACTGTAGCTGGGTGATTTAAAGAAGAGGAGTCTGGACTTTGAATTTCTTGTTTTGCCATTCACATGCTATGGAGTCTTAGATTCTTTTCGGAGCTGATGTTATGTCAATGCACTTATTACAGTTTAGCTGAGGTCTGTGTATTGTTCTTCATATATATTCACAGCATACAGTAAACTCTAATAGCTCCTTTGGAGCTGTTACACTGTATGCTGTAAATGGTTATTAACAATAGTATTCATTCATCTACATGTAATGGATTCATAATAGCAAAAGTAGAGTGAAAATCTTACGCTGTAATATGAAAAGTAGATACTGCATAAAGGCAGCTTTTAATACTCAATACTCTGTTTTAATTATTTTTTAAATATCAATAGGTCCTGCTTCAGTAGGTTGTAAAATTACACAAACCAAAGCAGCCTTTAAGTCAAAGGAGCACAATGAATAGTCTGCACAAAGCCAGAGATCTCCACGGCCCCAACTAGTCCCACAGACCTGCCCGTGGTGGGGATGGGAATCCTCTCGCTTAAGGATTTCTGCCAGTGAATCAGCACCAGGATGGAGATGATCCCATCCCCTGCAGTGCCCCATACCGAACGCCCATCCTCCGGGCACTCTCAGCTGCTCCAGGCAGTTGCATTCCATGTGCTGGAAGGTGGAGGAGGAACAAGAAGAAAACCACCAGGCAGAAATTCATATCGCTTTCTGAAATCTACAGGCAGGTCGTATAATCTCAGCCTGGTCACCTTTAATATGGTATCCTTCACCCACTAAAACTTCTGTGGAAGGGAAATTAAAGCTAGCATAAAAGACCAAAATGGCTACATGGAACTCAGAAATTAAGGCCAACATCTCCAAGAAGTGCTGCCATCGAGAAACGTATCCCTATTTCCCAAACAGGAAAATCCCCCAAAGACCTCCTCAGGGAAAACATTCCTTTTCAGCCCCAATGTACACTACCAGAACCTCATTTTTCTATTGCTTCAAATTAAAATACCAACAAATAAGTCAAATGGATCCAATTTAGGATGGACAAAGACACTTCACTGAAAATGTCCAAGGCGCCCACTCCCTGCAGACACAGTGGGAAACATCTAATTGAACCTAACAGATGCTAACTCGTCACTGACGCGGGGAATGGTGCAGAGGGAAAGGAGAAGCTCTGAGGCCCTTTCTAATAAAGTGAAGAAAAAATGGTCTTTCTTTGCAGGATATTTTAGGGTTTCTTTAAGTTTAATCCAGCTAAAGCTAACCAAAGGAACAGATTTTAAAATGGAGTTACTAGCAAACCATGAACATGCTATGAAGACTGACTGACAGTGCTGTGAGAAAGTAGTTGAGCTTCCAGTGTAGGTTTGTTCAACTCATGTTTTATTTATCTAAGAGTTTAGTACAGTTGGGAACATATTTTCCATGGGGGTTTTTTTCATAACTTAGGATGACTTCTATAGTGCTTCTCTCAGCACAGTCTGAGACGGTAGAATAACACAAGAATATCAGGTCTCATTATTTCAGCTTAATAATTGGTTTCTTTAGTCATCCAGAAATCTAATGGAAACTGTAAACATCAATACAAATTTAGCTTTAGTTGGTATCCTCCGAACACCACTAATTTAGCCATTAGTTAGATTGCCTCGTAACCTAAATGCAATGCCTTTGTTCTCCAGCAACAAGACGAAATAGAAGAGGAAAAACATACATGTATTCAAGATAGTCAGGACAAGATATGCAGTTAAAAGGAGTTTTTTACCAAAAATCTGAGCAGATTCATGTATGACATAAAAGGTATCGGAGCTTGTGTCTAGCACAGACACAGGAAAAGAAATAGATTTTTAAAGGATTCACTGGATAAGCTGTTTTTGAAGCTGAGTCCAACACCCAGTAAAATCCACCAGCAGTTATTTATCACAGAAGAATAATTTGCTTGAATACTTGAGTACTTCATTGTGAACAGTAAAGAGCAATTGTTGTTCTTTGTTTTATTGTTTCTTATTTTTTATTGGGTTGTACAAAGATACTGTAATCATACTGACATAAGCCATGTTCTAATTTACCTGTGTTTTACAGCTGTTGTTTTTGAGCTTACACTAAAGGTCAATGGTGCTATTTGTATCACTGGCAAGGGCGTTCAAAAAACCTTACAAATCAGTAATATTTTGGAAAAACAGAATCAAGAAAATTATAGCTGCAATGCCATTGATTTTTGCCTGCCTATTAAACAACTATTCCAATGTATTTTATATCTGTAACTATTTAATATAATTAGCTGCATGGCAATGACATTTTTTATAGCACTGGAGATAAAGAGCTAATATGTTAACCCCCAGGACCCAATCTTTGTGAGGTGAGAGTTTGCTCATTATATTCAAATTAGTAGAGATACAACAGCACAGGCAGTTATATAGCTTATCTTTTCTGCAAATATATGTAGACCACTCTAAAATGATTTGCCTTTTTTTTTTCCTGGCTATAAATAACTGGAAAGATAGACTTCTGGTTCATGCTGAAGCTGAGTCTTAAACTATGAATATGACAGAAGAAACCAATTGTTCTTTTAGATCTAAATGTAAATGTTTACTTCTATAGCATAACTATCTCTTTGTTCATAGGAATGAAAAATAAAGCTTAATATATTCAGAGCTTCATCGCTATTAGCAACAGACAAGCCTGCTTTGCCTCAGATTGCAACTGATTAAAAATAATATTCAATTGTAATTATCAAGATTGTACCCAATCACAAGAGCTACTGTATTGCAGGCATATTCAAAACTTCACAGACAGAGGGCAAGGAAGGAGGTTAGAAAATCTTAATGTGAAAGCTATTTGTATGATCGGCATAGTGCATTAATCTACAGCGAAAACAAAGTCATTTCCTCTGCGTTCCTAGTTTGTATTTTTATGTTTAACTATGTTCTGAGTGGTGCCAATTACCAATGTGATAGTTACAGACTTGATTATCTCCCTGATTTTAGAGAGTCCTGTTCCATTGATAAGAATCTCTGGTATACAGTCTGTATCACACAATGCTGCTCCATCGCCCAATATTGAGTTAAAAGGACCATAAATCCTGCTTGGCAACCTGGTCTGCTGGAATAATGGAGAGTGCTTGGCAGCAGTGGCTGAGCTGTAATTCAAGCTCATCTCCTCAGACAACTGGAGAGGGACACACATGGCCGCAGAACTCATTTCGGAGTCTGAAAGCCATTAAACATCTTTTGCTGGCTTCTGCACGAAGGAGTGTGATGCCAGAACCTCAGTGCCAAGGGATACCCAAAGGGAAGGCATATGGTCTGCTTTCACTTGTGCTGAAGAGTTCATTCTTGTTATTTAAAGAAATAATGGAATGTATGCTTCTTTCTTTATCAACAGCCTGCCTATTTTAAAGGGGGAATATTAATATATGATTAAATCAGATACAATATTATATCCTCCTTCACACTGTGCACTGGTGGTATCTCTGAAATGGTGGGATGTGCAAAGAAGGAGGGAAAAGTCCCAGGAGGGAGTCCAGCTGATACGTGTGTTCCTCCAAAGAGTGCCTTGAAAAGTGCAAGAGGCATCACTCATCTATGCTCTACCAGTCACATGGTGAACCATGCTGCGGACATTACCTATCCACAGGACAAATAATGCTGCTTCTGATGTATAGCAAATACAGAAGGTTCACTCTCTGGCAGAAATGAAAGCTTGTAAAAGCCATCAATGCCTCCCCTTGTGTAATCAGCCCTTGCACAATGAAGTCTCCCATCAAACCCTTCATTTTATCACGCAACTGAAATCTACAAAATTAATGTTAATATTATTAAAGTTGTCAGTGCAGCATGTTAGAACTATGTGCAGAAAACCTAGAGTTGGTTTAGAGCAACTGCTACAGCAAGAGCTTATTGTGAGTCTTTATTTCATCCCATATAGGAAAGGAAATTTTAGTTGCTGTAGGATCCACAGACTGGCTTTGACATCAACACTAAATATAACCAGCAGCCAGAAATAAGGAACAGAAAGAGCAGGTACAAAGAAATGGAAAGAATCAGTGAGAAGAAAGTGGAATGGGCTTAGAATTCTTCGCATCTTTTTACCAAGCGCATTTATACAGAAAAAGGAGTGGAGATGGTGCTGCTGTATAAGCAGACCAATGCTCAAGCCTTTTAGATCTGCTAGTCTTACAGTTCATTTAAAGCCTTGGCTATATTTGTTGAATCAATACTCAGGCAGCTGTTTTGATAATTTCACTCTGATGGTATTTCTCCTGGAAGGACAGACAAAGGGGAAAAAGCAATCATCTCAACAAGGTCCAAAGTCCTCAGAGGTTTCCAAGGCAGAAACAGACTGAAACATCAGATACCAACTTGCTGAGATCAACACCACGAAACCCAGCAGCTTGTAGTCTTAAGCAACATTAGGTGACTGAGTCAGTGAGAGAATGAGCGCGGCAAGATAAACAAAGGTAGCATTTGTAACAACAATGCGAACCAATTTACATATATCAATTCCTTGTTATAAAATACAAGTTAATCTTTAAATATCTGCACCGGCAGCTCTACAAAAATCTGACCTCTGAATAGATCCAACGCAAACTGGATACAAACCAAATCTGAAATACTATGACATACTTATTCCTTCTTCCCCTCAGCTTTTATCCATTTAGGAAATGGAAATTTCACAATCAAATGATTGCATAAAAAACAAGTTTCATAAAAGAGTTAAAAAACAAGTCAGATAAATGAAAGCAGGTACTACTCCACCTCCCAGAGTAAACACACTAATGGAGGGCTAATTAATCCATTAAGACACAGGCTACAACAAGACAATGAAACTGAACATAGAAACATCAATTTTATAACTCACTGTGCTATAATTATTCTCTGGCTCAGTGAATGCATATACCCTTTCAGAAACCTACAGTGCCTTTCATCTTACATAAAGGATTAAATCTTTAACTAACCCACACACAGGAAATGCAGCCTTCTGTAATGTTCCCACGTTACTCCCTGCACACTGCTAGATATTGCTCATTTATAGTAAAACCTGACTATTTGCAACATCTGAGGAATGTCGTCTGAATGTTTTTTTCAGACATGTGTATGTATCTCTGCCCTGGTTACATCTTCCACAACTACAAGTCCAAGAGTATAACACATGTCTAAGCAGCAAACTAAACTATTCATGGGGAAAGTTAGGTAAAATTCAAAGATCTTTAGCGTGAATGTTAATCATTATGTGTAATTGCAGGATAAAGGTATTTCCTTTTAAAAACCAGGAATAGGAATGGCCCCTTGTAAATAATACAGCACATTTTCTAGTATAAGTCATCTAAAGACATTTTCCAAGCAACATTCATCCAATTAAAATCTCACACAAAACCCCTAATACAAGTGAAAATAAAGTGATTCAAGAGTTTCACTCATATCTACTGTAAGTCCTGAACATAGAACAATGTGCCATTTACATGTCAGATCCTCTCAGTAATATTCTGTTCTTTCTCCATGCATAAGATGCCTAGTGATACGAAGAGGAGTTCGTATATATAGGGAGACCGAATCCAAATTAATCATGTAGAACTTTGACCAAGATCCTTCCTGTAAATTATTTGTGAGGTTTACTCGGTAAACCATGAATCATTTTTGTCCTACAGTCTTTGTCCTTTCAAACACAGTCACTACTTTGTGCAGAATATATTGCTAATTGTGTTTTATTTTTATATGAAAATACTGGTTTACAGCTCTGCCCTAGCAACACCGCACGCACACACACATCTGGTAAACTTGCTGATAGCACTCACACAGAGAACCCTGTAAGTTCATTCTGCATTGTATCATCTCTGTTGCTGAATAACAACAATAAGCAGAAAATCATTCAAAGGTTTTCCGGTACAACACGAGGTTAGTAACCAATGGTCAACTTCACCAGTTTCTTTTATCCCTATCAAAAGTAAATCGTTGCCATGCTACTTGTTTGCCTTCAAGCTAGAGAAACTAGGCACTGACTCCCTCTGCTCTGTCATTCCTGATCCTATCCTTTCAGTTGGTAAAAGTGCCAGTTTAGTGCTATCAAATGCAAAGAATCAATATGCTGGCAGACACAAAGTAGCACATTGAACCATCAGACCATAACAGCCTGAGATCGGTTTTATTTTTTTCCCTTTTGTTTTTGTGCTGCTTTTTCCCTACTGTCTTATCTGGAGTCACTGGATAGAAGCCATCTATCAATCAAGCAAAGTCTCAACAAGGTTTATTACTCAGCTGCTCAAAACAGGGAATAAAGATCAGGCCTCATTATTATCATGAAATACACTAGAATCTACTTTATTTTGCAGTGATCCTTTTTCTTTGCCACATTAACTTAATGACATAATTTTAATTGACCCACAGGGCTACAGACTTACTGAGAAATGTAGCTGAGACCTTCTATATATGAAAGGTCCCTGAACGACTTGGAAGAAAATTTGCAATGTTGGTAATCTCGCTGGTCAGCATTTTATTTACCTTACTTGATTCTGTTTGTACATGTGCCTGCAGGAACCGATAGCCACAGACCATTTCTGTGAATTCTTGGAAATGTCTTCTCCAGAGCAATCAAAATTTATTATTCCCTCCATCCTAATGCAAAGCAGATTATCTTCCAAAACTGTTCTTCAGTGTCTGGTTCTTGCAGCAGAGAAAACTGAGTAATTTTGTGTTTTCCAACTTCAGTAGAACTAATCCTGAAATATGAGTTAGCCATATATTTATGCACATCAGTGGATGTAGGCCACAGAGAGAAGACGATTTGCAGAGGTGTGGGACTCTCATGTGAGCCAAACACCACCTCCACGCTGGATTCATCTGTCCTCATCTGTAATGAAGCTGATCATCTGAAGGATGAGTCAGGCTGGTGTAACACTGGCATACAGTAATAGCTTGCTTTACTGCTGCATAAAGGACAGGAGCTGGCTCTATTCTCTTCCCCCTTAAAAACTGAAGTTTTAAAATTAGGCAATCCCATTGTAATTTTATCATAATTAAAGACTGAAGCATACAGTGATAGCAATGCTTTCTGAATTCACAGAGATTCATTCCGGAATTTCTTAGTATCCTGTAATTAACACAATGAAGAACCTTGAAATTCACTTAGCAATTAGCAGTGATGAACAAAAATGAGTTGCCTTTAAGGCACTTAGGCCATATTCACACATCCTATTTTAAGAACCAAGCTGCTTAATTCCCACACCTGCAAACTAGGCTCCTGGATCTGGAAGGATGATTCAGACAGCTTAAGTTTAGGACTGAAATCTTTTTATATCCAGAATCACACTGACACAATTCGGATCCAAGTGCACGCATTAATTCTCAGGAAACTGCTTTCCTCCCTGTTGCTAGTCCCACTGAGTGCTACCCTGGCCTCTTACACTAAATCTGAGATATGCCACCTATAAAGGCTTTAAATCCCAGGTCAAATAGCAAGAGAAACCAGCTAAAGGCCAGCTTTGCATGCTACGGCTGATACTGTCTGGAAGGATTTCTAGGATGTGTCAAAGAACCTATTAAAAATGCCCTGTACTTCAGGAGGCTTGTCAATAACTCTAAACTTGAGAGAGCAGGAGAAGCAGGTAGCCATAAAATGATGCTTTGCATATTCAACTGTTTGATAAGCTCTGCAACTGCAATTTAATGGTGCTGTACAAATACCAGGATTGTTGCTCTTTTAAAAACGATAAGATTAAAAATCAATATACATTGCATTATCCCTCCCTGTGCCACCAAGGAAGGTGCCAACCAATATTCCTCATAGAAAAACCCTCATTCTTCACCTCACATTTTGCTGTTTACCCCTGATCGTAACAGCAAATATCTCTATGATTAAGCATATAATCCCATTTCTTTGCTGTGATGTATCAGTGACCAAATAATTAAACTGTTTTTTACTTTGTATTTTGAATCTATGTTTAAATAGATGAAATTGATAAGAGACATTGGCTTAACCCCATTTTGTTCTGAATTTGTTTTATTTAGTGCATGCTAGGAAGGTGTTTTCTTCCACATGCTTCTAGAACCCAAGAACACCAAGGTCAAGGGCTGGTTCTTTCCTACGATTCACACACCAGACTCTCTCTGAGTGCAGCAGCAACCACCCAAGTGCAAGTGATGGGAAATAGAAGGCCACTGGAATGTCTTCAGCTTTGTAAAACTTGAAGGGTTCCAGATGTTTCAGTGATTGATACATAAATTTATGATGTGCTGCCTCAATATTAGTAGATACAAGCACATTAATGACAGACTGTGTTAACCTCCTTTTTAATTTTTTTAAGTGAGAATTGCTTATAATATGGAAGCATTACAAAAAAATATTTTTAGATAAATCAGTACTCTGTAAGAAAGTTAATTACATTTTTTTCTCTTTCCATGAAATGGGAAGACCCTTTCTTTTTGTTAACTCCAATTTATGAGAAAGCCGTTCTTTTTGTGTGATTAGATTTCTCAAAAGAAAAAAAGCTTACCATTTTTTTTATTATTATTTTACTGAATCATTAAGAAAATAAGAAAGCTCTAATACTTATCCAAAAAAGTTCATAGGACAAATAGTTTTGTTTCATACTGGTAATTGTAAGCAACAGTGGGCAAAGGCTGACAGGAGAGTTCCGTGGCAGCCCGTGAAGGGATGCCACTGTAGTCTCCTGCTGATACCTAAAATTTAAAATGTATTCTGCTCAATAATGCACACTTTATCACCCTGTCATACCTTACATTGCAAAATTTTACAAAAACTGCAACTGACATGCGTCATTTATTTCCACTTGAGCCAATTAAAGAACAATGATTGGAAAAGCAGTCTCATTAAATGATTTACATTTGGACTACAAAGCTGGGCAAATCTGGAGTTCTGCGATAACCTCGTTTCGGTATTTTTAAGGGACTGATAGAGAGAAGTGTAACAATACCAAACAGATTAGGGCATTATCTGTCCAATTAAGAAAGAGAAAGAAACACTCAGCTCTTGAATGATTTGGCCAGTAATGTATTTGTGTGCATCTGGTTTTTTTCTTTATTATTACAAAGCAATGACTTGTACCTAAAACGCTATATCTGTGTAAATATTAAAGCATTTTACTCAGTGATGGTTCAATCTCATTTCAGTAAATTAGCTGCTACACACCTCCTGAGAGGCAGAAGGCGATAGGTAGCAAGAACTTTACTTCAAAGGTGAACAGATTCACACCTTTCGTGGGCCTGGACCCAGCGGTCCAGTCTTGCTGCCTGTCGGGACAATGGAATTTTGTCACTGACTTCAACGGGAACAGGAGTGGACCAGTGGGCTACAAACCACTCTCCCAGAACTGTAATGAAACAGGGACACAAGACACTCATTGTGTACATTACTACATTGTCTAGTGGAAGAACTGTCAGCTGGCATTCAAAAAGAAATTTCCAAGCAGAAATTTAAGAGACAGTATTAAGTAGAAGATGGTTATCAAAAGTTTAGGTGCTATCAGTAGATTTCAAGTTAACTGATCCAGATGCATGGAATTACAGCAGAACAGAAAATTACCTGTTCCATCTGGATATGCCAGAGTACCTTAGACCATATTTCAGCTTTAACCAAGAAATTCATGAAGACTTTGTGGATGAGGAATGGGTCTGAGAAACAACTTAGTCTTTATACTATCTTCCTTTGTGACCATGGGAAAGGCATTCATCTTGTTTACTCCATCTTTAAAATCAGGCTAAATATATATTATTCATCTTCAAGCAGGGCTGAGTTATTGATGACAATGGCTGTGTAACTGTTCACCATTATTTATTATTATCAGAAGTGACAGCTTTGCAATGGATCAGATAATAAAACAAAATCTAATCATTTCTGTTTATCAGTGAGCCAAGCTAAACTGAACTTGATTTTGTTGTAGAGAACTAGCATATCTGTGCCTTCCTTCTCTTTGTCTCTTTGGTAATCCCATGATTGTGCTCTCCTACATTTAGAAAAGCTATTGAGAAAAAGAATGTGCAGGAAGTTTGCCATGGAAATCAACTGGACTGTAAACCTGGAGTTCCAGTGCTTTATGAGCTTAAATTTCCTTCATATACTTCAAAAGAGATTTTGAAAGCTGAAATAAATAGCTAATGAGCCTGGTACCTTTTAAACATCATTCTTATTCCAAGAACAGTGACTTTATGGTGTTAAAACCCGTATAACCCATCTGCAACCTGTTCACAGTGAACCAGAGATAAATCACACTGACACCAGCAAAACCTTCATTCCATGCTTTGCAATTTGCAGGGGCAACTGATGCAAGTCCTGGAAGGAACTGAGGAATCAGCAGTTAGAAGGAAACAGAGAAGACTTGTGTCCCGTTGCCAGTCGGAGGGCCAAACATTTCCAGGCTGACTATTTTACCTTGTGCTCTAGAAAGTTGAGATGAAAGAGTTGAAATTGTACATTTCACAATTTTTTTTACATACAATGCCATTCCCTTTCTGAGGTAGGAAGCTCATTTAAGAGAGTGCGTTACTGCAGAACTCACGAGCGCAAACATTTCTGAGCTAACCTGTTCTTGTTTAATGGAAAATAGATTGGCATCATCAAATCATGTGCTGTTCTTTATCATGGATCTCCCATTGAAATCAGTGCAAGTCCCTTCTCATTTCCCTTCAACACAGGGGCTAAACAGTTGCTACTAACTTATATCTACATAAATTACACAGAGGAAGCAGAAGGTTGAAGCAAGAGTGTGAAAGATCTCTTGACTGTGTTTGTTATGATTTCATATACACACTGATAGTAATGTGAAGCATTTATGTTCACATAAATTTAATGCTTAGAGCTTTTAGATTTTTACTGTTTGCCAACACAGTTTATATTTTTTCACTTGCCCAATTATAATCAAAATAGCCCATGGATCTTCAATGATAGGCAAGATACACAAAGCGAAGGCTTCTGAAGAAATACCATGATTTGGTATATTACATTATTTATGCAAGCTAAAAAAAAAATAAATAATTATGCCTTTGTTGGATGAATGTCACTAATGGAAGTGTAACTCACAACATCTTGGCTACCTCCATGAATGATTAATTAAAAGAAAAAATAGTTAATCAAGATAAACTTCTGCACCTAGCTAACAGAGGACTGAAAGTTTATCATGTCTAAATATGTTTCTCATACATTTACTGCAAATTAGTTTTTGAAAGTGAATTTCAAGGTCTACTGACTCCGAGGTTCACTAACTCAGTTTTCATTAAGTTTTCACAAATGATCTACTGTAGCATTATTCTTTTATAGTGGTGCAGATTTAAGGCCTGCTATGAAAAGCAATTATACTGTCAGAAAAGTGTATTTTGACTTATTAAAAAATTGAAAGGTTTCATAAAACTATTTATTTTGGTGTTCATTGGGAGTGCATGTTGACGGTGTTATGGAAGAAAGCATTTTTCTGGGGCGTATCTCGCAGCCTCTTCTCATCATACCTTCTTGTTGAAAACTTGGGACAACCTTACTTAGCAGATACATTAAAAACCTGTGTAGGCGACAAATACAAGGTACTTTGTGATTCTGCCCTGCAACTGGCCAGCTGAATTTATTTTGCTAGATCTATTATTTTGCTAGATGTATTATGGTAATGGTGCACATGTGTTAGTTAAAAGTATAATAATTTTGTTTTAGTAAATAGTGAGAATGTTTAAAAGGAAACCTAGATATTTAGCAGTCTGATGAGTTACACGACTCGTGTCAAGAAACAATTTTGTCCAAATTTTGTGGATCACTTGTTTCAACTGCATTGCATTAACTTTTTCCGATTACCTCATTATCTCCCAGAGTGTTATTTTTATATCCTATTTGAGCACTATTCATCTAAAATAACTATGACTCAGAGAATAACCGTAATGCTGTCTTGTGGTAAAGGACTGAGGAAAGCATAAAATATGAGCAAAGGATTTACCCTTCAATTGTTACATGGCATCTAGGAATAAATTCAGCTGTTTGCCTCTTGACTTCCTTTTCAGAGCAAGTGACTAAGAAGTATTTAAGGAATGGACAAAAAGTGGGTGATAATTGATTCAACTTGACCCTTGATCTTGTTACACAAAAGCCATTGTAGGAGATACAAGAGGAAGAAGGGATGAAATTGCTACTTAGAACAGAGCTACCTCTAGAAGACAATGCTTACACTGGTGTCAGCAACTGAGTTTTTCTTGCCTCTCAAAAAATAACAACAAATAATTTCTTTTTTATCCATTTTGATTAGGTTACTTCAATTATTATGTGTATTCATCGTGAAAAATGAGAACTCCCAAATCTAATCTTTTTTCCTAGCCTCTGCCAATTGTGTAATCACATAGAGTGATGTGAATCTCTAGGAACTACCAGAAAGGAGTCAGGCACTCGGATGGTTTTCTTTCCAGGAATCACATGATGGCCAAACCAGAAAACAGCAGGTCAGTCTAAGACGCACGTGTATACTAATGCAAGACTTACAGGAAATAAACAAAAGGAATAAGAAGTCTTAGTCAACCAATAGAAACCTCACCAAATAGCTCTGTGAGCTAGCAAAAACCAAGCAGCAAGACTAGGAGAAAGTATACATAGGAAGGCTAGCTGGGGTCTGATTATGACCTACAGGAAAGAAGAGAGCAGTGGAAGGGGACATTGATCAGTTAACAAGTTTTGAGAAGGGAAAGGCAGAGAAGAGTAAAATAAAGACAAAGGCCTACTTTCAAGACCAATAACTTCAGTGCACTGCAGGGTTAGACAGCACAGAAAGCAAGCGTGAAGAAGAAAGACATTCAAGATAGTTGAAAGCTATTTAGGACACAAGTACAATTGAACCCAGCATGAAAGAAGTACGCACATTTTAGTAAGAGACAAACTTGGGGAAATCACGAGCACTTCAATGGCCTAAAACACAGTAAGAAATGGTACAGAACATGAAAAGTATACCAGATGACAAAAGGTAATAAGTGGACTATGGAGAATGGAAAGAAAGAAACAAACAAAAAGGCCAGGACGCAAAGTGAGATACAGCAAGACGGGTCCAGAAAGCTCTATACGAAGCCATTCTCTAACTTCATTAACAGTAGAAATAGATCAAGAACACACTGTCCACTACTGTATATAGAAGAAAAACAAGCAGCAAACACTAGGACTGCTGAAGCATTTAAAACCATATCATTGCAGCCTTCCTTAAACAGATAATTATCATAAGAAAGTTGTGTTCAGAAAGCAAACTACATAGACCTTTGACTTCCCTCACTCAGTATAGATCTTAGGCTCTTGCATAGTTTTAATATTCTAAATGCAGCACAAGACCAGGAGGGTAGTATCGAAAGTCATAACGTTATTCTTACCAAATAAATACATTTACAATACCACAGTAGGATTTTAATTTTACCCTATAGCCACTTGCAAAAAAAATGGCCGCCATACCATAAACATAGAAAAAAATTCTATTTGATCTTGAAGATGTGCTGTGTGGTAGACACTAGCCCTACTGGTTAAATGCTGACATATTGAGATTTTGCTGTTGTTACTGATTTTCTTTAATTACATTGATCCTAGAGGTTATTCACTGTTATTGTTTAAGCTATAAATACTCATTACATCCATTAGGATCTCTACTTTGAGAAGTAGAGAAGCTGTATAATAACTACACGAAAAAGTTTTTGTTGTAACATATGGTACTAGAAACAAATTGTCAATAGGATCCAGTTCTTAGGTGCTAGTAATGAGTTTTTTCATCAACAGAGTTAACTACTAATTAAGCCTCCAGTCTTATGAGTCCATAAGCATACTTTCTGTAAGTGCATCGATACTATAGCATAGAAGAAGAGGCACTTACTTTCCTTATTCTAAAAACTAAGGTGCTATTCCCCTTTTGACGGGTTTACAAAACCCTTCATATTTTTAATAGTTCTACATTTAAGATCTTGCACTGCAAACAACCTAATTAGGGCTAAAGGAACAGAGAGAGATTTAAGTCAGAGTGAATTGTTTATAATTAACTTTCCATGAGTTCTGCATGAGTTTTCCCAGCGTAGAGATGTGACTTTCTCTCAGCTCTTCCTTTCTACGTTGCTTATTCCTCCAATGGCTATAGATCATTTCCTGTTCTGCAGCTGAAATAGCACAGCTTCAAAGGCTGTGACTAACATCATTTAAACCATTATAATTTTTTACCAAACTATTATTAAACAAATTGATTTCCCCCCAGCCCCTACGATGAAGAAAAATCATTCATTCATTTTGTGTGTTCTTGGCAATATATGTTTCTTCTTTAAATCACATAATGGCAAAAATTAGGGGAAAATGATCATTTATCTGATGTCAGTAAGTTGGGCAAAGCTATTACATTTGTCATCATGTAGGAAGCTGCCATTACATCAGGCCAATTTTTGCAACTAATATTTTTTGATTCATTCACTATTCAAAAGAATTATAATTGTCTTTGAACCTTTTTAATTGCCCCACTGAAAAGAAGAACATGCGGTGAAAAAATAAGATTTGGATTGTATCTGATGTGACTTTATTAGCATGTTGGAAGAACTTGAAATATGGGAAAATCTCGGTTTAAAATAACCTCTTATTTCTGTTCCTCCTAGAAAAACTTTTCTAGATATTTTTTTCTTACACTTCCCATGTGTTTTGAAGACTGGAAATGTTGGCAAGATCTTTAAAACATCTTTACTTCTTTGTCCACCTTAAAATCTAAAGCACTTGTCCCCATGAGCTAGAACGTAACAAGTAACCAACTGGGTCATGTTCATTACAGAAAACTACAACAATATGTATCTGTCTACAGAAAGCAGCTTTTATGATACCAAATATTTATGGCATAGTGACTGAACGATTTGCCAGGTCACATGCTCCATGGTACCACAGTCCTTTTCATCTCCTTATTGCATGTTTTGCCTATGCAGTAGGACTTAAAGTGAAAAGGATGATGGTGTTTGCGCTAACCATGAAGCCTGCATATCTCCACAAAAGTCTTTTGTAAAAGGATATAGAAAGCAAGACGATGACATCTGTGATGAATCAGGGTGGTCATGTGAGAAATACCAAGCTCAGCACACATTCTGGTAAGAAACAGCTGAGATCTGTTCCCATTTATTAGAACTACTTCTCTTGTTAGGAGAATAAACAAAGTTTGTATTTATTCTGAGGTTAGTTATATAAAATCATTTAATGTGAGTGCCTGCTAGCAGAGACTGAAGCTAGAGAAAGCCAGCCAATCCTGTTCATTTTCATGACAGATGGTATAAAGCGGTGTTTAAGGCACTGGTGGGAAAATCAAGAGAGAGATTTTACTCCTGGATTCCCCACGGTGCTGCAGTACAGGCTCTAAAGCCAGCTCACCATTCTGTGCCTCTGTTTACCTTTTCACCTTTCTACATTTTAGAGGAAAGCTGGTCCCCCTGCGTGCATTCTTACAATGCCCGCATGAAAAGGCCCCAGTACCAGTGGGAGCACTAACCAGTGTCCCAGTACCAGCAGTGCTATTAGTACTATACAAACTCCTTATTTACTCTATAAAAGCACTACAGTGTACAAACAGTATTTATTAAGAAAAGCAGCTTGGTAGAGATTTTCTCTCTGGAGCACTGTTTTGCTATATAATACGTAAGACCTTTAAGTTCACTGAAAGGGTTATCTGAATTCCATGGCTAGTAAATGAGTGAGGTTTTGGCAATAAATTCATGCAAAGCCAGGGCTGCTGAACTTCAACAGCTGACACTGGCTTCTGCAGGTGCGAAATCACAGATGGTTACATGTCATTACTGCCACAGAAGTGCTACTGAATTCACTAACATTTGCCAGGCTGTGCAGAATACTGTACACACAATATGCTATAGAATTCAGGCAGCCCTGGACACCATACATTCGGGATACTCTACTGTGTTCAGTGTAATTAGCAAATGGCTGAATGTGTAGGCCCTACGTTACCATCCATATCTTTGTTCTTCAGATGTCACCTTGTCCTTTTAAAGAGGATTACAATTCACACTCGAGAGGACCTCGTTTTATGCAAAACACGTGGCAAGGTCAAAATAGACATATACAAAGCTTTAGTCTCAAACATGGTCTTCCTGACACTATGTAGTCAGGGATGAGAGTCTGGCCGATCACCAAGGCCAATTTTGTCCTTGCTTTCCCTCCTCCTGCTGCAAGAAAGAAGCCTCGGGCTACGGCAGGCAGTTCATACACTGGGACAGAGCAGGTTCAGTAATTTGGAACCAATTATTTTGTAAGGGAATGGGCTGTGATCCTTCTTACCCTCCACAGAAAATAACATAGAAACCAACGAGACCTCATGTTTCTACAGTCAGCACACACCTTCTCATTGATTTAAGTTCTCATTTCTCTGTCTCACTTTAAGAGGAATTTTTTATATTGAAATTGCACTCAGGGTAACAACCGATTTACAACTTTTTTCACATTCCTACTGCAGCCAAATAGATTGTGATCAGAAGTGTTTTAAAACTACAATTCTGCTAATGTTATCTACTTGACAAATTGCCCATAATATGTGAGAAAACCAAACAAAGTTATAATAATCCAGATTTCCGAGAACAAAAGTATCAGCAATGGCTCATTTTGTAGTTCATTTTGCTTCTACTCAGATACTTAGATCCTTAAAATGGAACAGAGATGAAGGACAAAGAAATACTGAGAAGTCGCTCTCTTACTTAACAGGAGCTTTACAGATTGACCACTAAGTTGCAGGCGTCCAGAGGGCAAAATCTGGTCTTTATGTATTTTCTGAGATAGAGAACACTTTCTGTAATGGGAGATTATATAAAGTGGTGAGAGGTATTATTTTTTTTCCAAAAGATAGTGAAGAATAAGTAACTACAGGCTAAGAATTCTCCTTTGCTAACCTGTCTAAAATACAATAATTACACGACAGAGTATAAGTGATACTGTGCCAACAGAAATCCATGGCAGCTAATCACACTGCTGTATGGTTGACCACGTACTTAGTGATATAAACAAATTAAATCCCAAAAGATAGCTAATCCAGCTTTTCGAGCCCCCTAGTAACATTGTGGAGACTGTGCACTAATACCTAACAGCATGTACTTTATATCATTTGGTGGCAACTTTTCCATTAACTGGCAACAAAGGACTTTTTTATTTGGATTTAGAAATTCCCAAAGCAAATTTCTGAAGGGCAAACTTATATAATGCCATTTAATTTGCAATGATTCCAGATCCCAACAGTATGTGAGCTCCTACTGAAGCCTGTTCTGTTTCCCTTAGCCAGAAATGTAATGGTTATAACAGACCAAATTAGGGATGTGCCTGCAATATAAACAATTTTCAGCCCCTCAGATAAAAGGCGAATGTAAAAAAACACAGTTCAAAACAACTTTTATCACACATTTTGGTTAGACAGGCATCGGATTGAACAAAATGACATACAGTTGTCTAAAGAGTCCTTGAAGGTGCTCTAATTAAAAAAAAAAAAAAAAAAGCGCCCAAATCTCATTGCTTCATTTGCAAAAAAACCTCCATTGGTTCAACAGAGGAAGGATCTGTCTCCACACAAGTTTCACCATGTACTTCCAAGGGGCATAAAAAAATAACTGTCTCATATCGCATTCATGTAACAATAAGAAATTATTTGCTATCATAAATTCAAATCAGTAATATAAAACAATCGCGTAAGACCCTCTCCCTTCCCTCCAAAATAAATACATCATATTTATCTCGGAAGCTACTTGCCCTAAGTGTCCCATTTTCCATCCACATTATGTGGCAGCATTAGAATACCATTGTGCTATGGCAATGAATGTTTGAGAACACTTTGATAGTGTTTAAATATTTTTTTTCTTTTTCTTACTGATTTATTGTACATTCCAAAAATACCCTGGAGCAAAACATTTGTTTTGGTGTGGAAAAGGAAAAGTGGAAAATCTATTTGCTATATTTATCTCACTGTCAAACCCAAATTTGAACTCAGGCTTCCAAGGTACAAAAACCAAAACAAAATTAAACAAAACTATATACACCCTTTCCTCCTGTCCTCTTCCTTCATTCTCTATATTGATATAGCGCTTTGTGTCTCTAGCAGCATAACCCTTTATTCTTTAATTTTTTTCCTGCAAGTGGTTATATTGATAAAAATTTAATATCATGTTCTGAAGTCTTTGAATTTCCCTTGCACATCTTCATTCTTTGCAATTTCTGTTGTGGGACCATATCTAACCTCCATATTCTTTTACCATAAGAATGTATGAAATAATTAATATGTGCATAGTTAGTGATAACTGATAATAACCAAGACAGGACACCTGGATAAATAATTCTAATTGTGAAGGAAGGTCTACTGACGAACCTATAATTCACTTGCACCTGGCAAAGACAAAGGGGTTTACACAGAGACTGAAATTAGATAAAACTGGTCTGGGAATCCAAGTTAGAACACTAAATCTTTAAAAGGTGGTTATCAGTCATTGTTAAAAAGTCCTTTTTACTTTAACAACTGTTTCTTAAAGACTGTTGCCTGTATCCCTAGTCTGTAGAGGGCTGACAAATGCTGGTTGAGAAAAGTAGTGAATTCTTCAGAATTCTTCTTTTGGTAACAGAATAAACCAAGTAACTAAGTGAACTGGGTAAAACTGGTGAAATTTTTTCTGATAGAATGTTTTTCTGATACAGGTTCATATATTTCAGATTAATTATTGCAATTTTTTTTCCATTTTGGTTTGAAAGAACAACAGATATCAACGCCTCAGACCAGTCTGTATATGTCACTAAACTTACAAGTTCAAGAGAAATATGGAGGATAAATTTGTATTTTGGGTAGCCAGGATGAATTTAATTGCCCAAACATAGGAACTTAGTGTAACTGCAAGAGCCTCCCACTGCTATTTTGGAAGGGTGTTAGTCTCCTGTAGCTCCCTACCATATTTGCTAGCCCAATGCAAATGCCTCAGCTACTCAAGGGTACCTAAAAGAGTAGAAAACGCTTCTGAACAACTGAATCTTATCTCAAACAATGCCAACAAACTGGAGTTAAACAAGTGGAAGGAAGATCAAATAGAAGGGCTTGATCTCAGAGATGTTATATACTTTTCACTCTGCAAAAACAATAACCATGTTGGGAAAGTCATCTCATTCAATTTATGATGACTGTAATTCTAGATCCAATAAGCAAATATTTTTCTCACACTTCTAACTCCATTTTTTATCTTTGATTATCTTTTACATTGTCTGTAACAGCACTGCTGCATGAGTAGTTCACCGCAAATACCCTCTGAGGGGAAAAGACAAGTCATTCTGAAGAAGAGTTGTTCTCTTTGGACTAACTTTAACTGGTGTAAACTAACTGACAGTATCTTCCATTTATCACCGGGTCAGAGCATGCACATAAGCAGTTACTACAGAGCAGCTCATGCATTGCAAATTAACACCTCTGTTTAAATATCAGTAATTTATTCACATGCTCATTCCCTTAATCTCAGCCAGAGAATTGCATCAGACTGCAACAGCCATAAAAAGACAAAAATTACTTACAAGCTAGCCACATTCATATATATGATTTACAATATTTTTAAATAATCTTTTGACACCCAAGTCCTTAGTATTTACAAAACAAAAATTATACATTGCTAAAGAGATTATTATGAATAAAATCCACTAGTATTTGAACCATTCCACCACCGTTCAGTTTTCTATGCACAAAATACATCTTGGGGAACGGTGGTAACTACACAAACTTTTATACTAGAGCAATGCATATAGAGTGTAGCTAAAATGGAAGAAAGCCACCTTTTTGGTAAGAATTCTGTATTAAGTACTCACATCTGCAAACTAGCAGCAACGGCATTTTAACATATGTGATTTATTCTCCTCTCCGAATTCAGCCAGTGGCTCTTTAGCCGACAGACACCAGTATGAAGCCATGGCTTTCTTCCCAGTAAATTCATCTGTCTCGGAGAGCAAAGAAGAAAGTAACATTGGGATTATGCATGAGAACCAAGTATGGAAACTTAGCTGGATTGACCAAGAAAGGAAAAATAGCCCCGACATATGGGATGGTGTTGGAAAAGACACAGATTCTCCTGTAGGAGCATGGGACTGCCAGAATGGCTAAGCATAAACAGCCATCTGAGAGCAAGAAACAAGTCTGAGAATGAAGGGCAAAATGAGATGGGTAGGAGGAAGAAGCCTGATAATACAGAGTTGAAAATGAAGGGATTTTTTTTTTTTTTTTAAAGGAAACTATAATCCAGCTCTTAGACCCAAGGAAGAGTGTAGTAAAGACTATCAGGCTAGAAAGACTAAGTTAGGAGTATGTTTCATGGATTTCAAGGTTGTGCTCTGTCCTTCAAAGAATCCAGAGAAGAGAAGTTTATAGTGCAAGATGCTAAAAATATTTCTAGATACTAACACAGCAATGCAGATCACATTAACATACAGCTTTGTTAGGAATGGTATATAAATTAGAACTATTTGCAAAGGACTGGAAATAATAAGCTCATATAGAATGATAAATGTGTGTTATTAATGTTCTGTTGTCTTAATTGCAAGGCTTTTGTTCTCTATTACAGAATGAGAATATTCCCTGCAAAACAATTATTCTCCTGATTGTTGGTTAGATTAGCATTTGCCACAGGGCTTTATGCTTCACAAAATATTTTTGCTTGCATAAAGAAACCATGAAAGGCAGGCAGATAGCAAACAGAGAAGTCAAAGAAAACAGATCATGTTTGCTCTGTCTTTCTGCTTTTATTATATAGTTGGTCATACGTGGATGGGAGCACTTCCCACATAGAGAAGAAGTGAACAGAGCTCACATGCTCTGTTCAGCATTTGAAGCGTGGGTATTTTGTGTGCCATTCCAGCAAAAAAGACATTTTAAGTAAATGAAATATGGAAGCATTTTATTTGAGCCTTTCCCTTAGTTTCTAAGATCTCTTGACCAAACCTGAAATCTTCTTATTTGTTCACACATTGCCTACTGATAGTGTGATATAAACATCATAGAACTGAAAATACAAGTAAATAAACATTTCTTTAAAGATGCTTATGACTCAGCAGGTCACTGTTTTCCAGTCACTATTATGAGTCAGAACTAAGTCTGCGAAATGGTGTTAGAAAGTACAAGACATAATCTTTCATCTGCAATGCAAGAATCATAGTCCTGATCATTCTTGTAATTAAAGATGCCCGGGCTGTTTCTGAAACAGAACATGTCCCAGATGAACTCCCAGTCTGGTACTTTCTGCTTATCTCAACTCACTCCTGCAATTTCATTCGACTATAGAATACTGTACGTTCTGTCCTGAACAGAGAGGTGTGGCTGTGTGCGGCTAAATGGCTGCTGCTTTGATTAATGTTTACAAGCTGCTTTGAGATCCTTTTGTGAAATGAACAACAGAAACACAAAGGAGAGGTACCTAACTTCTACACAGAAGAACCAGATCAGAACAAGCACAGCACTCATGGAGACAGAGAGACAAATTGAGAAAATCACACTGTGATGTTTATAGGAAGGCAACGAATGCAAATGAAATCTTCTAGCATTATTGACAGTAACACCCAGGTTATGGTATGTGTGCGTATCATGTCTTATTGCTGATCGAGATTATCGTTAGTGTTTATTCAATCAATATCAGCATGTCTGAGGGGACTGAAAAGGCACTAATAAGGACACACACTGTTTAGGGTAAACACAGAGCTGATTACAGTGACACCCACTTGATTTGGCAACTAAGATTTAAATGGACTATTTTCAAGAGGCTGGCAGTGGCATATACGATTCACCTGACAATGAGGGAAACCGAGAGTACCTTCTCCTGGGTTCTCCGTTAGTCTTATAATGACAATCCTGGGACGCACCATGGGTCTGGCTCAGCTTTTGGCAGACTCCCAAGCCACTGTAAGCACTGGAAATATTCAGTGTATAACTACACATGGCAGAATGGAATGGAAGCACAAGCCACGTAAATTACCCAGATATTCCTCTCCTACTAGATATTCCCAGGCTGCCAAATTGTGTAACCTAAGAGACTGCAGCCCAGCAAAGGATTTGACACAGAGCGTATGTGCCACAGGACAACGAAGCACAGAGATGCTCAGAAGTTGGCTCCAAGGATCTCAGTTGGATACCGAATGTAAACTATATTACAGCAATCATATTGCATATAGCACACAACCTACTTCAGAATTTGCTCAGAAAGCAGAACCGTATGCACATTGTAAAGCGCAGACATCCTTTGAGAATAAATAGTCACACTGTTATTGTTTAAAAGATGAATGATCATATAGGACCCCAACAAACCGCTTACAGAAATAATCAGTTCAGACTATGCAGTCACATATGTACATGCCATTTTAAGTGAGGAAAGAAACAATCTTGCCTCAATGGGGTTCATATTCTGACAGCAGTGTCAGCTACATCACTTGGGACTTTGTCTAAAAAAGGACTTGAAGGCATAAAATTGAAATCAGGAGAAATTTTGGTACAGAAACCCAGAGCTGTGATCCTGAGTTGTGAACCTCAGCTGCCACTTGTATCCCGTTCATTCAGCATTTTGTGGCTGTAAAGCTGACTAGAGACTAGCAAGTTCTGCTTTGGCACCCACACAAAATTGCCTGAGTTTTGACAGAGCTGAGCAGCTTGGCTCTTAACCCAGTCAGGCAAAAGGAGACTTGGCATTGCTGATGACAAAGAAAATAGTTTTTGGAGAATGAAATGCATTTTTTGATTTGCTGAAATAGACTAATTCTAATAATTAGCAGACATACAAAATGGTTTGACCGTTGCATTTAAGACCTTGGCTTTTCTATGCACACAACGGTACCAGACATCAGATCTTATGCTAAAGTAGCCCAGGATGACATCATGTCTGTATTATGATGTATCTCTAGCCACTTCCTGGAACGCATTGGTGCAGCACACAAAATCTAAGTAAGTGTTTGTGCATACATATATTTTTGCAGATACAGGAACTTAGAAAGCAAACCCAAAACCGTCAGTCACAAAGTGCTCAAACTTTGTCACTATTTTCTCACTTTTCAGGAGCTCATTGGAGACAATTGTCTCCACGTCTGACGGTGCTAAATATCTGCAGTTTCTGTGGAAGTCCAATATAGCTGAGAATGCCTGACAATTTGGCAAATTATGTCACAAGAGTTTTAGACTGGGTGTCAGCAGAATAATATTGGCAAAATTGACATTTGCTTTCCTTAGAACTTTGTCACAGAGCAGCATCTCTTGTTTGACTTTGAATTCTGTAGACAAATGTAAAAGCAAAGAAAAATAAATCACATTATCGTCATCCGTGGGCAAGTCTGGAAGTTGATACCTGGCAATCCTTTTGAAGTGAATGGCAAAATTTATTCACTTTAACAGTGCAAGAGTTATTTAAAAAAAAAAAAGAAGAAAGAAAGAAAGAAACACACCACACACACAAAAGTTATTTAACTGTTTTTCTCTGAGTTGTAGCATTCAGATGAACTCGATTCTATAAGTGTACATACGGTCAAAACCTGAAAAGCAGCTACTGAAGTCTTTGACAAGGCACACAAGCACCTTGAAGTAAACGAGTCCTATTACCATAAAGAAAAATTGCACATCGTACAGCATCATTTCCTCTCAACCTCCACCTCCCTGGAAATCCATCAAGTGTTCTGAGAGAGAGGCACTAGGAAAAAGGGCTGAGAAGGTAGGTATGAACAACACTTTTTGAGCAAGAACTGTTATATTTCTTTCTCCTTCAAGCTTTTTCACCTATACACCCTCACTGTTGTTAAACAGTCCTATAGACTAAATGTCATTCCTTGACTAACCACACTAACCACATTGGCTGAATAAAGCCAGAAAGAATTGCTCTCCCAGAAGCAGCAAAGGGGAAGGAGTAAAAAAAAGTTCTTCCAAACCCAGGTAAGAACCTGAGGAGGCAGCAGGCTTGGGTGATCCCTGCTCCACCTGCACTCGGGGGCATCTGCAGGTTTTAAGGAGGGAAGGGATTCTTCCTTCCCAAATGCTTGGCTGCGTACATACAAATATGCACTGTGTGGCTCTACATATGAACATAAAATAAACCATCTTTGAAGAGTTGCTTGATAAACTACCAACATTTTAACAAAACAGTTGTAGAAAAAGTATGAATTAAAGTATTCCAAAGTCTTTAGATGGGTTTAGCTAATAAACAGAACTTATGTTTATGCATCAGTTATTATTTCTCTCATGCTTGTTTAATCTCAGTGCTGGAAAAGTATACGTTTTGTTGCATAATAATGACTCCCTGGCTTAACAACAACAGTGAAGAATACCAGAAAATAGAAGATACAAGAACTGTAGTTACTAGAGAAAAAAAAAAAAAAAAGGCTGATTTAACTGATGGGCAAGAAAGGCTGTGGAAAATGTATAGAGGGCAAAAGCCATTTACTTATATTATAGTCATATAATGCCAGAGCAGATGCATGATCTTTGTCATCTCCTTTCTTTCTCACAGCAGACAGAAAACACACAGAGGTATATTTTTTATTAGCAAAGTGTTGTTTGAAAGGTACTCCCAGAGTCACATTTTTTAAAAAAACCCAAACACATGGCAGTAGAATCCAAATACTTGTTTTCTCTTTATTCATGGTAAAAAACTTTTATAGACATACAAGGTACAGATGTAGGTGTCTAATGTATCAAATATGTAATATGTAGTCTTATATTGTAGTAGTTAAAACTTTCATCTTGTTAATGTAAAGATGAATGTACTCTCTAACTGGAAGAAGCAATCATTAGGCATGTATCACTAGGGCTATTTACTATTTGTTATTGGCAGTCCAACATTTCCAAGCATGTTGGAAGGAATATTTGGACAGTGTATTCAGCAATTTTAAAGGTTGTGCTGGTATTGTTTACAGGCTCCAGCCAGAAGTTAATCCTAATAATTTAGGGCACTGTTCTCAAAGCGCTCTTTTCTAACAGTTGTGCCTCATGCCTCTCTCACAACGCACACATGTATCCCATTTTCCAACCTCTCTTAAACCTGGCTATTCCAACCCTTAGCCCACCATCCACTCCACTTTTGCTATTCTCAAAAATACCTCTGCATCCCAAATACGGCACTCCGCTATTCACCCCTCCTCCTCTTTTCTCCATTGCCTACAGGTAAATATTACATTATTCACAGGATTACAGGCAATGAAATAACTTCCTGAGGAAAAGAGAGTATAAAAGACAGAAGAGAAGGGAGAGGATATACAGCAGCTGGGTGACATTTCCCTTGGTGCCTCTGTTCTATCTATTACATGTCACAAGGGAGCCCGTACAAATGACTGATTTATGGCAAAGCTGTAAGTCATGCTATGTACCAAAGACAGAGAGAGCTGCTGCCTTCTCTTTCTTTCCAGTGTGGCTTTCCTACATTCTCACTCTTTCCCCCAAATGGTGCCAGAGTTGCTGGGACTCCTTCTGGTTCCGTTCTTCTGCTTACCCGCAGAGGCGCTGCAGGCATTGAGGAGGCCAGAAGTAAGGCAACAGCCAACTTTAGTTATCACTTTGGACTCAGTTGAGAGTAGAAAATAAGCCAGGCAGAAGCAGTAAGAGAGATGAGTGATGTGACTGAGAAGCCTTGATGCAGAGAGAGGGAAAGGCAGACTGAATTTGATAGCAATAAGGTTAAGAAGCTGGTGAGGAGGCTGAAGAGGGGGAGAGTGCTATATGAGCAACGTAGAAAACAACCATAGTTGCTGCATCTTGGTTAGAGGGCTTCATCTTGACTGCAATAAACCGTTTGGTGAAAATCTAACACAGAAAAACAGGTCCTTACAAAAAATGACTGAGGAAGTGCTATCAGAAATAGCTGAACTTGTTGATTTGTACATGCAAACCAAGTAGTTTCTTACAGACCAGACTACAACATGTTCTTAGAAAAACATCAAATGGGCCTTCAGGATCTTACAAATGGTGGAACCACCTCTGTGGCAAAAAAATGGACCCAATCCTCAATCTTCTCCCCTGTGAAAGGAAGCCACAGCTTAACTTGAGACTGGCATCATTTTCTTACATCTCTGTAACCCCATAGTAGCAGCCATCCTCAGGAGGGTCAACTCATCCAAACCACCACTGCCTTTTTCATGTGATGAGCTCAACCCAAAACATCAAATCCAAAATACAATGTAAAATATTCTGTCATTTAACTGCCAAAGTCAAGATCATTTCTACCACGTTATACAAGTCTTTTGATTAATATGCATAACTCCATCTTAAACATTTAGAGATATTTACTCTTTTCATAACTTAAACTCATCTCCTCCCATTCCCAGTCTTTTCTGTCCAACAACCGTGGCTCAACAGAAGCAAAATGTCACTCATGTTTCTGGGTGAGTGGTGCACCAGAAAAGAAACAACTCCTGCTCGTACAGCTTGGGCTTCTCTCCTTCGCAGCAACTCACGTAGAAGAAATTCTGCTCAACTTGTCACACCAATGGCAAGCCCAGCTTAAGGTATGATGATGAACAGTGAAAATCCCACCATTTTGGCTAACATGAACAAAAAGGATGTTTTGAACATACATCATTACCTGTTGAACTAATGTTTGTCTGTGCACATAGGCATATGCATAAATGCATACGCATATATACATGTATGCCTGTATGTAATCATACATATTTCACCCTCCCCAGCCTTTTCCTTTCCCACATTCCTGCACACGTATCCTTGGAAAGGAGAAAAACCTTCTGTGTATTTTTATTGGCCTGTCAATCTGCTACATTTTTTTTTTTTCTTCCAAAACTGGAATGTCATGTAGCATGTCAGTCTTTCTGCTTTCCCCTTCACCAGAATTAAGCACACTGCATGACTGCAGAGAAAGCTACCAGGGAAAAAAACAAGGCAATTTCTTTCCAACATTTAGATTTGATACAAGAGGTGCCATACACTGTGCACCTTAACAAATCATTAGAAGCTCTTTTTTCATTCAAACCTTTACTGTAGCTTGCACGACATCACAGAATCACACCAAGGGCTGAATATCTAAGGCTATCAGATGTCAGTCTCAAAAGATTTCTCTCTTTTGAGAGAATAGACATTGTTTCTTCTGGCCAAATACTAATCGCCTTTCCTGGCCAGTCATGGTGTCAGGCCCCATCAGCACAAGGAAACCTCATCACTTCTCTTCCACCTGCACATTTGGAAGAGCAGTCCCTTCACAGCACTGTGATATGTCTCAGAGCAATGTGCAGCCACACCTCACCATAGTATGACAGGTAGGTGAAAGCTGAGATTCTTCAGGACCCTGAGCAAATCTTCCAAAGGCAGATGGAGAACGTAGTGGACAATTACAACATCAGTCAGTTCTCATCAGCTCACCTGTGAACCCGCAAGAAAAGCCTGGGAACCTTTAGAAAACCTGAAAGCAGTAACAACTTTGGCAGCTTTTGGGACACAAGAAGCCATGCTACAAGGGAAGTTACGGGAGATGCAGGACATGGTGGAGTCAAATACTGGTGGATCAAAGTATCTGGAGATGAAACCAGACCAATCCTTCCCTTCCCTCACCATCTTTTTCAGTGGAACAATTCCAGCATTTCATGGTTTATGGCTCCGTGAAGAAAGAGATCACTATCAAATCCAACAAAGTTTAAATCTAACATCTCCCATCTTCTGTCTTCTATTAAAACACGTATAGAGAAAAAGATACACAGCCTTACTTAGTGGAGTACAAACAAGAAGAATACTTATCAACCTGGGAATCAAAAACCAAAGCATCCGTGAATGGGCTTAAAAATGAATCCTTAAAAACTCTCTTTAAAACTGTCCCTTGAGGTTCTGGTGGCCACCAAAACTTTGTAACATGAAATTTAGGAGGCGAGGTTTGTCAATACCTCTTTAAACAAATCAGCAGGCAATGCTTATTGTGATGCTCACTCGCCATTCAAAATCTTCTTCTTCTCTACCAATCTTCCTCCCACGCCCTTCCCTCCTCTCCCTGCCCACACCCAAAAGCATTATGGTTAAACTGGATGAAAAAATACAGTAACTAAAAAAGTTCCTATAAACTGAGAACTGACATGACTATCTGTCTTTAAGTGTGAGCATTCATAGCTCAGTTTCAAAACCTATTCAAACCTGGATAGCCTTTTGTGGGGACAAATGAGGCTGCTGCCAGTTTTTACCAAGTTATAAAATTTTCAGCATCACAATAAATTGTGAGACAAGAAGGAGAGAAATTCAATTTAACAAGGAACTCGTAACTTTTCATTGAAGGACTGCTCAATTGTGGGACACGGAAGAAAGAGTGAGAGGTACAGTGCGCATCAATATCTTATCCCTTTCTTTCTGGGTTGTCCTTGGAGGCTTGTCCATAATTTACTTTCCCAGGGGAAATTTAGCACAAGTGTAGCAATTTTTCCTTTCATCCTGCTGACAGGCTAAGCTAGCCTCAGAAAAAAAGGGGGATAAAAAAGAAAAAGAAAGGAAAGATCCATAGATATTATTTACACTGCAAGTCATGTATTTTTTTTACCTTCAGATGTTCATATTTTGATAGTAGTACTAACTGCACGCACACACACGCACACACACCGGGGCAGCATGATCAATGGTAGGGGTCAATAATCCCATTTCAGAAGCAGTCCTACTGCAGACTGAAATGAAACAGAGTAAAGTCTAAAGTAATGAAATGTGACAGAGCCACATTCACTGCCGTCCTCCAAATATGGAGAGAAATACATTTCTACATGAGGAAATCCTAACTGGCAAGTCAGATCTAGTCATATAATAAAAAAGGCTACGCATAAGTAATGGATGACTCTCATACTTAGAATTTGCCTTCTTCAATTAACTATAATATGATCTCACAAAGTTTGATTTTTGTTAGAGAATGAATGACTAACCTTCAGGTTTCCTTGCAAGCAAATGGCCTATCTCATTAGTTTACTACATTAATCAAATCTTTTATTCCCTCTTTATATTTGTTGTATTGCCACCGATATTATAGCTACTTCAATTGGTTAAATCAAGAGATGATCTATAAACAGTCTCAATGCATTTAGTGTCATAATTGTCAATGCATATCATTATATTGGACAGGGCTGGTGACAGCTAGCAAATCTGTCTTTGATCTATGAGCAATCATAGACCTCTGTGAAGCTGCCCTTCATTCACTATAAACATCAAAAGCAATACTACTGCATTATAAAGGGTGATCACTGAAACAATGGAAGCCACCACCCAAAGCACTGAGCAGATTCAAAGGCCAGGAATAAGCTGAGCTCCATGGGCTTAGGGCTTTCCCTGTGGCAAGCTGTAGAAATAAGTGTAAGGACATTCATGTGGTGGAGCTTTGCGCCTCTAACAGAGAAGCTTACAGGAATAGGAAAGCCAGCAGAGCAGACATTAAGGAAATACACTCCTGAAAGGAAGCTGCACGTACAGGGGTCTCTTTCTTGTCCTCTCTTCGGTTTTTCACCATTTCACGCATAAAGTCCTATATTCTCTTATGTTTAAGATGGATGTTTCTGTGTATCGCTATATTAGTAATTTACTCATCCTAATCCAGCCTTTCCATCCAACCTTTCCTTTTCCTCACTTCTGCTTCTGGAAAGCTAATTTCCATTTCTATAAAATTAAAAATCTCAGAACAGACAAGAAATGCAACTGATTTCCACAGAAATAATTTCATGAAGCTTTTGACTGACTTCAAAATGTCACTAGGATTTAAAAACTGGTAATTCCATAAATTCAATAAAGCATATGTTCAACACATGAAGAGCTAATTAAAGGAAATTCCCCAGAACTAGTAATTAAAGAATTAACATGTAATGCAGATGTTTTTGATGGAAATCCAGAAAAAAAAGGTATTACCCTAACACTGTCCAATCATTTAATGGAGGATCTAGAAGCAAAGGTGGATGTGCTGCAGCTGTCACCTATGGACAAGACAGACAGCTGGAGAGCTGAAGGATGATGAGCAGCAGGTTAGTCATAGAAACTGGGTCACTATGTTATTTGGGCCAGTTCAAACTCTGTGTGATTTAGATGCAAGGAAATATGAAATTATACATTTATAAATGAAAACACAGACTAAACCTACAGAACAAGGAATGATATAGCAATGGAAAGAACTATGCATCTGGTAGGGATAAAAGTAAAAAAATCCAAATAAGTATGTATAAGATGAGATGCAAACATCAAGAGACTTGAAGGTTAATAAAAATCACTTTATAGATACTCCAGTAAGAGGGATATCAAGGAAAAGGCTAGTCTACTCCTTAAGAAAGGATTAGAACATGATGAATGATACCAAAAAGACTAATAAAGATCTTTTCTTTTTCACCTCAGTCTCTATTATAAGGTCAATTGCAATCATGTAGCTATCACAATTAATACCCCTCACAAAGGGCCAGACTTGAGCCTCAAATAAGGAAGGTACAATATTTAGAGTACTTAGGTAAGGTGGATGTTTTCAAACAGGCTGAGTCTAATAAACTTCATCCAACAGTACTTAAAGAGCTAACTAAGAATCTCAAAGTCATTAGGGCTTACCTTTGAGAACTTAAAAAGGACAATGGAGAAACTGGAAGACCAAAAAAAGGGCAAGTGTAATGTCCATCTTTAAAAAGGATTTAAAAAAAAAAAAAAAAGGCAAGCCTGACAATTGTAGGCCAATCGGCTCGTCTTCAATTCATGGAAAAATATTGAAACAAATAGCTAAACTATTTGTAAGCGCCTGGAAGGTAATGAGGACATGTATAACATCCAACATGGATTTGTCAAGAACAATCATGTCAAAGCAATCTAATTTTCTTCCCTGATGGGGTAACAGGCCTTGTGGACAGAGGAAAAGCATCAGATGTCATGTGTACTTAGGACTATTTTTGATCCTCTTCCACATAATAATCTTCTAAGCAAACCATGGACGCATGATTCAGATGAAAATAGTACAAAGTGGGTGCAACACTGATTCAAAAAATCGTACTCAGGGAGTGGTTAGCAATGTTCATATCAACATGAAAAGATATCTTAAAGTGAGAATTTGTATGAGACTCTCCTAGGTCTGGTAGCATTTAGTATTTTGATTAATGACCTAGAAAATAGCATCACAAACACACTTGCTGTGACAATATCCTTGGAGGCATTATAAATACACTGGAGAAGAGACCAGAATTCAGAATAACCTTGGTGAATTTAAATATCTGATTCGGAGGCCATAGTGCTTGTTCAGTAGGGATAAATGCAAAGTGCTCTATTTAGCCAAGAATAATTAACTGCTTGGGATGGAGAACCATTGACTTGGTAGCCATTTTGTAGAAAATGAGAAGTTGATTGTGGATCAGAAGCTGAATAATCAATCAACAATATCATGCTCCTCCAGAAAACATGAAGGTCCTACTGCAGTGGATAAATTGGGTATAGCTTGCAAGTCACAGAAGAACCCTTCTACTCACCACTGGTAAAGCTGCAGCTGCATTATTTCATCCAATCTGAGGAACTGCACCTCCAAAAAATGAGGACCAACTGATGAAAATCTAGAAGAAACTTACAGTCTAGAAAATATCACTATAAGTAAGAATTAGGGTTGTTAAAGAAGAAAAAGAAATATGGATATAAGTAAAAGGTTCATAAAAAGAAAAAAAAAAAGAGAGAAAAAAAAAAAAAAAGAACCACAAACCTGCTGAACTGCTCTTTGTGCTGATGTTACATAGGGCAAGACATAAATGACTTAAAGAGCATCCAGGGAGATTAAGGCTAGATTTTAGGGAAAAAACTGTCAAGTAGTAAGAAGCAGTAAAGTGTAGAGAAGACAGATTGCCTGTGGAAGTTCTGGAATACTCCTGGAAAAAGCTGTCAGAAATAACACAGAAATCTGTCCAGAATAAGTGCTGATCCTGCCATGCAGAAAGGGTGATCAAGATTACCCAAAGGTCCTTCCCACTCCTGTGATTCCATGAGCCCCACTGAAGTGTCCCAGCAATGAGATCCTTGCATATGCTGTTTGGGGAGCAGTGAATAGGACTAAATACCTCATTTTTCCAAATATAGTATTTGTAAAGCTGAATAATATAATGGAAATCCAGAACCTATATTTTTAAAAAGATGGTGAGACATTGAAACAGACGCTGCAAGAAGCCACAGAAAATACTTGAGGGCTGAATAAAACATCCTGAAGTGAGAATCAAATACTGCAATCTGTTGCATTACCATTAATTTCGCCTCTCTGCCCCCCATGGAAAGAAATGATTTCTTAATCTTGTAGTAAAAAAATAGCTTCCAGAGGAAAACAAATAAAAATATAATCCAAGATTAAGTCAACTCAAAAATTAGATTTATATTTTTAAGAGTGAGAGTAATCAGACACTGGAACAAATTACCAAAGGAAGCAGTAGGTACTCTGTTTCCTGACGCCTTGAAATCAAGACTGGATGCCTTCCCAAAAGACGGGCTTCAGTCATACATAGGTTAAAGTTCAACACAAGACAATACAGGTTTAATTTTACAGTCTGTGATGTCCTAGAGGGCTGCCACAGCTGCTCAAAGTCCAGAAATTAATTTAAAGTGAGCCTGAACTTCTTTTCCTCTGAACAGGAGAGCCTCTACACCCATAGACTGATATAATTATTGCAACCTGAAAGTACTGGCGTTGTCTCCACTACACATGGTCTTTTCATACACTGGGGACTATTTCCATAGCTCTGCGAACTCAGAAATATCCTTTCCCACCAGAACAATGGGAAATAAAATAAAGAAATTAAAAAAAGCTCATCCCCCAAAACCCACCCAAAGCATATTTTGCTTAAAACAACAGAAGATGAAAAATTCTGGAAATCTAAATGTGTAACTTGAAGGTATGTTTCTCCTCTTCAGAACTTTAAGAGTCTACTATTTAATGCATTATTTAGTCTGTAAAAGTTCTGCCTGCTTTAAGAGCAAAAGGATTAATGGTTTCAAATTCCAGTGTGTTGACCTTTATTCAACATTAAAATGCTTATTTGAGCATTCTGCCATGGTACCAGTAAGCCTCTCCCTAATGAAAACTGTAAGGGAAAGGAAGTTTAACTCCCATATGCCCACAAATAAAATTATTTTGCATTAGGAGGTTTAGAAGATCTTTTACACACACACACACACACACACAAAGTTAACATTGATGCAAAGAACATTAAAACCACAGAGTACACATGCTATTACTCCAGTTACAGGTTGAATGTTAAAGCAATATTAATGAAGATGATGAAGAATAAAAATGGTTACGAGCCCCTGTTCCCAAGTTACTGCCCTGAATGAGTTATGACATCAAACATTTTTAAGCAAAGTAGAACAAAAGGAAATCATACTAGTTAGTTCTGAAATAAATTACAGAATTCTGCTTCCAAATACCAAAAGCTTGATGAAAACCAAAGAAGGAATTAGCATATCAGGATACATGGTCTGCTAAGACAGCAAACCAAAGTAGGGAATAAGAGGGCAAGATTGATTTTGTGATGCTGAATAGTAGAAAGGGTAAGTTGTGAACACTTTGGCTGACGCAGCAGAAAAGAGCTGGGGGAGAATTTAAAGGCAATAAGGAGTCCAAATGGCTGGTCCAGACCTTCAGGGCACTTACTGAACATAGACAAAGAAGTGTCTTTACAGACAGACGGAAACTGAGAAAGTCTTGATCACACTGAATCTTTATTACTCTGTTATTGATTAAAATAACAACTATGCAAAAAAGCGGGGCAGGGGAACATTTTTTCTCAAGACAGATTTCCATTCTTCCCTAGTTAGCTAAGCAAGTTGCACAATGAAATGCAATCCAGAACATAAGCCATATAGACATGGCACGTACGAAAATTAAGACTGAAGCTAATTCTCAGCTAAGATTTTGTAGTAACAGTCTCATCATACTTTGATAAGACTTCTTCTTGCATACAAGATTACAGCCCAATCTTTTAAGTGTTGAAAAGTTTCTTGGACAAAGATAGCTGTTACAATGGTTTGTTGAATAAAATAATTGCTCAGAACCTACAGAGCTAAAATAATTTCCCTAAAGGAAAAAAAGTAATCAATAGCTTACCTAAAGAGAGAGTATTGAGCCATCACATTTTAAAATGTAACAATCATTTTGCTAAGAATTACAAAATGTGTCATAACTAAAGTTAGTCATGACAAAGAAATTATACATAGGACCAGTAAGGAAGAACAGAATCAACTCTGCAGGAACATGAAGGCTTAAGAAGATGGGAATAGTAGACAGGAAAATCAATTTATTGCATGATAGATGGTCATATGCAAAAGAGCATGAGCAAAAAAACCCATCTGTGAAGGCTGTGGCTGTGAAGGGGATCAAACCATTATGCATCAGAGTGAATATTTCATCATTCCGATTCAAACTTCCTGTGCAAATATTAACAGAACCACAGAAAAAAATCCTACAAAGCATACCAGTGTTCTGCTAAAAATACACACAACTCCAGAACTGCAAATATACTTCAAAATTCCTGACTCTCTTAAAAGTCTAACTTCACTGTCTAACCACTAACCCTGAACATAGACTAACTTCAGGCACACAGTAAACCAGAATGTAGAAGGTAGAGATGGATTTATTTCTGCCTTTTGAAAAACTTTATTTAAATTTAAGTTACAGAAAGAGGCATGCAAACACTTTATACTAATACTTAAAAAAAGACTTTGAAAGAGTTAACGTAACATAAATCTGTCACTGTAAGGGTTTCATATAGAAGATGTGGTACAGCAGTTTATTCAGCCTAAAGGCAAGACAAGACATGCTCACAGTGAATAAAAGGAATAAACTTGGGGCAGGGGGGAAGGAGACAGAAAAGGATTTTTAAAAAAATCATGTTCTTTTATTAGATATTGAAATTTGAAGTAATTCTGTTTGTGTGTGGTTTTTTAATCTAACACTAAATAAGCACAAAAGCTTTATTTACAAATATGTAATCAGTAAGTGACTGCAAAAATAACAGTGCCTGCCAAGAGCACTGGTGACTCTAAAGAAATACATAGGTAGTTTGGCTTACTCAGCAGTGCTCAGAAAAAACTCTAGGAATCAGAGTAGAATATACATTTTTAATAAATAAAAAAGAAAATAAAAAATCAATTCAACACAGAAACAAGACCCTAAAGTTTTCTCCAGCTCTGAAATATAAGCATGTCGTCTTAGCCTAGGTCCTTTTTCACTCACATAGACTGTACAACAATGAAACACAACAAGCTTCAACTGAGCTCTCTGAATTTATATAGGTAAAAATGATAATACCATATACATCATCGCTTATTGCAAGGAATTAGCTGCCAGGACAACGACTGCTGGATACCTCCAGTGTGGCACCTTACACCAAAAGGGACGTGCAGATTGTTGCCAATCTATACAATAATTTACTCTTATTTCTGCCACAAATGTACCATCTCAAGTATAAACATTATTGTATACTGAATCAAAATATTATTTGCCATAGCTCATCGTCCATCCCATTCCAAATTTTATGCCACGCAATTAACAACACTAGTCTATATTTATCTCCAGAGCCTATGTGCAGTATGTTGGACTTGCGAAAGGAAACAGGCAAAGCTGTAAAGCATGTTCCTGCTTTTGCTGATTCTCAGCATAAATGTTTCCTCTTCTCTTACCAGTTGCCTGAACACCAGCATGCTACAATCAACTTCCTACTAGTTAGTTAAGATTCTTGCTTGCTTGCCTTTCTTCTCTAAATATGGCACTCTCGTGGGGCTATTGATCAGTGACTAAAAAAAAAGCCTGGATGAAACCCCTTTTTCTTTCCTTTCTTTTTTGTTATTGATATTTTTTTAAAAGGTCCTTTCATCTCCTCTACTAGGAAAGCATTACTTGATGGAAATAGAAGAATAATGAATCTAAAGCTGTTCAACACCAAACTACCTAGAAAAGGAAAACATCCCCCTAGAATTCAGCCTCCTGTATTTCAGTGAGGCAGCACACACACGCTCCAATTACTTTCTCAGTTACAACATTGGTAACTCAAGGAAATTCTGTTCCAGTCAATAGCCCTTCCACAGATTATATGCCATTGGGAATAAGGACAGAATTTGACCCACTTCTTTTTGGTCATAAGCACATCAAAATATTATATGTATTTTTATAGTTTAAGATTTGTAGCCTCACACTGCTCCTGAAGTCTCTACTTCCAAGCAGTTTATGCTGTTATCAGGAGGGATTAATTTCAGCAGAACTTTTGAAAACCATTTCCCACTTCTCTGGTCATCCCTCCGAACACAGGAGTACCAGTGCTAGCTGAAAACAGAGCAATGTATATTTAGCCTGCAGTGTTATATAACCTGTCTGTTAACAAATGCAAGACACAAAGTAAAGTCATGTAACCCAATTGAAACAGTTCGTACTGGAGGTTGATTTCCCTTGGGAACTGAAACATCAAGTAAGAAACTGAACCAGTTAAATATAACCTTTTTAAAGGGCAAAAGAATTCAAAGGTAATCAAGGATTTTTTTTTCCTCAGAAGGGCATTTATAATTATATTCCACTTTTATTTATAACAACCCTTTTAATGTTGGTACTACAAAAGAACTCCACAGAAAACCAGCTTTGCTTTATATAACAGGATTCAATCTACATGTGTTTTTTATATGCAAAGCATCTTCTACACAAGCTACACACTGACAAAGGCGCATTTCCCTGAAGAAACAAGGAATGTATTTTCAAAGTGGTTCATGAGGGTTTAGCCATGTGCCTTTCACTAATATTGTGGGAGACTTAGGAAGAAATCCTTAACTTTTGCTTTGAGAAAGTAATGGCAAGTGACTACATACGATCCTACTGTGAGCTCAGAATCTAGTGTTTAATTTCCTTTATTATCCTAGAATACACTTAATATTTTGCTTTAATCCACTAATTCCTGAGGAGACAGAAACAGACCGGTTCCTAAAATGATCTTTTCAGCTTCCTTTCCACTGGTTAAGCAAGTAGGAATTAAGAGGTAGAAATGATGTGCATGAGCTAAAAACTCATGAACTCAGAACTGCATTTCAAAATTCAGCACCAGAGTGACCAGGTGGTTTGTGATTAATCATTTAACATCCCAAGTTGTCTGTTCATGTTGTGTGAGGACACAACATGTTGTGTTAGGAAAACAACAGTGGGAATTTCCGAGTGGGATCTAGAGGTGAACAAAGGCAATGAGAAGGAAATCTAGAGTAAGAGCAAAGGATAGATTTGGGTGGGCCAAGTTCTCTCACAAAAGGTCTGCTGGATGCAGTAGAAATTCATCATGGAGAAACCTGCCTCTGTGTACGCTTCTGTCTTCTACAGATCTAGCAGATACTCACACAATATCATACTGTAGTCTGTTGCCCTTGAACAATAAAAAAATTCTAAAGGACAGAGTCTTGACACAGCCAGAGATGCTCTCAAATTACACTGTACAGATTAAAAACAAGCAGGATTTTCCCAAGTTGGTATTAATTATCAATCTATCCCATTACTCATGTTGCCCAAATACTAGTAAATATTACTATACAAAAACATCTGTAGAAAACTACCCCACTGAATTTATTCCATGAAGAAAAAAAGTTAATTTAATCTCAGAATTGAATGAGAGATGTTCTGTTTGAACAGAATCAAGCATGCAGAATCCTGCTGTGGATTCCAATGTATATACCTGCTCAAACTCTCAGCAGAGAAACTCTGCATACATGCAAGTGCCAGAGAGAGGTGACAGGGCTAGCTATTTCTTACCCACAACAGGCAATCTGTTGATACACTAAGAAACCAGTATTAGGAGATGCTTTAGTCAAAATGCTGTAGGATATTAATCACAGCTTTGGGGTTTCTGACAGGATGTTTTGATAAAATAAATCTATTTTAAGTGACTGTAATGAAATACTAACTCGTTTTTGAAGGGCTTTTAAGATGTTTTTAAGAAGTTTCAGATCAAAGACTCAGTTAATGTAACCTCCATGCATTAAATATTTAGTACTTATTCAGTCACTTGAGCACTCAGGCATCTTGACATTGTAAAAGTGGGAGAGGGAAATTGAGTTTAAGTCAGTTTTGCACAGTGGGATTTTTCAGTTTTTATGTTAAAATCCCAGGCATGTAATTTTAATACAAAGGGGTCTATTCTTTTACAACAGTATAAGCACCACCCATTAAAAGAATTCTTTATGCACCTGCTTAGATGGGAGAATAAATCCTCTATAGAGTTGTTTCAGTAGAAACTGTTGTGCTGGGATTAACATCATGATTGAACATTATTCTGTCTCTGAGCTCTCTAATGGATGAAACCAAACGCACACGCTTCTGTTTCCAGAACAACTAGACATTGGCAAGGACCACAGAATTTTAACAATGGCAGCTAGGTTTAAGCAAGGTTTTTTAGATATTTGGATTATGTGACTATAAGACATTTCCCCTTTCTAGCATCCCTGAATACCAACAGTTGCTCTTTTTTCATTTCTTCCAAGGGACATGCTTGGAGGTCTTAAATACAGATCAGGATGAGGGAAATAATCCGATTTTGGGACTTATTAAAATAGATGTCTTAAACTAATAAACTGTAAATTATTAGGGGCTGGATATCCATTCTGGAAATGCAACACTATATATAAATTCTACAAGTTCTCAAGCATCATCTTTCTTGTGAAAAAGTTCACTGAGTGTAGTAGGAACTTGCAGATGAACTTCAAGCAGAATGATGACACTCCTGAGTGCATTTCTTGGCTCACTGGCAGAGGATTATAGATATTAGAATATTAAAAATTGCCTTTGAAACTATTTTCATGAACTATCATTGACCCATTAGTATCTAGTCTCAGAATCAAGGTAAGTATTGTGTATTTCAATCCTGTTTAACACAAACATGGTCCTATTCAAGTTCTTTAATATGCACGGTTGCTGTAAGGCTCTCATCTTTCACAGTCATTCATAATGTATAAAGAAAAGGAATAACCTTAGTTCCAACATTACCAATATATGGGAGAAAGAAAACCAAACAGTTCTGTGTATCTTTCATTCATCACAGACATTTTCCCAAAACTTACAGTGGGATTGAAGATGATTGAACCCTAATTTGAAGTTCAAAAATCTAAAACTGACCTCTGAAGTAATGGTAGCAATACATATTCCCAAATCTGGTAAGCATTATCATTACGTGACCCTATTTGTCATTAAGTGTCTTCTGAATGTTAAGCAAGCACAAAGGCTGTATGTCATCGTGGGCTCATCCGTGACACTGAAAGACAAACAGCTACTGAAAATGTCTACATGTATCTTATGGTAATTGGATGACCTCATCTATTTTTCTCAAAGACTTATGTCCAGTTTTTCCCTGCTTTTACTCCTGGCCACAGCTCTGGAGCTCCTGTTTTCTCTGCCATATTAAATTACATGAACCCAAGGTGCAGGAAGGTGCACAGTGACTTTACAGGAAACAGGCATTTCTTTGTACATAACATTTTTAATGCATGGTTACCTCTGTATGCATGCAATGTGAAAAACTCCTAAATAGTAAATTAAACAAATGAATGCTTACTCTGCTGAAGAAGAAACTGTCAGAAGCTTTCTATCCAAAGAAATCCAGAACGGAAGACAATCCTCACCACATAATGCATGTAAAATACTCCAGTAGGTGCCCCACTGGCTTACCCACCAGATAGTCAGAATTTATCTACAAGGTACAACTGAAGCAGTTCATATCTATCTTTCTTTTCTTGTTGGTTTTTTTTTTAATATTGTTAAGAGTAAAGACCTGTGTTGAAATCATGTAAAGAGCTAACAAATCAAGGTGATACCTGAAGAATTTGGTTCTGTGAAAGCAGATATCTAAAAGCCTTTCCAGAATCTTAGAAGTGAATGATATTCTCAAAACTAGCAGGAAGGTTAGGAAAAGACACAGAAAATATAATAATTTGGTTAATTCTGAAACAACTTCGAGAAAACTTTTTGGATGTAATCTAGGAGAACCTTTGTCGTAATGAAACGCCGCACGGGAGAGGTCAGACATCAGATCTCCTTGCACCGCTGCCCCTGTAACAGACATTATACTTAGAAGGAAGGCAGCTTTGATGGAGAGAGAGTAATGAGACTGTGACCAATGCTTCAGTGTAGGTGTCATAAGAAATGAAAGAAACAATGGAGGTAGTTTTGATAATAGTTAAAAAAAAAACAACTTTAAAAGCCTTTGACAGATTTTATAGAAACTGAATTCAATATTTGAAATACTCAGTTTAACTGCGGCACTTTCAGATGCTCTATAGATTTAAAGAAAAAGAAAAAAAATTAAAAAGGAAAGGAGAAGAGAGATTTTCCAAAATTAGCAACAGCAAATAGTTCAAATAGTATTGATTGGAAGACAGGAAATGTTAAAATTACCGCATAACAAATTTTTCCTTATAGCCATTCGAGTAGATTCCTGTTTATTGTTAGATAGCATGTTTAAACTTGCAATGCATATGACCTTCTGAAATCAGGATACATCCGCATGTAATGCTTTAAGATGCAAAGGAAGAAGATTGGCATGAAACAATTTTCTTCTCTGTTAGAACGAGAGGGAAAAAAAAATACAACGGACATCTGAAAAGAAGAAATCTTCGCTATATGTTATCTATTAACGGGAGAATTGTTTGAGGCCTTTGGCATCCAGGATCACTCGACTAAACAACATACAATCAGCTTACCCGACTGTGACGTGGTGAGGGTGTCTCCCAGAGAGATTTAACTCGGACTATCCCTGGAACAAAAGCTGTAAAATTTCATATTCATGCTGGCTGCAAACAGGGGTGCAGATGGGTATCCCAAGCATACAGGATATAGTATGAAGCTGTTGTAAGGAATTCTATCCATGATCACTGTTGAAATGTGTCTGCCACCAGCGTTAGTTAAGTGTGGTCAGGGAGATCTGATGACATATGGTCGGTTCCAGAGGTTTACTATCATAACACATTGCTTTTATGCAGTAGACTGTGATCATTGCCTTATAATCATTATGAAGTATTTTTGAATCAAAGAAAGAAAATGTTCAAAGTCTAACCACCTTTGTTATTTCTAGTAAATTTCTATGTAATAGCAATTCCCAGAAAAGCCCAATGTTCTGAACTGTCTGTGCACATGGGCTCCCTACTCTGTTAACGGTACATCTCTCATTGATGTTTCCCAATAGCTTATACAGTGTGTGCCGCTGTCAGAGTACAGGCTATCCTACATTCTAGCACATGAAGCAGATTTCAAATTACATTCAGCAACTTCTGAAACTAATCAAAGAAGGTATCTATTGTAAGCTAGTAGTTTGTGGCTGTTAATCACCACCAGTCCACAATCTTTGTAAACCTCTTGTGATTCAGCATTACTGCAGGTAAAGTTAATCACTTGTGACAGTATGAAAGAAAAGAGAGCTTATCTGCATTTTTAAAAAATATATATACATAAAAAATGGTCACTTCCCTACGTTATTTAGGAAAAGAGATTATGGAGCAACTACTCTGTGGTCACCATATGCAGGAGAGAACTTGCTTCCTTTCAGAGTAAGTTTCCAGATGGAGCATGTTAGGAAACTTGTGCCATTATTTGGAAATACATGAAACCAGGGTGGAAATAATTTCCAGAATCCAGTTTGTTCCCCAGGTGTTAAAAAAATGAACACAGGTGCACTCCTTATTAAGTAAGGAAAGATACATGAGATCAGGAAAGGATTTTGACATGAAATCCTCATTCACTTCTACCACAAGTGTGCTTGGCTGATACTGGAGATTTTGGAGATGGTTTGTAGGTATACAGGAACCATCAGTTTGCTTTCCTTGGTACTTACCTAGTGGTTCGTACTGGCATTGGCAGTAGATAACAAGGGAGGTGGTTGTCATCCAGGAGCTTTGCAATCCATTCATTTTCCTTTTTTCCAATTTAACTTTCTAATGAGTGAGTGGCTTACTTATTTCATAATATACATACATAAATTCATTGTAGTTCTGAAGGAAGTCTAGCTCTCTAAAAGAAGAGTTTGTATTTATCTGTATTTTTCTGGGAAGATGAAAAATCTGAGATTTCAGAGATCACAGCTATTCTGCTTCATTATTGTCATAGCAACAAATGATCTTGAAGCACTGTATGCAACATCTATAGCCATTTGTAGTATAGCTCTAGCTACTAACTTGTTTTTGTTAATGGCCAGCATAAACTAGTCTCTGTACTCTTTACAATTTAATTGATGAACTGCATAACAAATGGTTATAGTTAATAAAATTATATTTTGCCATCTGTGTCCAGTAATGAGAAATTCTGAATTATAGGAATGAAAAAGAATGAAGTTTTCTGCCAAACAGATCAATGTATCCCACCTCTTTGTCAGCATTAAATTAGATGTTATCTGTTACTGCGTATCTCTCTCATTGGTTGCCACAGCTAATGAGAATTTCAGCCAAGATAGACATATAGGAATTCTGTTTGACCATGAGGAATATAATATCTTTTTATCTTTCCATGAGTCTGTGTAGTATGAGTCTACAATGTTATTTGGTCTGAGTGCATCCAAGTCTCATTTATGGGAGGGCAATTTTGTTCAGCTCTGCAGTGTTATTTGCTGTTACAAAATCTTATCTATTTCTATAAAAGAAATCTAGAGGATATGTGCAGTTTTATTCCTAAAGCTCTGAAGGATTTCAAAATCAGCTGGAGCTGAAGGCAAATCTGGCGCTGCCACAGTATCTTGTAAGGATGATTACAACAGCAGAAAAGTACACCTTTGAAACACATATTCTTTTTTCCTGATTTCACATTCTGAGCAGTTTGTTCTCTTGAGAGTGAGAATATATACTACCTGGATTCTTCATAAATATAAAGATGCCACCACAATTAAAAAAAAAAACAAAAACAAACAAACAAAAAAAACCCCCACACTTTTATAAGTTCTCTGGGACCCTACAATATTATTAATTCCTATAAGAAGAGACGGTCCTCACACAGAAGATACCAAAGTACTTTATGTTGATAACTTGACTGCCTATAAAGCATGCTAAGGATCTAGACGATTTCCTTGTGCTTTAGAGAGCAAGGCAGACTACAGGCAATATGGAGATTATGCATTTCCACTCACTGTAGACAAAGAAGATGCAATGCTTTTGAGCACCCTGTTGGGAGTAGTAACACTATTCTTGTTCTACCCATTACCTTTCAGATTTTGAAATATTCATCGTTTGGATTAATATGTATGTCCAGGTGTACGACAAATCTTGATGGCCCTCACTGTATTGCCAAAATATCTCCTATTTTTCCAACACAGTACCATCAACATCTGTTTTAGTCTTCATCTGTTAATCTATAAAGTGCCATTAATCACTCATCTCTGACATTCCTATAAATTTTCCATCAGACATAACACCTTACTAGCCATTTTTCATTCTCGGGAGGCAAATAAGAAAAACAGACTTGAGGTCTTGAATCACATGAACTGTGCAAAATAGCAGACTCCATTTCTAATTATTTTCTTGAACACGGTGGACCATACTTTGAAAAGCTCAACAGTTGCAAATAGGGCCTGGTTTCCAAAACATTAAACTTCTTTTTGGCATGTAACTGTCAAAAGTTGGCCTTCAGTTTTGTGTATCAGGACTTTGGAAAGAAGAAATTTGTATTTTCAGTTTATCAAAACTGTATGGGAAAATGTTGTGCGAGTGCCTGGAAAAGACAACTTGAATGCACTGTCCATGGTCCCGACAGCAATACACGACTTGATTCTGAAGTGAAACTGTATAAACTAACTCTGTTTAGTATGGCTAACCTCAGAAAATGAATGCCAAAGTCTTTACCACAGGCTGCTTCTAAATGATGCATTTTTCTGCAACAGTGTCCTTCCCTATAAAATGACACTACAGTCAGAAGAATGTTATGAACCTTAGCTCAGTGACTTTTATGCAGTATTTTGGAGGCTGTCAGAGCAAGATTTCTAAAAAAATCTGGGTTTTCTTTAATGATAGGCATAAGACTTTCTCTCATTCCATGCTGCAGAACTGTGTGGCATTCATAAATATGGGGAAGACTAGTTAATACTTTAATTCTAAGCAACTTAGATTTTAAAAAAACAACAAAAAAAAACAACCAAAAAAAGCCTTTAACAATGTGCAGCTGTTAGTAATGAACTAAGAAGCTGATTAAAAATATCATGATGGATATTAATGCATTATTATAATCCACCTTAATGCAAAAAATCTAAATGGAAAAGAAATACATGTATTATAAGATCCTGAAGTCTTTAGATTTTGAGAAAGTAACATTACTCTTAAAATTTAACTAATTAAGACTAAATGCCAAATTGGATGCAATTAATGGGAAATTCAAAATAAATGAGAGAAAACTGATTTCTGAAACTGATTTATCTTCCATGCACACTTATGAAAATTCCTGAAATGGATGGTAATCTCTCCTTTGTCTTCCTCCATGCTACGCATTTATTAGAACATCAGATAAGGTAGTTCAGAAAAACAAACACCTTCTGTAGAAAGGTATGTCTGCAATTCTGGGGAATTCTGAGTGAAAACTTTTGACTGTGGGCTTAGGGCTGATTTTTTTTTTTCATTGAAATGTCATGTAACTGAGACCTTTTCAATCTGTGTTCATTTTCTCAGATTGTTCTCTGCTGCCACAGTATGGTGCTCAGCTGCTGTTTGAAAACATGAAAAAGAGGATCTTTATCAGAGAATGCAGTTCTTTTCATGTACCAATATGACTGGTTGCCATGTAAGATCTCTTTTAAAGAGTATTAAAAAGTCTTTAAGCTGTACCTTATATTTCCTAAGAAGTGAAAAAACAGTTTTCAATTAAGTACCTACTGCTTTACATTAAAAAGCTCCTGTCTCCTCATGTTATTTATATGTTATTTTGTCTTCAAAACAAAGGTAAATATTGCTTTCAGTATTTGTGGGTAATAGCAGCACTTCGCCAGGAGCTAGCATTTTCTAGAAATACACTCTTCCTTTTTTTCAGTATTATTATGATGTCCTAAAATAAAATACATTTGAATGTAATATGATGTCTTAAGGATGGCACTAGCCTCCCTTACACGTAAGTTTGATGCCCTTCTTCATTGCACTATTCTGTGATTCAAAAATACTTTCCTAACAGTGCAGAAAAGTAAGGGCCATTAAAACCACACTGCAATCAAGAACAGATCACAGGCTACATACAATATCTCCCAGCTATGCTTCCTATAAATCTATTACACTGTTGTGAGCCTTAGCTCTTCTCTTCACGCACTTATATTCAAATACGTAGAGTCAACAGTAAGGATGCACTTAGCCAGCTTAGGCCACCTGAACTACATTTGGTCTACATTATCTTATAACCTGCATCAAAATCTCTTCTTATTTCTTTATTTTCTCATTCTTATGTGATATAAAGATATATCCCAGATTCCCTTCTGACATACCAGCTGAAGTCTTTTTAGAGCCAGCTTTCAGCTTTCAAGGCTTAAGGACAACAGAGATGAGGTCTTACTGAACACACACACGGCAAGGACAAAGAACTCCAGGATTAGCATGGATCTCCTATGCAGAAGGCCTTAAGTGCACACCTCACTCATACACTACACAAAGGACTGCTGAGCAATGGCAGGATTCGCTTTACACACAGACATTCAAGCATATTTCTAGAGAACTGCAAAAAGGGTTGCAGAATACATTACCTGAACCAGCTTCCCCAACTAGATGTGGGCAAGTGATGAAGTATCCAAAAATGAGGTGACAGACAAATAAATGTTTCCTTAAATCAAATTTGAGACTTCTTTTCATTTGCTGAGTTATTTTGGTATTATCTATTAGGTAGATGCCATTACAAGAGGGAAGATGAATCTGAAGGGAGGGTGGAGGAAAGTATGTAGAAACCTCAAATCCTGACTGACTGTGACAAAAAATTTTTTTGTTTATTTTTAAAGTTTTATTTGTTACATTATATTTAAAGTGGGAGTAAATGGCTTGCAGTCTTACATGCAAGTCTTAAAAATCTTGTTCAGTGGGAATTTTGTAATACTGGAAAGTTATTTGAAACCATATCTACCTCATTATGAATTTGTTTTATTCTTACACTACAAGGAGTGAATGAAGTCACTGACCAAATCCATTGGCTACCGATAACTGGCAAGTAAATTCTTTCCATATCCTACAACCAGATTTCTAATTTAGCTCTCAGCTTCAGTGGTGTCAGTATATTGGAGGTAAAGGTGAAATGTTAGGCAAGCAAGTCCATGGGAGCTTATTAAAACAAACATGTAAAAGGAACTGAAATATAAGTCAACCAAGAGCCAGATCCATTTACATTCATATAAGACTGAAAACATCATTACTGCTCTTTACTTTGTAAGTAGGTTTGGCTGGAAACACTGAGAATCTGGGCTTAAAGTCTAGGAATATTTTTTTCTTTCCCCTGTAGTTATGTTGTTATAGTGGTAGAACAAGATAAAGGCAAAACATCAGGGCACCAGGCCTTGATCTCACAAAGTGTTGATTGTTCTGACCTTAGAGCTTAAAGGCATTTTTACACACATTTAACTTGACGCCATGAACTGTGCCAGTGACTTCAACAGGACTATTTAACATGCTTAAGTTTAAATCTATGCTTAAGTGTTTTACTGGATCAGAGCCACAATGCTCAGTTTACACAAATTATGTGAACAAGATTTTGCCTAAGGTATTTAGAGATTTTAGTACATTATATTTACATTATATAGCTAGTATAAAGCTAGATCAATAAATAGTTCTTTCTTTGGTTAAATTAAAAGACATAAATCCAAATCCTTTGGACTTAGCAGACTTCAAAATTGTTAGACAAGCCTTCAATCCCAAGGTCTCAGCCCTACAGGTAACGTGGGCCAGGCTAACCATCTTCTGGGTCTACAGTCAAAGAATACAAATTAAAATACAACTCCCGCCCCACAGATGCATTACACAGTCACCACTCAGGAGATCTAAATAGAAACCAACTCAAACATAGTCAAAATCCCAGCAGAATCAATGCAGTAAAGTGCTACAGGGCAAATGTAGCTAATAGCTCCACATAGCACAATTTCCCCTACATGCAAGTACATTCAGCATTACTATCAACATGGTAATTATTGCTTAATGCTGTGCTACAAAAGAGGGAAAACAAATTTCTGTAAATAGAAGTGAAAGAAGAATTACTATATTCTAGGGTTTTCACAGGTTTCTAAGGGCCATTTGTATCTTCAAAATATCTGAATGTCCTTCAGGGCAATCAGGTAAATTTTAAAACCATAAAAAGCTTTACATTCATGTATATACAGGACCTCAGACTTGCTTTTTTGATGGAAAAATATTAATTGGTTGTACTATGTTATTTCCCAACCAAAAAAGCACCAACCAAAAAAGGACTTCTAGTCAGCAAGGCACCAAACACGGAAAGGAAAATAGGTGCTCCCTGTCCCCAAAAGCTTAGGGTGCGGGAACTAAAGGCAGCTGCCCAGATCTAGGGGTTGAACTGACTGTATGGACAAAACCAGTTTGTTTCCTATTGGGATTATAGCTACCATACCAAGCTGTGTGGCACCCAACCAAGCAGTAGAAAGTGCTGAGGAAAGGAATGAGTAAAATCTGCCCTCTACCTGAAATTTACCATTGCCATGAAACAAGCATTCACACCCTGGAATGCCTTCTTGCACTTGGGCGTTTGTTCAGGTATGTCAGGACAACTGACTAGGTCATTAATGTTTCCTCTCCAGGTCGAAGCCTGGGCACACCACATACTACGCCAGCTTCTCTGGAAATGCACATGTACGTAGTAGGGGATGGAGCAAATAGGGAGCACAAATAACATAAGGACAGGGAAGACAGGTCGTAGACCAGGACATGAAGTTACACGAAATGGCACTGAGATGGGGATATTGAGTGTACAGAGGAGAACATGACTACCTTGGGCAGTCCTGGTATTTAAAAGATCTAACAGCTGGTTTGGATTTTCCCTTCACAACTCAAAGAGAAAAGGGGAACGAACGATAAAGAACAAAGCAGAATAATTGACATAAGAGCAGCAAACAAATGCCACAACTTCTTTCTTGTCATTAGCTTAAGGAAGTATAAACTAGATGCAAAGAAAAGGGAAGGTTAGATATGAGGCAAAGAAAGGGCAAGCCAGATGAAGGACAAATGTGGAGTAAAGATGAGATGAAGAGCCTGACATGGAAACAGGAAAAGCCACGAAGCAAAAGGCCAACCTGCACAGCTATAGAAAGTCCAGTGAAAACTTCAGAAAGGTCACTAACTTCCCAAAGGTTTCCCCATGTGGCTATAGGATGAAAGGGTGCACCTTGGGAGCTATGCAGGAAAACAGTTTGTATAGAGTAACACCACCACATATAATTCATTTACTGTCATTCCTTTCAGGAGGTTTTCTTCTCATAAAGTGGATCGTAACATTTTTTCTGCAGGTGATTTCTTAACTGATTCTTTATGCTCAAAGCTTCTGTTTTGTGAAGTTCCAAGCTTTTTTTTTTCCTAAGAATTTTTAAACACACAAGGGTAGTTATAAAATGCGAGCTGCAAAATTGACTTAAGATTTGAACCCTTCTTCCCAATTTAAGATTTTTTACTCATAGTTAGATAAAGAACAATTTATGCAAATCCTTCTAGAAATTATTTTACTATATGAAACAGTGCTCTTTCTACAATTTAAGAAATAACTGGCTTATAAATTTAGTAACCTTGCACAATATTAACTGTAAATGATGGTTTTATTGAGTTTGTTTTTTCTAAAACTATATATTGCTGCCAACTTAAACCAAAGTATTTCTTGTTTCTACCATGAACAGTTGTATATATCCTACAGACAGATGGCAACTTTCAACAGTAACATAGTTTCGCTTATCTTTCCCTGTCTATGATTCCCACAAGCCAGTTTATCTCCCAGAACTTCCTTTAAATTCTAACGAAGAAATGTTCCTTAAAACTGATGGTATAGAATAGTTCCCTGTTATTTTGCATGTTATCTATATAATTTCCCTGGTAGCACACTGTGCTATTATATACTATAAATCATATTTTATTTCAGAAAGAACTGTTGGTTATTTTTAGGTTCAACTGTTATTTTTAGGTCCAACTCTACTTCTGTTGATATCCAACCCAGCTAAGAAAATAGCTGTAGGAACATTTAAAATCTCCCATGCAGTTTTGGGGTGACATCCACATTATGAATGTTATGGGAACAGCAGTACTATACGAGTAAATATATACATCACTGAATAAAGAGAATGTGCCCTAAACATATATGTAGGTGCACTTTTACATTCTAGAGAAATAAGAAGTTGGGTTTACTTTTTTTAAGCCTTATTTCTGTGGCCCTTTTCAGATCAAGTAAATTGCCACAAATTGCATTTAGATGACATTTCAACCTAGCTGCAGTCAGATCCATTGGAAAGTACAGTATCTGATACCAACATGATTTCAAAGGCATGATACATCACATCGAAGCCTTTAACTTCTATTTTTTTCAAAGATGAAGAGTATACTTTTCTTTTACAGAACTGTTATTACATAACCTAACACTGAACGCAGAAATGGGATATTTAACCTTAGAAAAATTGTCTATTTTCTTTGCTTCATGCTTTAAAACAGTCATAACTGAGCAGTTAAAAATGGACCAGTAGATATCAGTAGAACTGATCAACTATTTTTACTGGGGCACCCAGTCATTTAGACAGTAAATAAGGGATATTTGATCAATGAACCAGCAATGTGACATCTGGTGTGCAGTTTCACATTCTGCTTCACTCATTCTGATCTCTCTGATACCAGCATAAATCAGGAGTAACTTACGTAAATTAAAAGCACACATGAAAGTGGTGTGGAGTCAGAAGGAAGCACCTTGTGTTCCAATCTGTTTCACTCAGTATCTCATGTCTGACTTAAGAGATTGGCTCACTTACAGAGCTCTACATTAGACATATTGCCTTCTTGTTTTAAAATATGTATGTTTAATATTTAATTTAACAGAATTCCATATTCCAGTCTCTGTGTACCGTGGAAGTCCCTTTGAGGCTTGTGGTTTGGATGTGCAGTTGCAATTCTCCTCAAGTGTAATTTGGAAGCACCATTGCCTAATGGCGTGAAAGGAAGTATCTGTCTCCAATTAATCTTGGTACTCTTTTGAGTGAGTAACGAAAATACTGCCAAGCCAGCAGCGATTTGTAAAGTGGGCTTTAAGAGTTGAGCCAGACTCACCAAAACTCATTTAATTTATTATTTGTAATAGTGGAATACCAGTAGAGGTACAGGTGTCACCAATTGTCCACACACTTCAAGTATGCACAGCTAATTTAGACTACCGCCTTCAAATGACGACACACTCAAAAATTTCGCCAACTCTGAAACATTGGTTATAATGCTATACATAACTGTTACTGCACAAGACTGTATGTCATAAAATAGGTACTGTAAATGTAAATTGAGCCTGTGCTTATGTTTTCACAGAAATATAAATTTCTTTTTTTCATTATATTATGCTGCACAATAGTGTATAATATATGCCGAGACAACAGACACATCAATAATATGCAAAAAAGTAATTGCACTATTTTAAAACATGGTCACAGATTTTGAACTTATGATCTGTTGGGACAACCCATAGAAAGTCTGAAGTTACCTAAGGCCAAAAATGGCGGAATGAAAATGGCAGTTTAAGTGACACCTGGGTGACCATCATAGCTAGCTTGCAGGAGAGACTATTTTCAAGACCATTTGGCACATCTAGACTTTGGGATAGCTCCCTGAAGTAGAGAATAAAAACATTAGAAGGTCAGAAATAGACAAGCTAAGTTACCCATTCACACTGGCAATGGGAATCTTTGCCATTTGGCTCTGAACCACTTTGCCATTCTGCATCCTAATGACAATTACATGTCCCATACTGATATTTCACTTTCAATTTTCATAGAATTAGTGAAAGTATTTAAGGAGTTAATGGAGGCATAGTACTTTCTTTAGAGAAAATATGAAATTAGATTAGAAATTAGATTGCCTTGAAAACATTACATGCAGCAAAATGTGTACTCAGAAAGCCTTCAGGAGTAATCATCTAAGCATGGTTTCTTGTGACTTGCATTTTACTGTTCCACGACAAAGAAAAATAAAAAAAAAAAATCTGTGGCGAGAATCTGTTGTCTCCAAGAGGCACAGTTCAAAGTTTCATAATCCAGGAGAAGTGAAATTGTTTCAAACCATTCTCCATCCCCACAATCACAAACTGCTGCAGGGAGCTGTAAAATTCCCCTGAAATGAGCCAGAGCGTATCGGTGGCTACATGGCAGCTCAGCAGACTTGCCGCAGCCTTCTCCTAACATGTTACCCTGCTTCAGCCCCGTGCCCAGCATGGGGACTTCAGAGTTTGTCCTCAGACTGCATCTTTAAGTTACCTTTCACCATGTGCTACCAGGGGTATCGTCTCTTCGCCAGGAATAGAGCTTTTAAGGGCCTCTTTATGCCAATCTGATTCCTCTTATCTTACATAAGAGGCCAGAGCAGGGACAGAGCTCGCTTTCTTAGCTCTAAATCTATCCTATATGGCACGCAATTCTCTAAAGTACAGCCAGCTTCTGCTTTGATGAAGCACTGTGCAGTGAAGACTGAAGGATCCTGTTTTTCACCATTTAAAGATGTATGATAGCAACAAAGCTCTATGTTAAAATATTTAACTCGCAGAGAACTTATGGAAATTGTCTATTCAAGCTCAGCAAAGACATTAAATTACCAAGCTGTTCTAGGACAGTTGTGTGTGGAGAAAAGCCAGAAATGCTCTGAGATTGTAATGTTACTTACAAAGATTACAGCATGAGCCTGATTCAGAAGCTTTTTATACAGATCAGCATGGTGAGCTGTAAAATGTTACCATCTCAATTTCTGCAAAACATACTGTGTGTGTACATATAGATATAAAATCAGGACTTATACACAGCACATTTCCTGCCACATTTTGAATGGCATCTGTTTGTTTAGTTTGCTGAAATATGAAAAATAATATTTAGCAACTACTGGTAACACAATGTTAACAAGATTTAAGAGTATAGCTCTGTCTGTCAAAATGCAGATAAAAGACAAATCCTTCTATCTCAGTGTTTTAATCAGGCAGATCAGGGTTTTGATGAATATGCAAATGTGACTGTTTATACACTATTTTCAGAGTGAAAGGAAACAAATTCAGTTTCATTATAGAATTAATGACAGCTCTGTCCTCTAAGATTAATAATTAAAACCCTACATGCATTAAGATGATAGTGCTCTTTCCTCCCACCCTCTGACGATTTTACTTTTCTATTTTTTTAATAACCTTTTCCCTTATAATTGTTTGTCCCCCTAATTGGAATTATTAATAATTAATGCCAGTTCAGGGATATGTAATAGTCATCTTTAGAACAAGAACTGTACTTAACTGACAAAAGGGTTAAAAAACACTTTCTTTTGTTAATTCTGTTTTCACACTTCTCCACAAGTTAATTTTTTCCTCCAAGTTTTATGCCACCATAGGGATCTCAATGGCCTGCTCTAAGGTTGGCAGTCTTTTATTTATTCCAGTGCAGGCTATACATATAATTTCATTCTGATTTTCACAATATATGCTGGGATGCTTTGCAAAGTCCCAGCTGCCGGGATCAGCAGCCTTCATAGGAATCTCAGCTTTCTTTTTCCAACACACCCACTGCAAATTTAGACCAAATCAAATCTCAGAGAAAAGATTAAGAATGTGGGACAAGTACACTATAAAGTCTGAGAATGCAAAAGTGAAAAAAACCCAACCCAAAACAAAACCAAAAAACCCCACACCAAACAAGATTTCAGCTATTATTTTTTAATCTGATGATTTCTGAGTTGATATGGGAGTGGCTGAGTCATGCTTTCCAAATCCTCAGGACAGGCAAAATTTTCAGAGAAGTGTTATAGCAAAGTGAGCAGAAGTTCAGCCTTACCATTAACCCTCCTTCCTGCACCAAGACCGATCACATTTCATTTTCATGCAGCCACTAGGATCTATACGGAGACCACTGAACCCCTTTTAATTTCAAACCACCAAAGCAGGCATTTTTATGGGTAAATAAAATAGGTAGTTTCTGTCTGTTTTGCATTACTTTACCAAGAAAAGCTATATTCTATTTCCAAAGACATGTATTTCCTTCTGAACAGAAAAGCTCTTCCAAAAGAAATGGACAGACTACTCTAAAAAACCCATTTCTTCAATAAAGCTGTTTCAGTTTCATCTTTTAATGTCTTTAGAGGTGAATTGATCCTACATGGGAATTTAGCATTGTCTTGTATATCGCAAAGGAAATATTTTATGTGAAATTAAATTAGCATTTGTCTATATTTCACCACGCAGGTACACTACCTCATGTGTCATTGATAGCAGTAAAACAAATATGTGCATGTGTGTACTTTAGCAGGGATGATGAATTATACTCTATAAGCATTTAAGGGTAGACATTCATAATGAAGCCTGCTAGATGGCAAGCATGCCTATTACTTACCACACTGAGTCCTAGCAATTCTCTGCAAAAGTAGTCCATGTTCCTCCTTTGTAGGTTGTCAAGATAGTGCTGAAGGCGAGTATAGGTGTAGGGGTAGCAGTAAGCAAATTGATAAGTGTCATCCTCTCGGTCGAAGCAAAAAGCAAATGACATGACATAGTTCTTCCTGTGGTCTGGGCAGCGATAGTAATATACATTTTTAGAGGGTATTCTTTGCCTAAAAAACAAAAACAACATATATATACATTGACATATATATATATTGACATCAGAAATCTGGACAAAAGGGCTATGGTGAGATTCAAATTTCTAGAGCCAATGAAGCGTAACAGCTTGAGCAGCTCAGGAGCTGGTGAGCAGATCCCGGAGCCTGTGTTTCGGAGCTCTCCTGCAGCCAGCCTCCACGCCAGGGGCCCGTGCGTGGCACAGCTACTGTGCTGGTGCACCAGTCACCACAGGGACCGGACACTCTCTCCGGGTGCCCAAGCTGGCAGAGTCACCATCGCGGGGGAGAGCACCACACAACTGGAGAAACCAACTCCCGTGAAGCGAGGAGGATGCGCCGGCAGTTAAGCCGTCCTCTGCTTCGCTATCAAGCTGGTGCAATCGCATACCGCTACACAGGCTTCAGCCAAACCTCTGGCTGGAGTGTGGCTACATCCTTCGATATAGGTCTAATTCACCAGCACAGAGATGTGGCATAATTAACAAAAGAATGTCACTACAAGGCAACATTGACAGAACTGTTACTGAAATTCAGGACATCTTTATATTTTTATTATCCTTAATAGTCAGGGGATATATCGACACCTAGCCGATGAATGGAGGAAAAGATAAATTCCTCAGGTGAAAAAAAAACAACCAACAAACCCAAAACCAAACCCAAAAACCAAAACAAAAAACTTCAGGTATAGAAAATGACCTGGTCCTAAATTAGAAAGCAAAGGAGAAAAGGGTATTTGGTCCTGTTCCAAATTGGATTGCTGCCCTCCTCGAGAGTTCTGGCTTATCTGACAAGATAAAAATGAATATACATGATGGTAAATAATTATAATAGAGACATTTATGTCATTGTTATCAAGCTGGTATCTGTTTGAGGAATAACAAATGTCTGCCTGCCATCACCCAACTTCAATTATTCTGTTATTTCTCAATAGAAATGAGTAATATTTCAGAGGTAGGTCAAAAACTTGTTTTATGGACTCAAGATGTTCAATATTTCTGTTTGTACTTTTTCTTCATTTTGTAGAAGGATTTTCTAGCTTTATTTAGACAGGAGATTCTCTAGTCATGCCATGCACTTGTAATTTGATGTAACTAACTTGCCAGTCATGTTTGGCAAAACACTATGGTCCTGCAGACTCTAACTGATTCAATTACACGACATTATAAACAGGTCTCATCTAATGATTGGAGCAGATCTCAGCTAAACTAGGATCATGGTGAGGGAAAAACACAATAAGATTTACAGACATAGCAGCAGTAATGTGCCTCTTTGTAATAGTTCCGAGAAACTGGTCTACTGCAGAGCATCAGTTTTGGCCTTTCATTGCTAATACGAAATAGAGGACAAAACCCTCTCATTATGCAGAAGTACGTGTTTGCCAATTAGCAGCAATTAAGAAGTCTGATCAGCAAGACTTAGGTTCTACAAAGAGAAACAGAAAGGAATTGAGATGTTCTTGAAAAAAGTACAATAAAGAGCCAGTAATGCAGTTAATTAGACTTGAAATATGAATTTATTTGCCCCTTTTATTGCCCTGGTTCTTGAATTCAAGGCTTCAAGAATTTACTTCAGCATTTTTGGTTAAATAAGACACTTGCTTCTCACTAAGATCTGAAAATGATTTTTAAGCCACAAATATGAAGGACAGAAAAACAATTATTTTAATTTTTTTTTTTTAAAGTATCAGTAGGGGGAAAATGCCACCAGCAGTCTGCACGCAGTACCCTAACCTAATAGGTTTCTCCAGTATCTTAACATATTTCTATCATTTGCCCTTACTCTGGAGTGCTATAGGACATCCCTCATTTGATCTCAAATCAAGCAGATGATATGGCAGTGGGTAAATGTATTCTAGCTCCCAGTCCTCAAACCGTAATGCAAGTTTAAACAGTATGTTGCTGAGTTGTTGAACTTTATTTGTTTCCAAATTAGCATGGGAGAAATAATAGAGGACAAGCCTCACTCTATGCTATAAAAATTTCATGTAAAATGAGACCAATAGGAGGAAATTCAGGATTTTAGAAAGGCTAATGCTAATTGAAATTCATCTGCTGAGAGTTAATGTTTAAATGACACATAGTTCTCCTTGGTTCAATAACTTTCTACTTTTAAGCAAGTTGAAGACAACTTTGTTAATGTATTAAAGGCACTTTTGATATTTCATTCCCTTTCCCCTTCATTATAGAAGCTAAGCATCTGTTTTATTATCCACTTTGACACATCACTTTATGGCTGCATTTGGCTATTATGGCTAATCTTGATGTCTAGGACATCTGGTATTGACATTTCACTATCTGGTGTCTGCCACAACAGCAGAAACCATCCTCAGTTCCTAGGTTTAAATTCACCCTCTCAGGGCAGAAAGTGCCCAAACTCTTAATTCAAACCATATCTTCCAAAAATAATTATAATAGTACTCCTGTCACTGCTAATCTATTTTTATCTCTCCTAGCACTTTGTCACTGCTAATCTATTTGTGAGTCATATAGAGAAAGAGAGTTAGTGTTTAGATACCAACAACACATCTTTACACACAGGAGTCTAATCAGATTGAGATCTTATCAGGGAATTAAAGAAAAAAAGAAAAAAGGGAAAGAAAAAGAAAGAAAAGAGGCACAGTGCTAGATATCACCAACTGAGTTTTTGATAACGAAAAGACATTGCTCAGTTCTTGAATTAACCTTTGTGTCCTAGACGCACTATTGTTTACTCTTTCCCTTTTTTGTTCTATGCCTTCTGGAAAAGGACACCCACACACTGTGGCAGCAGCTGCTCCTATTAATTTAAAGCTATTACAAAAATTAAAATTAAACCCAATTACTTTGGCTGGTTTATAGCCGGGGAACGGCTTAGTCTGATTGTTCCCTCTGGTTATGGACAAAAACAATATTCCTACCTACAGGCAGCTGCCAGTGGAATACTAATGCATCTAGGGCCTGGCAGGGACAGATTCAGAATGCAGAGTCTAACTGCATTTCTTACTAGAGAAAAATATCTTATCATGGATCTGCAGAAATGCACCAACTTCTTACACTGTAAGTCACAATGAAGCTGATTTGCAGTTAGAGGTAGGAAAGCAAAATGATGGTAGAAAGCTTAATGCTCAGATTTGTCATTTTGCATTTCCAGGCAGCTCACACTAAGAAATGCACCCTGCTAATTGATACACAACTGCCTGGATTTCGGCGCTTCTGAATGGTTATTTAAAGGAGAACCACCCCAATTCTAAGTACAGCCACAGAGAATAACATGCAAGCGACTGATTTCCAGTCTGATTTTAGAAATGTATTTGCAGAAAGGAAGCTTGATATTTTACATCATTTTGAAACAAATTCAGACTGCCTAGTCTTAAAGATAAATGCAAAATTCTTTCTGTCAAAGGAAGAAGGCAGTACAGAAACAAAGATCTTCTCTCTGTTTTGACTCTCATAGTTCAGTGCCAGTCAAAGGCTTGAGCCAGTGGATTTGAGCATCTTCTATCTGACAAGGTAGCACACCCAACCCAGCAGGTTTGTTACTCCAAGTATGAATGTACGTGTGCTTGTCTGTTCCTATATGTTTGCTACGTTGCCGTCTGGAGTCAGGACATTTACTCTGTTTTGGTAGCATTCAATAAGTAATCAAATTTATAAGTTTACCAAAAAAAAAAAAAAAATTAGAGTCCTCTTTCAGTCTCAAAAACCTGATAACTTCAGAGGTCCCAGGATATTACTCTCTGCTACTACAACAGGCAGTGAGGGATATAACTGGGCTTTGAGAATTTTATCCTAACTCTATTTGGAACGTAATTTTTATTTCAACTCTAATAATTTTGATCTTAAAGGCAAACTTTATTATCTGTTCTGCCTTTTTTTTTTTCTCTGCTACCTTATTTCCCTTTGAAAATTGGGACTTAATCAAGACTTTGGGGAACAAACACTGGGGGGTGGTGGGGGTGCTGCTGTGTGGCATCTGTTCTTCAAGTTTTAAACACATAAGGGTGCTAATCAAATCCTTTTGTGGTACCAAAACACAAATAATTAGAAAATAACAATCTTTGGAGCGATTTTCCCCCCCTGTTGCATGACCAAAGCAGGGAGCTCTTGCCCAGCCAAATTCCCAATGACTTTAATGAGCAGCCTAAACAGTCTTTGGACCGCTTTTAATATGGCATTCGTGAAGTAATTATTCAGTTCCTTGCCTCTACAGGATTGGGTTAGACATATCACAGTCAGTAGACTTCAAAGTAAAATGATGATCTTTGGAGGAAAAACAAAAAGCTGCAGGTGCTGTAAAAGATCAATGGCCAAAAGAAAAATTAAGTGATCTGACTGACTTGTAGAGAAATGCTCAAGTGAATCTGATTGCAATGTAGTGTTAGCTGTGGTGACACACTGTGGTGATCATTTTCAATTGCCATCAATTTGCAGATGTGGGGATACAACTTAACAATTTTACAAATTTCCGAGCTTGCGTATATAATTCAAAGGGGTGGGCCTGAGTCACAATCTCAGAGGAAATTAAGGCTAAATTTTAAAGACATTTGAAGCTCAAAACCCAATTCCAATTCAACTTTAGAAAACAACCTTCCGGTATTTATTGACGCTACAGAAAATACTAGATCTAGCTACTTCTTCTGAATGTTCAAATTTTATTCTTAGAGCTGGATGTCCCTATTTATTAACTGCAAGAAATCCAACCAACTCTGGAGAAAATATAAGGATGTTAATCATGCACTGCAAACTCCTCTTCTGGGAGGCAGCCCTTTCAAATTGAAGGCCTTACTGACTTGTTTCTCTGTTAGTCTAAGCCATTATTTTTCTTCTTGCTTATTCTTGTTGACAAGTGGAGCTGACCATCTTCAAAATTCCTAGCTTACTTGTGACAAAATGAGTTTGTAGGGTTTTTTCTTGCACATAATTTTATATTTGATTCACAGAGCATGGAGTGACAGTGAATATGTCAGATGGTGTTAAATATTTTTTACGGATAACTGAATGGGTTTTGGCACAGCTAACTCAGTTTCAGACACTGCAAAATAAGTCCTGCTTTTATTCTTGCTAATATGTATTAGAATGTTCTCCAAATATTTTTAGCATTTTTACAGTCTACTAGGCACCTCATGGTTTTCCACCTCTACCAATACCTGGTTTCTTCTTCTTAACTATAAAAATCAAAATACTGTGTATTTTAATGGCTTTCAAAAAAATCAAGAAATCTACACATTAAGTGTACAGCTTTCAAGGGTTAATGTTAATTGAAATAATTAAGGAATCTCTATAAAGACTACTAGGGAATTCAAATAACAGTGAACTGTACAAAGATTGCTTGTAAACTGTCTGCATTCTTTACAACTTCAAGGGGAAAACACTGAGTTTTTACGATTTTTTTCTCTAAAACCTAATTAGATAATTAAGCAATAAGAAGGCAGATATAATTCTTTTAGAGAATTTCTGCATTTTAAATGTTTGTAATAAACATGGTAAAACTTCATCAGTACTGGGTACCCGCATCAGTGCTAGTCTAACCTGGCATACCTGCACATCAGACGAATCAGTCCCATCAGCTGATACTAAGATAGCAAAAATATCCTGAAAGTACATTACAATTGTTTTAGAACTTGAAAGCCAAAACCTAGAAACTGATTCACATGAGCAAATATTATAAGAATAATTCCCCACATTTCATACGTGCTTGGATACATTCAGGAGGAACTTGCTAAGAAAGGTTTTTAAAAAAACTGAATCTTCAACATAGTGAAGTGTTCTGACAAGGAAAATTTAGTGGCGAGGAGAAACAATAAATAGAAAATAGCAGTAGAAAATGTCCTTTGTCCTGTGTTTGCAGAATGCCTTACAGAAATGTGGTCCTTGCCCACAGGCTGATCTTCTAGGTCCTACAATAATACCAATAACAAAAACATAAAGACACCATGCCACCTAAAACCAGAGGCAACCAGTGGATGTCATTATTCCTAAAAGTGACAAGAAATGCTGAGGAAAGGGTGTACCATCTGGGAAGCACAGTGAAGCACTATTGAATGGTCCCTACTAGCAGATCATGATTATGAGATAGAAAGCAATGCTGAAAACCTGTTCCTGGGTTCTGCTGGCAAAAATGAAATCAGCATCCTTCAATTCACCAGAATGAGCATCATGTTATAAAGGAGAGGGCTGCTAAATTATGAGATGGCAAGAAATAATTTTTAAAATGACAGAATTACTTTTTAAGCAGCTTCACATCAGACAGGGCAACACTGCATCCCCCAAATGAAGAGAAGTGTTGTTTCAGGCTGTCCAAACCTCAGTATGGTTTTGTGGGAGGAGGTTCCCTTCAGTATCGTCTATCACTCATTCATCTATCTCCCCGAAATGTACAACATGTTCATGAAGGTCCACTTTTGGCACAGTGCCCTCTTTTGACAAAACACTTTAATATGTCCTAGGGGAGCTGTCAGCTGGTAGCGAAATCCAAAATCTTTTGCCAGCAGCAGGTACAAGTGGGGTGTCCAGTGGAAAAGCAGCTGATTTATCCTTTCTTCATCCTGCCTACCATTATAACCAAAGCTATACTCTTTCCTCCATCTTTTGTTTATTCTGTCCAGTTGCTAAAGCTTACACTGCAGTGACTTTCCTCTGAAGCAGCAGTTCCAATACTACAATTATTCTACAGAAACTCTCTTTTAAACTGCAGGGATAATGAATGGTGCTGATTTTTTCTGCTGTCAAAATATGATTTGCCTACTGACCACACGTGTTCCAGCCATGTATTGCTTCAATAGCAATAGCTCTGTGCAGTGCTTGGAAAGGAAAGAAGAGAGGGAGGAAAGCTGACTTTCCACAAAAATATTACAACAAGAAAAGAAAACAGTAAAGTTAGCCATACATGCATTATGATCCTCTGAAGACATCATGAATGCAAGAGAAGGATGCAGGAGCCAGCATTTCTGTCCTGAAATGCAGCTACTAGGGGAAAAAAACAAGCACAGGGTCAAAAAAAATTTATTTTTTTTTAAATACTTAAATTGGCAAATGAGAAATTGTGATAAGAAGCACTGGGCAAGGTAAGGAAAGAGAGAGGAAATAGCATCTCAGAATGCTGCACCACTGCAGTTCCAAAGTTTGAAACATGCAGAAAAGAAACACAAGGGGTTTTAGGAGCAATTGAGAAAGAGTAGCCACAAATACTGCTAAAGAAGTGGAGACATTTAAAAGAATTAAGTCAGCATGAATAATGTTATACTAGAAAAAGGTGAGGACAAGAAACGCTCCACCTCAGCATATAAATCTGAAAACCACATAGCAATGCTTGTCCTAGCTTTGACCTATATCAGACTCTCTAGCCATAAAAGAACAAGTCTACTGACAACTTCAGAAGACAGTTTGAATATACTGACATCAGGGAGAAAATAAGCATATACAAAACAGAAGAAAAGATATCACTGCCCCGATCAGAAAGAAAGATGGGTTAGGAGACTGAAAGAAGGAAACAAGACTGGCACACCAGAAGCATACCAGCTTCAAATTGGCCAGAAACAAGGTAACAGAATGACTTAGAATAAATGACCTTTTAGGCCTTTCCCTTATCTACTATCTGTGGAAAAAAACCAAAACATGCTTGAGAGAATTGTATACTGGATGGATTTTAGAAAAGGTTGCTTAGTGAGAAATAGTTTATTTCTATTCAGAATCTCTTTAAAATATGTTTATTTCAATCAGATTTTTCTCCAACAGCCAGATCAAAGGAATTCCAAAGAATTTCATTAAACAATTTACCCATTAACATAGTATTCTAATGTCTTCACGTCCAAATTCAGCATTTTACTCCATTATTCTTTCCTGTCTCCACTATAATCTGACATACAATCCCTCCAGATTATGTTGACTGGAAAACACATACTTACAGGATCATACAGGCTATAAAACTGAGTCCTTGCAATGTTTAGAGCACGTGTTGGCCTGGGAATGAGGGACCAACCTCAATCCCAAATTCAAGTCCCTGAACTGCACTACCAGTAGACCACTGGGTCAGCTCTAATAGCCTCTTAGCCTCAATTACCTAATTAGCCTTTTCTGCACTCTCCTCTTCTCCCTTTCCCATCTGTTCATCTATTCCCACCACTCCCTGTTCTTCTGCAAGAATAATTTTTAAAATCTATGTTAACTTCATTTAGGTTAGTCTCAGGTGACTTCTCCTCTATGCAAGAATAATTTATCAGTCTCATAAGAGCCCCAACTTGAAGAAGTATTTCAGTAACATCTGAATTCTGAAATCCATGTTTAAAATGTTGATGATTTCACAGTCTAAATACAAAGTTGAGATAGTTCATTTATGTCATTTTGATGTGAATTTTAACTAACTACCAGAGGAAGGAGAATGGATATGAAATAGATTTTTACCAATCGTAGCTTGGTTGATACTGAGCTGTCCTTGGTGAGATCTGAAACCCCCTGGAAGCCTTAGCCTTCCCAACTTATATTATTCCTGATAAAGATCAAAGCATCTCTGATAGTAGATGATGTATGAGCAGGATAAAAACAAAAGAAACCAGGAAATTGTCATCATGGATCAGACTTTGTTAGCTGGGCAAACTTATCCATAATATTATGCTTTATCCTATCGTCTGTCTCCACGCATTGAAGACTGAGCTCAGTAATTCATTTTTAATGTCCCATTTCTTACGCCTTCTAGCACCTTGTTCACTTTTTCTACTGTAACAGCATCTCAGATGGCTTCTGTTATGGAACTGCCAACAGCAATGTTCAGGTTTTTTCCCTTCGGTTAGAGAATAAGATTTTTGTGTGGTTTTCTCCACATATTAACTTCTCATTTATCAGGACTGAACCTTCTTTATCTGAGTAACTTGTTTAGAACACTCAGAAGTTTCTAACAGTGTGCTACAGGCTTAAATTACTTAAACGATTACATTATTTGTAAGTGTTACCACCTAATCCTCCACCTCTCTCCCTAGATCATAATTATATTTAGCATAGGAGATGATAGGTAACTTTAAGAAATGCAGCTGCTAGCCTTTTTCCGTGATGAAAACTGACCACTTAGCCCTCTGCCTTTTTGTTTCCTTGTCGGTTTTTGATCTATGATGATACTTGCCCTGTCACCATATGTGACTACTTAGCCTTTGTAGCAGTGTCTTGTGACAGACTTTGTCACAACCTTTTAAAAAGTCAAAATACATTATGTCAGGCAGCTTGCCTCATAAGCCTCGTAGCTGAAACCTAAAGGTGAGGAAACATTCCCAGGAATTCCCAAGGGGAAAGTGCACCTTGGCATCCAATGGCATCAAAGGGAGATAAACAGAAAGGACTGGTGGGCAAGCCAGAAACACCTTTGGCACGTACTGCAATTATATTTTTGAAGGACATTTCTGTTACAAAGGGAGTTACTTCATCACATGGAGAAAATGTAGGGAAGTCTAGGTCAACAAACTCTGTCCAAGTGAGTCAATCCAGGAAGAACATTTAGCACCAAAATACAAAAAAAAAGAAAAAAAAAGAAAAAAAAAAGAAAAGAAAAGAAAAGAGACTTGAGTTAAAGCCTTTTGCAAGATGTGTGAGTACCAGAAGCTGCTTAAGCCTCTCCTATGAAGTGAGAGCCTGTGCCTGGTTCTCAGCACTGTGCTTACTCTTCCAAGGGCTGAAACAACAAAACTTGTTGGCAGAGGGGTGGGAGCTAATGGGAACGGGGGGTGAGAGCACCACAGGCTGCAGAGCACCTTGAGTCGTGGCTAGCAGCTAGCAGGGAAACATATGGCTGGAAAAGCAAAGAGCAGCTAACAAAAATGGATCACGTCGGGTTAGCATAGCCTCAGTTTGGCTTTGCTACCCAGCAAGACTTGCTAATCTCAGACTGTGAATGGAAGTAGGTGAAAGCAACCTAGTGGCCTTGCTAGATGAAAAGACTACTGTTACAATTGTACCTCAGGAATTGGTTATTGTTACTCTGAGCTTGTCAGGCTTCTCTTTAGTCCTTTTTATGAAAAAAATGGTTTATTTTGCCATCTAATTCCTTTTTTGTGAGGGGGGAGAATCCTCTCTCTCCCATGTGGCTGTGACCAGGCATTGTCAGAGGCATGGCGCAGGGCTAGAGGGCCTTTTGGTCTGATCCAGTATGGTCATTCCCAGTTCCTTTTATGGACACATTCACCAACTTCTAAGCAATGTAGTGAGACATGATTTTTCTTTGCTGAAGCTGTTCTCATTAAAGTCTTTCACATCACGATCTTCCAGGTGTTTTATTATTCCCTTTTAAATTCCTATTTCGACCATTTGCAATGTGCAGATGTAATGCTTACTGGTCTAAATATAGGATAAACCCCAGATACTTGCCAACCCTCTGGAACAGAGCTAGGTTTTAATGAGAGTGCACATCTTTGTTAGCAGTTCAGCTAATTCATTCCTAAGCTTCTCCAGAATTCTTTTATACATAAATCATGTGGGCCTGATGATTTACTGCTTTTTAATTAATCAATTTACCCCATCTTCTCAATCTCTGATAGTGCCTCATCTTTATTCCCAGAAAAGAGCAGGTCTAAGATAGGTACCTCCAAAACCTTGTTTGCTATAAAGACTGATTTATGACATAGAACCACCTGATGTCTTTGCATGGAAGCACATAATTTTAAAACTTGTACAAGATGCGACAATGTGAGGGCAAATAATTTAAATTCAGCATTGCAAACTTTTTATTTTTTCCCCAGGCTACACATCTTGCACATACACAAGTTTTATTCTCCGTTCTCCTCCGTGAGTTCCTTCATATTGCCTCCTTCCCCCTTCCTCTGCTAAAAAACTACTTTATGACATCCCCTTATGCTTGAGAGTGTCACAGAGTAACTGCTTCCAAGCATGCTCGCATTTCTCCTGCTACAGGGATAGTCTGTAGGTCTCCCATTTATTCCCAATACCAGCATGTGGCCAGGTGTTAGCAATAGCAATACTGCATTTCCAGGGCTAAACTTGCATTATGCTGTGCAGACCTGCTTTTTTGTGTCCTTCATTTGTCCCTTTCAGAGACAGCACTCATAGCTATCATGTTAAACACAGAGAGGGGAAAAAAAGAGAAGCCTGAAAGGAAAAGTCTCAGTTTTCTTAGCTAAAAGGGGAACAACAAATGTGGCAAGCCCCTCTTTTGAAAGATGAAAGAGAATGCACGTGTGCAACAGGACTTCAATACTCTGGTTCACAGACCAAGAGCTACTGCATTGCTTACACCCTGGCCCCCCAACTCCGACACATGCTGATCTCCATCCCTCTCCCCACTGTGTCCAGCTCCAAGAAGAAAATATGTAGATGGCCACCTACACATTAGAATTCTTATTTTAATGGGGGGGGGGGGGGGGAATTCAAAGATTTTCTTGTTACTCAAATTCTTTGCTATCTTTTTCACAGTGGTCTTTTTGCCAGCTGATACTGGTTGAGAAATAACCTACGCAGGCTTTCTTCCCCAGGTAATAGAGATGAACCCAATGCAAAGGTGTTGGCCTCAGTCTATAGGGGAAATAAAACACAATTCCTTCCTCCTTTCGTTTCAAACATTCCTAGTTGCTGACCCACAGAGTAGTATTGATCTAAGAAGAGACTAAGTATCCTGCCCTCTCGGTCGCTTCTTATTTACAGTACACATGGAAACATGCAAGCAGAGGGAAAAAGCTCGGAGCAGAGGGACCAGGCAGCCAGAAGCAATTGTACACACATGGGATTTCTCATCCTAAACACAAAGTTAAAAAAAATGAGATGCTGCAATGGTTGGTGCTGCTGAAGACAGGGGAAAATGAGAAATGGTATGTGTTGCACTAATCTTGTTTTTCCAAACTGTATGCGTGATATCAACCAGGCCACTCCAATTTTTCACAATAATAGTTCCAGCATCATTTTTCTTGATAGCCCTTTAAAAAAATATTCATTTTAGGAAAAGTCTGTGGCTTGGGTTTTTTTTCTCTACCTGAACAGTGTCACAAAATGGAGCAACTGCAATCCTTATGCATATTTTAAAGTACTGTCCCATTTCACCATGCTGAGTTTGTTTAGACTACAAGAGCATTACCTCCTTTACCCTCTTCTGCAATATAACTAGACATGATGGTGAGGGGAAGGGAAACGTAGGATACATTTTGTTAAATTACACAAAGTTTTATTTAGCCTTGAAAGACTCTTCACATTCTCTTGCTGCTAAAGGTAATGACAGAGTTCTAGACACTTTCCTTCCTCTTTAGACTGTTATAAAACATAGTGAGAGAATGTACACACTGCTCACAGGTCAGCAAGGAGGCTGATACACTGTGAGAGTATGGTATGAACTGGAAATGCAACGTGACTCACAATATGCAAGTCAGTGATCGCTAATGCAGTGCAGAACTTTATGTGTTGCCAACAAAAGTATTTTTTCTGTGCTCTCAGGAAATGTAATCAGTTTAAACAAAAGGAGACCCTCCCTCCTCTTCGCCCCTCAAAGATTCTCTGAGCCAAATCTTCAGCAAATCTGGGAAGAGGTATGGAGATTTATAGCAGGTAGTTTGAGCTCCAACTGATACATATGTGCCTACAAAGACTATGCCTTCAGTGATTTCTAGGCACACACTGTAAGGCTGCAGAGAGGCTACTCTTAAAATCACTGTTCAAATGTTTGCATTTCCAGAGCCTAATCAATGAGATTATCTAAGCAGATGCTTCACTAGTTGCTAGTCCAGGCCCATAATCACATATTCCTAATACTGTGAAATAAGTGTGATGCCATAAGACTTCAGATGAGGAAAAAGTGGGCAGACAAAAACCTTAGGTCAAAGTCTCTGATGATAAAATTAAGAAAAGGAAATACAGAAAAGATCCCAAGAAGTTGGGACAGCCTTCTGTGTTTCTCAATATTGCCTACACTGATAAGAGCTAACAACACTAAAATGTAAGTTAAATATCAAGTCATGCATAAAAGGCTTCAGTGCAAACTCTATGTAAAACAAAATAACTATCAATTCTATCAGCTTTGTCTTTCTGGTTTGCAAATGAAATATTAGTAGGTAGCAGTAAAGCTCCTCAGTTTGTTTCAGGCTTTTACACTGCTATTGCCATCAGCATGTTAGACCACTCTGCATGCAAAACAGTAACCTACAGAGAAGCCAGTAGGACTGTCATGGCATTTTACTTTTATTTGAGTTAAGGTTTCCAGAGGATTATTTTACATGAGTCCCAGGAACTCATCTGTTTCACATCTCTGAAAGTTTGGCCCAAGTACCAACTTCCATTTTAGACAAGTAAGGCTTTGTAGGACTGGCACTCATGTTAAAAATAAGAGTCTATACTGCAATAAAGCTGAGGTATTGAAACAAAGCATCTAAAAATCTTCCAAATAGTGTCAAGAAGCAGTAATATTTATGCTCAGATAAATAAAAAGGCAGGTGCAAATAAGAGAAAGCAACATATGGGATACAAAAAGTTTTATAAGCAAATTGTCTTTAAAATGCTCCATATACTGTGTATTTCCAGGAGAATGACAGGACATTTGTCAATACACTTGCAGGAAATGTTTCTAAGAGTACTTGACATGTAATTTATACAGCTATCAAGTTAAACACACAAATGGTGAAAATGTAGGTTGTAATAACCTTAAATATTTAAAGGCTTTCAAGCAGGAGTCACAATTTCATATCTGTTGCTTTTTCAGGATATACCATGTACCAAACATTGTCCCTCTGGTCTTTACATGGGACAAGAACGTACTGAGGTGTCATATATACACATATACACATGTGTACTAGCTATCATGGCTAGCATTTTAGGAAATTTAGCCATGTAATACTGAAGGTAAGATAAAAGGTAAGGTATTTTCTCTGTAATAACAGGGAAAATTTGATACACATACACATGCACTTAATTAAAAGAATTACATCAACCTATTACTTAGCATACTGTTAAAGAATGGTTTGAAATGTTTGTAGACTTTGCATCAATCTCATTTTGCCTACAGTTGTACATTAGCTTAGCTTTAAGCAGATGCACAGTCCTGCTGAACGTGAACCACAGTTTTAAATAGGATTCATAAATTAGGTTTAAGCATTAACAGACAGGAAGGTAGATGCCATTTCCTATTCCATGAATGACTATAAAAATTCAAGCAAGGGGAAAAATATATACTGAAAGGTCTTAAAAGTTAACAGCTAGCTTTAAAAAAGGAAGCCCACATTCTACATTAAAACATATGAAAACAGAAGAACAAAAATTATTTCTATGTATTTTCATACACTATTTATATATATAAAACCATATGTATGTATTATTTTAAGCCCCAAACCTCTAAAAATGAAAACATAAACAAAACAAAAGCTCTTTAAAGATATTTACCTGGATTAGAACTGGAAAAAATATGATAAATGTTATGTCTTACAGCATTTTCAACTGGATGTGATCATGGTCATATTCCTTTCTGAATCCCTGTCTCAGAAACATGGTTCATTAACCATGAGGGCCTGGCTAGTTAAACCATTTACAGCAGATATAATACATGTTCCATACACAGTAATGTTAATGCAGATAATGTGAACCTGCAATATTCCTGCTGTCCAGATCACTGGAGTCTCCCATCAGGAGAGGAGAGTGCCTGTTCTCTGTTTGTCCCGTGCTGACTGTAGGATGTGGACACATGTTCTCAAGGGAATGGGGTAAAAGGCCAAGCCATTCTCATAACTCAAGCAAACCAAATCTGAACACAACTTTAAATGACAGATCAGTTTGCACAGTTGCTGCTCTCAACCAGTTTCTAGCAGTCATTTATTAGAATACAGCATGGCAAATGACAAGACAGGGCTGTCTCGCAGGTAGGTAGTTTTTGTACTGGCTATCACTGTTACTATTTTAAAATTACTAGGATCAAATTCAAAACAGACAATATAAATGGATGCATAAAAACCCAAAAGGTATTGTATTAAATTGAAATTACGAACATTGGAAGGGAAATTAAATGACCTCAGGAATACAGAGGAATAGCACCCACCAACAATAACACAGTGTTTCTGTTTCACAACTATCTGTCCACTGCCTGACTGGCTGAAGGCTCTGATTTGTCACATAAATGCACTATAACTCACCATTTACCCCACAAAAACCACTGATGAGCTGAAAGCTGTTGTAACCACACAGTGTTCCAGGATTTGCACAATCAGAGTAAGCTCTTCAAAACTGCGTGGGAGAAATGCGGCAAATCAAAAAATGAAGACCTAAGGAAAGGCTTATAAATGCGGCATTTCATACCTCCTGAAAGACGACACAACCAGATCTCTTCTCTCTGACAGTTGTCTGAGAGAGAGCTAATGGAGCCGGCAAATTCAAGAGAGATAACAAAGGCAGAGTAACATTGCCTATTAGAACAACAGATTGAACTGGTAAAAGCAAACAAGTCCAGACAGAAAAGCTCATGGGCCTTAAAGCTTTCTGCTTTTCCCAACTCAACCAGTTCATTTTTTATAAAATATATTACCTTTAACCCATATCCATTTCATGACTGAGCATACTTGTTACAGGTTAGCTATGCCTTTGATTCCTTTTCAGTCTCTCCCAAGCAAACACTTCTAAATGACTCGTCTTACATCTCCGCTTTTCCCAGAGTCGTGTCTCATGATTTCCTCCCACCATCGTAACACATTGCATCAGCAAAAAAAGCAAAAACCTACCACAGACTTCCTTTTGGAAGCCATGGCCGTAAGAGAAGGGAAATGATTTAGAACAGCATTCTAAAATAAGAAATGTTATTTATTTACTTGACCCTCACAACCAGAATAAAGACCTTATGTGTACCTTAAAACATAGCATATCCCCTAAATTGTTAGGGCACATTCCTCAGTCTTTGTTCACTTTGGGACTAGTGCTGGTTTGGATCTGAAGATTTTGGCTCTCACTTCCCTCTCCTGAGCTGCAAGAGGAATACTTGAAAGACCTCGCAAAATCATCCATGCAGTTTTTTCCCCTTGAAGGCAGAACATTACTGGCTAGCCAGATGACCAGGGAAACATCAACATAAAACTTATAATTGACACTTGTACTGACAGAGACCGGTGATTGGCATACCCGACATCAGTACGCACAGGCATCACTAAGTAAAATATTAAACCAACCTAAACAAACCGAAGTTTATATAATAGTAGTAAAATTAAAGATCTCTTTTCTGTTTTCCAATGTGTCTGGCAGCCTTGTACCCTGCAAATACTTATATATTAGCATTTAAATATTTTTATTCCATCTCAGAGAATGATCCTGCCTCTATCAATACCTTGCTGTATCTCACAAGCCTTTTAAGACCAGTTTCAGGCATGTAAAGAATAATGAAAAGTTCAGAAATTTATTTTGATTTCCTGCAATATGCTACCCAACAGTTTTCTGTTGTGTTATATGACCTTTCTGCCTAGCTAGTGTTTTGCTATTGATTTTAATTACTCAGTTTAATTTACTGCATGCCAACACAAAGCTGTTTACTCCTACTTGCCAAAATGTTGTCGTAGTCTCCCAGAGGAGGGCAAAATGAGAAAACTGTATATGTTTTACAGTTACATGCTATTCATTATAAAGAATTTAATAGATTCCCTTCATATAAATGTCACCGCTCTCACATGTAGCCACTAAACACACCAAAACAACATACAGAAGGAAAACGCTATGCCAGTCAGAGGAGAAGTAGAATATAAAAGCCTTAATTTATGAAAGGCTTTGACTTGAAGCAGTTTAGATTTTCTGCTTTGCCATTCTTCTCCGAACAAGTGAGAGAGGACCATATGTTCCCGTTCTGCATAAAAAAAGTCATGGACAGAAACAAATAAGTCCTAGAACCACACAATGAGTACAGATGCAGGTAAATTCTACCTTGCCCCCGTAATCCAATTGCATGATGAGAAAGAAGGAATGCTAATTTCTGACTGCTCTGTGTTCCTCTTCTTGCCTCACATCACAGAAATGAATAGAACAAACCATTTTATGAGAGGATCCTACAGATATTAGCAGAACGTTCTTTCAAGGGAAATTATGTTGGCATGATGGAAGTTGGCAACGCTGGAAGGTGCAGGAAGCTCACTTCTGGGGTAACAGCCCAGTCCTTTTACCCAAGCAGCACACTTATCAGTCCAGTTACTCTGTGGGTAGGCAGCCAGATAGGGATAGGAGAGCTGGAGAAAATCCTGACAAGTCTCTCTAAGAGATGGCTCTTGCTATAGCTTGGAAAACCTGTTTATAGGTGAATGAAACCTTTTTTTCTTAGGATAGCAAACATTAAAAAGAAAAAGCAATTTCAAAATCTTCATACCAGCTCATGACCTTTCTTCTAGACATGCAAATTTACAAAGAAAGGGGTAATTTAGTTCCCATATGTTTATTTTGAAACCTACTTCGATTCTCTTTCTCTGATTCGTGGTCATGGAATCCTATTGTACTGGAAACCTAAAGACCAAAGAAATTGCCCCAACTTCCTCCACTAAGGCATGAGAATGGCTTTTGGTGCATTTTATCATTGTCAATTGAAGGTGTCCATTATACTGATTAAGTTTCATGGTTTCTAAACGCCAGTTTACCTACTAGCTCTTCGATTTCCACTATATTTAAAAAATAGGACAACCTGATGATAGTACTGTATTATAAAAGCTTCACCAACTTTGCTCGATTGTAGAGTGCTCTTGAAGAATGGTAAGTTCTTTGGACAAAGTGGAATATCAAGATGATACATGCTAAGAATATGAAAATTCTCTGTTTGAGTATCTTGTTTACAGTGTGAGAGTAAAACTCCTGCAGAACCTTTGAAAATTGTCTTTTGAATTAAGAAAAAAAGGTTGAAAATACTAAAAACTTTAATTTTTCATACTGATTTGTATTTGTTTACTGTGACTTTATGTTCACCATAATAGCCTTCCAAAATTAGAGATTTTAACCTGAGACTCGCACCACTACAAAGCATTTGTACAAAGTCAAACTCTCAAAACAGCACTTGTTCAAAACCATAATAATTCATGATGAAAATATGCATAGCTTAAAAATTTCTTATGACCTTGATGTAAACCATAAACTGAACAAGTCTTCCCTAAAACCTAGGCCTACGTTTGCTCAATGCAGGGACAGATTTTCTCTAAGGCTTCCATAAATCTACCCAGAGTTGCAATGAAGCAGGAAAGGTTACCATTACTTTGTTTATCTTCCATTGCACTTTGTATAGCTGAAAGATCAAAGCGTTTTTGTATGGGACATTCTTCCTTAAAACATTGGCTGCTAGTTTAGAGCTAAATCTACAAAAAATTCTCAAATCTAAATAAAGTGCATCTGCTCCCTGTCCAACACCTACAAAAGGTTAGGCACCTCTGAATGTGAGGCAGCAGAAAATGCCAAGGACAGGGGCAATTTCATCTGCTCTGTTCCTTTATGGTCACAGGATCATAGGATAATTCAGGTTGTAAGGGACCTCAAGAGGTCATCAAATCCAACCTCCTGCTCAAATCACGGTCAGCTATGAGATCAGACCAGGCTGTTCAGAGCTTTATCCAGTCAGGTCTTGAAAAACTCCAGGGACAGAGACTGCACAACCTCTTCAGGCAGCCTTTTCCAATGCTTGACAGTGTTTTAACTATGAGCACAGTAAACTTTGGTGTCAAAAGGAGTTGTCTCTTGCCTTGTAGGATTCACAGCCCTGCACAGCTGAATGGGAGTAGAGACTTCCTACTCCAGGCAGAGACCTGGAGACTATTCCTTTCTTCCAACATACAGACACTGGATGCAGGGGCAATGCCACTTGTTACACATTACATCAGTAGTTATGTTAGTAGTTGGGTGACTCACCCAGCTTGAAGGAGACCTGTTATGATTCTCACTTCTGCCTAAGAGGTCTTCCTTCAGGGGAGGGACTAACCAGTCAGCTGTTAGCTCAGCTTGGACAGGAAAAGCCTCTGTTCTTATATACATGGTTCCATTTTACATGAAGTGATTAGGAGATTTGTTGGGTGAGAAAGGACTCAGCAGCCCAGTAGAGACCACCTGCACAGGGAGACCTTGGTAAGGTTCTCTCTCCAACTACCTTGCAAATACTTGTTTTCGGCAAAACCTAGGAAGTCCTCTGTGCTCTGATCACACCCATCAGATCAGGCGTCACAACACGCTGAAGAATGCCCAATTTACAGATCGTGTCAGGACCCATTGCATAGGACTTGGTTACTGACATTATTATGACTGAAGCATGTACGGACACATCCAGTCATAGATCTTTAAGCATCCATGAAATTCAGAAGTCAAAATATAGGATGTTATAGACCACAAATATCTCCAAACTTGCAAAGCTAGACAGCAGCTCTGAAGGGACTTTAAGAACTTCACTTCTAGACTTGCGTTTCAAGAACTAGAATTAGGCAGGATTCTCACCCAAGTCCTTGTGAAGATCCATCTTCTAGACGAGACAACCAGCAAAATGTTAACATACCAAATGGTAACTACCAAAACACAGCAGCCTTCAGGAAAGCTCATTAACAGTCCCACATAGCTTGAATAAATATGAAGCAAAAACACAGCAAAAATAATCCAATATTCAAAACCTTATTCCCAAATTCTCCAGGTGGCACTGTGTACAAAATTATACATCTAAACTTAACATCTAGTCTTCCAATATCCAGCATCATTAAAAATGCCAAATCTGAAAACATTTACCAGCAGGTGTAATGCTTGCTATCATTAGCAGCACTGATCGAAAAGAACTGCATGCCATAGTAAATCAGAGAGACTGCTCATGGCAATAAGCATTATGCCCAGAAGTAAGAGTTTATAGTTGCCAGCACAAAAAATGACATACTATGCTTTCTCTAAATGTATCAGTAATAAAATGCCAAACTATACTGTGAAAATTTATGTAGATTCTGAAAACATATCTGGCTTTTCTCTTTTTTACATGTGTGCTCTACACAGATCCAGTGAGGAAACGGAAGTCTGCTCCCCCAACCCTCTTTAGCCGTACTGTATAGTATATTGTTCCATCCTGCAGATTTTTTTGACCACTGATGAGGGATTTTTAAGTAGTGTGCAGTTAGGAAGCCTAATTTTCTACATATGTTCTAGGGTTTATGATCCTTTGCTAGATAGGTGCTTCCAGTTACAACCATGATCATCAGTTCTTTTTGCTCAGCAATACAGAACCAATTAAAAATGCCAAAATAATATTTGATTATTGGGAAAATACAGTCGATAATAAACTAAACTATTTTTTTCAGACTCAAATGTGTATATTATTTTATTCTCTTTTCCACGAATCTGTAGGTGTGGTTAAATAGAAAAATGACACTTTTCCATTGCTCCTAAGTAGAGAAATGTCCTTGCTTTTTTTGGCAACTGAAATAGCTAATCATGGAACGATCTTCTTTCAGTTAAAATAGCTCATTAGCCTACATCCCACCCCATGCAGATGGCACCCATACCAAAAAGAAAACATCTTCACACAAGGCTCTACACCCAACATGACAAGCAAAGCACAGGTTGTTTCTTCATAGCCCACAAGTATTTGCAGGGTGACTCTTGCAAATCAGTGACTGCATTTCTGAACATGCCTTTCACACAACTGATCTTGCTGAAAAGACAAGGCACTCCCACAGCTGTAATAGTAGACTGGACTTTAGAAGACCTGGTTTCAGTTTTGACCTCTACTCATGTGCTGCTTTATGACGTTTTGAAAATAACTTCATCTTTCCAGGTCTTCTCCATCTCTTTTTAAATGATAACACTTCCATCTTTTAAGATAACTTAAACCAGATATATTCTCTCACCTATTATATTCAAAATTGCAAGTTTGTCAAGGAACTGTTTCTGTAACAGAAAAAAAAAATAAAATCTTGATTTTAAAAGGAGCAGGTACTTTCTCCCGTTTTGTTTTTAAAAAGATAACAGCCTTTTTTGCAGGTTCTGTAATTTACTGAAGACTCTTGTGTGAATCTTTAGGACATAGAGTCCTTGATCCTACGAGACCAGTGAAAGTTGTCTTATACCTGTCTCACAACTCTTTACAGATCATGACTATGAAGTTCTTAAGGGGGCATAGACTAATAATGAAATTCTAATATACTACACTTTTTTTTTTTTAAAATACAAGTAGGATTTTTCCCCTGTAAAATCATTATAACTTTCCCCCATTATTTGTTATGATAAATCAATCTTTACCCATAACCAGCTTGGTGACCTTTACAACTTCTGAGCCCAGAATTTCCATTTGAATGGGCCATGTTTTTTCTCACAATAACCCCAATTCTCTCTCCTTGTTAATATGGTTGCCTCTGGTGCTGCATTAGCTAATCCTTTCAAGAAGCCATCTAGCAGGACCAGGAATTGGAAGTTCAAAGGTCACCCCCAAACTGATATCTCCCCAGTGGCAACATGAGTTGAGCAATGACAGAGAATTTCTTTTCTTTTTTTTTTTTTTTTTTTTAGTAGATTTAGCATTCTCTGCTGCTCACAAAATTACTCTCAATGACCTTGTAGCATGTAAACAATTCCTATTTTATACAGTATCTAGTAGTTATTCTGCAAAAGAAACTTGACTCTTAAGATTTATACTCCTGGTTGTACTGCATCTGAAAATATATTGGACTACTCTGTTTATTCTTCTTCTCTTCCTTATTCATAATAATACCCTAGATATTTAAAAATGGTATCACTTTTCTTATATGGAAGTGGGCTGTCTGCCAAGTTCTGGAATTTAGCTCTCTAGCTAGACCTAGTCTTCTTTAGTATTTAGAAGATATGGATCTGTTACTTTAACCAGAATACATTTCACTACATACAGATTCTTAGAGTATCTATGTTAGAAGTGCAATTACGTACAACAAACTGCTTAACTTGATTTAAAAACAGTTATGCACTACCTAGACAATACGGATTTGCTTTTACAAACCTTCAAAATCAAAACAAGCCAAAGGTATATAAAAATTACTGTGTCCATTAAGGATTTTCAGGCTTTCTCCCAAGAAATCAAAGACTTTTTAAAATACCAGCTATCTTTTGTAAAACACTCAGTCCCTCAGACACAGAGAACTACAGAGCAAAATACTTCATGGACACAAAAAGAAGCTTATATTCAGAGGTTCTTGTTATGACTTATGTCTCTGGAGGCTAAGACAATGCCTTTTCCCAGTGCAAAACCTATTTATATGTTCTGTTCAGTCTGGTTTTGGAAAGAAAAAAGGCCATTTTATCTCTAACAATCTGATTCAGACTAAGGCATTTATCTAAAAGATGCAAACTGGGCATATACACATGCATATGGTAATTTACTGTATGCTGTCACATCACCTAAAAAAACCCCTAGAAAGTAACTACCGTTTTCTGCTGTTGCTGTATTATCTCTAAAATAAAGCTAATTTTCTTACCAAGCCACATATACACACTTCTGTTAGAAGTTGTTTTGCAAAGACCGTCTTGTGAGATTATACTTTGACATTTGTACTACAAAGTCCAGGTTGGCTTAAGAAATGAGTAAATATAACAGGGGTTTATCTTTAAAAAGATACACCTTTGTAAGAATATTTTTAACAGATTTTCTTTACAGAGTTATTTTTTCATTGACATTCATAATTTCACTTCTTAGAGTGCTACAGCTACCTTGCTGGTACAAAATAACCTTGTATTATACTATTTCTGTAAAGAAATAAAAAGGAAAAGGTATGTTATAATAAATTGCAGAGGTGAAGGAACACTTATGTTACTGTTTCCATTGCAATATCATAGCTTTGCTAATAGCAGCCTGCTGTGCAGTTAAAAAAAGAAAAAATGGAAGAAAGAAAAAAAGGAAAGGAAAGAAACCTGGTTAATTAGAGTACAGTTGCTGCTTTATTGCAGCATTACTGCTAAGTGCACTGAGATGCCTTCCCATAGGCAGGTGCCGGTGGTTGTACAGCTCATTTAGCCTGGGTGAGTAATGTCAGTTCAGGAGGAGAGAAAGGCTTGTGTCTTCAAACTTTCAATCTGCCTCCATTATCTGTGATCAAGGTGGAACCACAGGGGAGTGGAATTACTGGCAGGTCTAGGACAAGTGAAGAGACAGTGAATCTATAAGACATATTAATCATCTTTCCCTTCTCTTCACTGGCGCCAGCCTGTGCCTCCGACTCCCCGGCGCCAGGCAAATGGATTCTCTGTCCCCACAGGTACAAGCGAATGCCTTTCAGGGGCAAGTCATCAGAATAATAATTACTGACACTGCTGAGATCAGCCCTAACCAGTCCAAAAGGGAAGAGAAAGTATTATGGGAGAAACATATTTCCTCAACTTTCATATCAGTATTTATGGCATTAAGATATTTGTCAATTACATTAAGGACTTTCAAATTATATAATTCTAAATCTATGTTTCTTGATATTGTAGTAGCATCATCAGCATAGTATGAATATTTAGAACCTTTACAGTTTCTCTTTGAAACATCATTTGGATCTGTTGCTGAGGTGTGAATACAGAAAAGTGCATATTGCATCATTTATATTACAACAAGTGTTAAAATTCAGTTGATATTAAAAAGAACATGATCCTTACATGTGTAGCTTTGCTTAATTCTGAAACAGAACACAGCACAGTTTTGGTATAGCAATTCCTAATTATAAATCTGAAATAAGCATTAGTATAAAGATTATTATATACACTATGCAATAACAGCCACATGTGTACATATATAAATACATAAACCCAGACATATTTTAAAGGCATAGGCATAATTTAAAATCAACTAATTTAACACAGTATGACTATTCTGTATTTTATTATAAAATTCAGCATTTTCACTCCCTTTCCTCTCCAAAGCAGCATTTATACACACAAACAATAAAATACAGTGTATCATCAAACTTAAACAGAAGAGAAGATTAAACCCCAGCAAAAAAAGCTAGTTCTGTTTCAATTCAGGAATTGTACCAATATCTAAAGAGATCAGAATAAGAAAAAAGGCAATTTGTTATATTTTACACTATAGAGAATATCTTACATTACAACATATTGTACGTTACAGCACAGAATATGAAATACTTTCTTGGTTCTGATTACAATCAGTTCAATATCTGCATGTCGATGATACTGAGCTCAATATAAGAGCAATGCAGCAAAATGTCAAATTACTTGCCAGAATTGCATGACAAAACTGGCTCATTAACATATGCTGATTGATGAACCCTCCATGTAAACACAAATCTTGACTTCAAGAGTTTACATCATAAAGTATCTGACCTTGAGTTCAGCTTGGAGTTCGCCACACACCTGCAGCCATCTAAGCAATAATAATGCTAATATTTGTGTATGCCATTTTGTGTTAAGTACCAAAAAAAAGTAAAAGAAACAGATTTAAACAGTAACATGTGTTCATTTATTTTCAAATCAGCAATTTTGAAGTTTACTGACAGACAGTGTAGAGAAAGGGAATGACTTGAAAATGCAAAATCAAATCAAATCACTGCTTTCTTGGTGATCAGCTGCAGCAGCAGCTTCCAAGTCAGCCAATCGGCGTTCGCTATTGATTTTTCCACCGGTCTTAAGTGACTTTGGACACTGATCAATGTTTTAAAAGAGAAATATTAAATCTCATAAAGAAAAATGTACATCTGACTAAAGAGCAGCAATGAAAGCAAAAGTTTGCCAAAAGATAAAAGGGTGTACATATTTAATGATATTCAGGCTCTCAGAACACATACAGCCAGTCTAAGAGCAAAATTAAGCTATATCTTTTTTGTGAGAAACACAGAATGAAAATTTCTTTCACATGCTCTCAAAACTATTTAGAATTTTATCTGCCAGAATAAACAAACACTGTGCCCGCAGTGATTACTGCTGTTATAGATATATAGACCCCCAGCAGTTATAAAATGGCAGTGGAAATCTGTTGTTAGATCTTTGAAATTAAAGATGCTTCTAAAAAGGCAGTTCATAACTATTATATTATTTTCATATCCCATTGTTTATAGTAATTTGTCTTACCGTTTGTTTTTTTTTAATGAAGACCATGCATTTTTCAGGACATTTATCATTAATTTAATGAACTGTAAATATTTTTTTCAATTCAGCTATGTATAAAGGGGAACCCTGATTTAAGAGAAAGCCCAGCTAAGGCCCTGTGGATAGATACAGTGTATTCAGATATCAGCTGGCGTGACAGTGCCTAATCCTGAGTAACGTGCCCAAGAGCCAAGGGAATGCTATTTCTCTCCGTTGTTCCAAACAACAGATGCTGTCAATTAACTTTAAGCAGCGTCCAAGAAAACCCTTTTGTTATATTTTGCAGTATTATGCAGAAAGTGTCACCTCTGGAAATGAGGGAACAAGCTGTTTTTCATTATCATTCAATTGTCCCAATCAATCTGACAATTACAAAGAGAAAAAGTCTTAATCACTAGACACATGCTAGTTGCTGCTAGTTTTACCAGCTGCAAAGGAAAAAGAAAAGGAAAAAGAACCACCCCACCCCCCCCCAAACAACAGAAACAACAAAAAACAAACAGAAAAATTCAAAAACAGTTTTCCTACTTAGAGATACAACCCAAAAAACATACCTGCATTAGGGTAAAAAATAATTAAATACACAGTGTTATGATAGGTATGGGAATAACCATTGCAACAAATTAGTAATTAAATCAGCTTATGCTGCTGATTTAGTATGGCTTTTATATAAGTACCATTTGCTGTGTACAAAGAAACAGCCATCAGCGTCTTATTCATTTGAATACAAGAAAAGTTGTTCGTTAAAGTTGTGACTAGTGAATTTCCATATAATTAAAGTACTGTATATATAAGCAATATAAGAGCTTTCCGGGAACTGGTGAGAGGATGGGTGTAAATACAGATGGTCAGATGCATTTATTTTACTTGAAGGACTGAGGCTGCAGAAAGGCAGCATCACCAGCCAGGATGCGGACAGGACTGGACCTGCTGCTTTGGTAACTCTCCTCAAGAGCCTCAAACAATAAACATGCTAACCTCCACTGGATTGGAAAACTCTTTTTTATCTTCTAATCTATACTTGCCTGCACTGATGAGGAGCACGTGTAGCAAACTTTATGCACAGAGAATGCAAGCAATGTTGTACTATGTCTATGAGGAAGGACACCCACCCTCTCAATTTCTGGTCTATGAGGCCAAGTTGCTTGCTGAACTGACCCAGCGTGATACCTTCACCTGGCCTGCTCATCCCACTAGTGCTCCTAAGAAAACAAAGGATAGCTTAGGGATAGAGTCCCTACATAACGTGTATTTGGACAGCGAACAAGCAACGGATTTGGCCTGCCATCAGGAGTTTGAAGGATTTCATCTACCTGGAATTTCTACAGAAATAACTACTATCCCATGGCAAAAAATAATTGTACATCCCTTTTCAGTAGCATTAAAATGTTCTCTTTCCTACCATCACCCAGAATAGAGCAGCAGGCAACAGCTTTTGGAACAGAACTGGCATAAAGAGTCGCTCAGTGACACATGCGCTAGATGGTGAGTGACATCCATTAGAATAGGTATTCCAGTAAATGCCAGATATGTGACACTGAAAGTATCTGTCTGATGCAAGTCTTTCAGTATACGCCAATTATGTTTTGTCATGTCTTCTCAAACAGCTCCACTGTCACTAAAAACACAGCGAACATTCAGCATTCACAACCACGCTGCTCTGGCTATCAGCATCTGGCCACTAAAAAAGTGCCACAGATGGAAATTATTCCAAGAACTATTGGCAACCTTGTTGAATCCTTCTGCCTGATGGCATTCTTGAAGGAAACAAGGGTAACAAAAAGCCTTGGTCTGCTGACATTCTCTCTTAAGAAGCTACACGTTGCTTTATTGTACATTTATCACAAAGGGACCACTTTCCCTCATCTGACTGCGTAGGATCTTACAAAAAGTTTACTTAGTCTTACAGTGAGATCCCTGGGCCTCGTTGCAGTTCAGATAAAAGATTTGTCTGTGCTTACACTCTGGAGGCCAAGACTATGATTCTGGTACATAAACCTGGATTTCAGTTTTTGTCCTCAGGAAATCTGCTAGTCACAATAATTCCAAACCATACACATAGAGATATAAAGATCAATGCACAAAAGAGAGTCACAATAAGTATTAAAACAAAACACATATCTTACAGAAATCCATAAGACTTAGATGAGAAGGAAATGTTATACCTGAGGCATGAAGAAGAAAGAACAGGTAAACCTCTTTTATAAAAAAACAAACTCTCAGGTGCTGGATTCGGCAATCACACACACGCAGACAGAGCTTTATACATTCAGACCAATAAATCTATGAAATTGCAGTACTGACCTATAAGGCAATGAACATCAAGGTGGGGGCAACTCAGAGAAAAACAAATAATTTGATTTCTAAGCTCCCTAGAGAGGCCGCCTCAGGACATCACAGGCCCTCCAAAGGCCACCTGCCTAGGGTGTAAGAAAAGTCTTCTGTCTAAAATCATGAGGAGATGCCGATACAAGGGGCAGTTGGGTCCTGAGAGTTTTCTCAAGAGGCGGCAACTTTGCGACTGGCTGTAAAACTACTCATTCTTCTTGGCAGACTCTCCAGACTTCTAATCTGAACTTTTCAGGCTAGTTCAGGTTTTACTAGAGGCATACCAGATAAAGCTGGTAAAAGGTTTTTGTCTCCTCAGGCCCTTTCAAAGGGAATTTTTCTACCTCACTCACAATTAATCTGTAAAATTGATACAAGTCACTCTTGAGGGGGAATCACAGTTACTCTGGGTTTGCTGACCCATTAAAGACATTTTGCTGCTGTAGAAAGTATTTATTTTACAAAGTAAGGTTTTCTTTACTGGATACAATGGTATTCAGCATAGATCCTGCACAGAACTGTATAACACATGTACTGAAAGTTTAGTACCTTCTATAAAATAAGTATAGAAGATAACTCTTTAATTTTTATTTTTAAAAGACTAGCACCCATTTTTTATAATTTTTGAAAGTGATAATGTATTTTTGTTGTGTGCGTATGTCTATTCTGAGAAAGTACAGGAAAATCAAGCTAATTAGTCTTTTAATAGATCTTTTGATTTGATTTCTTGTTTGTCAAAAGCTGAGAAAGGAGAAGGCTTCTTGATCCAGTTCTCTTTGCAGAGGTAAACTGCCTGTGCCATAAAATTAAACCCTTCTACAAGATAAAATCAACATCAGAATAGTGCTAGCGTATCTCCTTTTGCATTGTATCTTGATAGTGGGAGAAAAAAAAATACTTCTCCTTGTAATTATATTTGATCTACATATATGTCTGTTCAGTCTTTCAAGATTACTCTTTTTTAAAAACTCTTGGGTTTATGTTGCTTCCTTCTTGAATGTTATTCATCATTCTGCTGCGTAGAAGAATTTACAGAATAGGGAAAACACAAAACAGATAGCACTTACTGCCTTTATTAACAATTATGAGGCACTCAACTAGAACTGTACAATCTTTATTTACAGTTGGACTGTAAGTGTGCTTATGTAAAATGCAACTTTGGAATGACTTAAACTGTTCAAAACAGATTTCATCCAAAAGAAAAAAAAAAAAAGGAAGAATTAGCATGGAAGAAACACTCTATTTTGACTTATTCAGAATAAAATGCTAAGGCTGTCTTAAAACAACTAGTTTTGAAATGTATCAAGATTTAATATCTAAAAGATATAAGTATCTAAAAAGAAAATGGAAGCATTTTAGAAGTAAGCAACTTAAATAAAGCTGTTTTTCTAAACATAGCGCTGGGCAGCCTTAGAAGGCAGTGAAGACTAGCAGCCCTCTGAGAAGACCTAATGCTTGGCACCATCAGAGGAGATCCCATCTATCGCATATTGCAAATGAATCTAGAGCAGTTTCAATGATGATTTGGGCTACGTGTCCAAAGACAGTTACACTCAAAGAGCCGGAGGAACAGGAACTAATTCCTCATCTCACACCGCTGCTTCTTGGCCTTCACCAAAATTTCGTTACTGTCACTAAGGAAGAGATGCTGCTATAGTACCTCAGAAAGATAATATAAAAAAAAACAACCTTCCGGAAGCCAATTAAAATGTAGGCCAAATGCTTAGGGAAAATTTCTGTAAACACAGGAGGAGAGTGCCAGCTTTTTAGAAAGTGGGTGTTTTTAATAAACACGATGGGGAAGGATTGCATGACAGACTGCTGAGGGGAGTCAGAAACCTACGGCGGCTTTCTGAAGATGAGAGGGTAAGACCCAGCCAGTGTTATGATCTGTGTCAACATGGTAGGCCTGGGTTCTGTTATCAGGGTAGAGACTAGAGAAAATAAGAAATATAATTTTGGAATGACTAGAGAAGCTGGCTGTCAGAATGCAGAAATACTCTTTTTAGGAATATTTTTTAAATTAAGAGGGAAAAAGGCACTTTGGCTAGAATATCAGCGTGCACTTTGGGTGACCCGGGATTGTTTGCTTAACCCACCAGAGATGAAAGGGCAGACTGAAATACATTTAAAAAACCCACACCTTATGTAGTACATTTAAGTAGGGATGAATCTGGGAGAAGCTTTAGAACAACTCTTAACGGTTATTCAGGAATCTACACAACATGCCCAAATCATATAAGGATCACACAGGAAAGGACATTCCTCAGTATTTCCACCAGCATATTTTTAATCATCTCCTCATCTTAGCCCACTCCAGAGGAAGTCTTACACTCTGAATCCATTTACCACAATGGATGTACCACTAGTCGAGGTAAAATAAAGATGAAAAAGAAACAGGGCCCACCCTTTCTGTAGCTAATGGCACTAATCAGCTGTCGATGAGAGTCCTCAATGATAGTAATAGACCAAGCATTAGTGAAGGATGCTGACTGTTAATTTATTAGCAAGATATTCATATGACAGTGAAGAACTGTTGTTAGAGAAAATGTCTATTCAATAGGAGTATAATAACATGCAATAGTAGTATAATACACAGGTTCAAGCCATTCTATCATGTCCATCTCTAGTAAACTATATGAGCTATTGTGAAGACGACCTTACTGGAAAGCATGCAAAATACAGCATGCATCTCTGCCTCAGGAAGCTAATTAAAAAGAAAAAGCTACAGAATAAAAGACCTGAAAAATACCTTTAGCTAATCCAGATCTCTGGCTGATAACAAAGCAAGACAAATTGCAAAGATCTGATACAAGTTTTTATAGCATATCTTAACTTCATTTTTTTTTTAAACTATATGAAGTATATTCTTCGCAAAATTAGATGGAGTATTTTTATTCTTAATAACTGAGAGTGTAATGTACTGTATTTTATGCTATTATAGAATTGTGTAAAGGTTATTTTGCTGCTAGTTCAATGCATATTTTCATATGCAAATGACACAAATTAAATTATCTCAAATAGTAGCAGAAATTCCAGCAGAATAGTATTTTTAATATAAATCATCATCCCCTCAAGTCATATTATAGATAGAGAATTGCTTCTGTATTTATATTTTTTCATTAAAAATAAAATGATTAATTTCACAAGTTAATTTACTTTCCCCATCACAACACCAAAATTGAAATTAAATATTCTAATGCTTAGAGATATTAAAGACTCATTTATTGAAAGCAGCTTATTGTTTTAGGAACATTTTCTTGATAAGTGCATGTTGCCGCTATACTACTACAATATTTGTAATGATTGTATTGAACAAATTGTGCATTGTTGCTTGGGTTTTGTTAAGCTTTATAGAACTCATATTTGTCTGCTCGGGAACATACAAGAGATCTTATGCTACTCTGAGTATTTTTCCAGTTTCAAATATTTGAACAGAACACTCCCATAACCTTGGTTATGGATTTTATTGAAAGGTCCAGCTGTAGCACAGTGACTGGCCCTTCAGCGGGCCTCCAGACGCTTAATGCAAATGCCCTGCTCCCCCCACACACCATCTGCAAACTCACTTTTACTTCCATGTAGCTTTCTTCCTATTATAACATGATCATAACCTTCACAGATAAATCTTAGTGAACCATAGTAATAGGTTTATAAGAATAAGACATGAAAAAACCTTCAGCATTTTCATAGCCTCATCTTTTCCCTCAAAAGAAAAGAAGCCTTCCTTTTGTTTAATAATATGGCCTATTCTTTCTTCTATTGAAAAATGATAGTTTCGCTCTATTACAGATTTTTATATTGTGCCTAACTAAGGTCAAAGAAGGCTCAGACTGGGCATCTCTTTGGAATAATTTTATGTTGGACGAACAAGAAATACATATAGCAGGGAAATTATCCCATCAGCTACACAAGAACTTGTGTTTAGTCACTGAGCCACTTGAAGGTTAATCAGATCTTCAACCAATCCCATCAACACGGATATGATGAATATTTGATTCAGACTAATTAGTACGCAAATCCAGACATTCTGAAGGTATTTGGAATGGCTTAGACAGTGACCCGGAAAAAGAATACAGATAGTAATACTCCACATTAATATGCTCCAAAAATTACTACAGTCACACCTAGGTCACCTTCACAACCTCAGAAGCCTTGCAGGTGTGAATAACAATAACCAGTAATAATGGTAGATGTTGTTGCTCGTCTTTCTTTTATAAGTGGTTTCCTGGAAACAGAGATTGTGGACCTCACAGCTGTGTTCAACCTCGAGGAGAAAGTAGTTCTATGGGGTTAGGATATGCATATATCAAAGATGTAAATTTTTTTTATTTTACACATTTCCAAAGGCCTGAAATAAGATAATCCAACTCAGTGTAGGGCAATACTTTCAGAAATATCATCTTCACACCAAGACCACAGAAAACAATTCATTCCTGTAAGAAAACAAAATGCAATGCAATCGAAGGCAGAAAGCAAGTCCTCCTGCTATTTAGAGAGCTTCCTCTCCAAGGATGTTTTCCATGGTACAGTCTTGTATAATGCAGACACATATGGTACCACAGTGCTTCATAGCAAGATAAGCAAGTATTGCATCAGAAGCAAAAGAATTTGGAAAACTGTGATATCTATAACACTATGATTAGTAAATACTGTTATCACCAATCTTTCCAAACACGCGTTCCCCGCGCCCAAATTATCACATACCTTGAAGTGTCAAGGTTTATAAACCAAATCCACCAAAACCTAGAACTGGCCTCCAAGCAATGATATTTAGAATTTATAAATAGATAAATTATTAATAAAAAGAGAAAGAATGCCCTGAATGGCCTTTCTTCTTCACGAGGCAGAAGGCTGTACAAGGGGAGTACAAGGGGAACTCTTTGTTGGTCAGATCAGATTTCTTGTCAGTTTTTGACACTGCTTCAATTATAGAGTCAGTAATAACTCTATAAGAACATAAATAATAACTAAAAAGGTTAATAACTTGACTTAGATTTCAGTTCTTTTTCAGAACAAAGTTGAAACAAAAATTCTGATAAAGATGAAAAAACCCACAGAAATTCTACATCAGAAATGTCTAAAGTAAAACTAGTGGTATCTTGTCTCAAAATGGGATAATATAGGTAGAAAACCAAAATTTTATCTTGAGTAGATACCAAAGAGAGACTATACCTTTCATTTCATGTTTCCCAATCAGCAAGTAAGAACATTTAGTCCACGTATTTTCCTGATTTTGACTGAGGAAAAGATCCTGATTTTAAGTGAAGCAAGAAGAATTGTGTTACAGAAGGAAATTAAAATAGTTTTACTACCAACTGACAGACAGATACAAGAATATAAAAATAAATGGAAAAAGAATCATTCATTGAATAAAGGGTGCCACTACACAGGGTGCTAAACTTCCTCACTTTAATGAGGCTTGACCATAGCCTAGCACTTTCCATAGTCACTTCGATTCAACATAGCTAACAAATTGCAGACTGGAGCTTGGATGATGGATTTCTGCACATTGATAAAAATGAATAATTGGAATACCTTTTTTCTTCTTCAAATCAGATTACCAAGAGATCTATACACACTCTCACATCCAAAGTCATACAGTTTACAGAAAAAATTATTAATGTAGAAGTGTGATCTAAGACTTAAGTTATAGGCTACATGATCAAATTAAGGTGGTCCAACCACATTCTTCCTCCTTCTGTTTGAAGGACTGGACTCTAAACCAACCACTAAATTGATCTAGAGACTTAAAAAATCATAATAAAAAAGACTTAAAAATACCCCACACCCCTTAAACCACCTCAGTTGTTAGTTTATAACCTGATCTCAAAAACAGGTACAAAAAAAAGAGAAGAGAGGAAACATACTGGCAGAAAGATAGGGAACACCTAAAAGACCCTCTCATAAATAGGTTTGGCCTACAGAGAAACCCAGTGTGAAACTACACCTGTGCCTATCCAGCAATTAACCACTAAAGTTACATTTCTCATCAGAATTGTACAGTTTTCTAAATAACCTGCAGAGATTTCTAGCCTATTATAAAGCCTTATAAACTTTATGCCAAAAGCGTGGCTAGAAAAATGTTTCAATTTTTAATATTCCTACATTAGTGCATCTGAACTAAAAAAATCCTATGAAGCCCAGCATTCATGTTTAACAAATGTATAAAATAAAATAAAAAATTAAGCATGGAGATAAATTATAAGAAACACTTTCTAGGTGTCTGACAGTTTTACTCAGAAAAAAATAACTTATTGATAGATATTTCTTTATAAGATAATTAGATTTCTTTCATAGTGCAAGGAAATATAAAAGATATTTAGAAACTACACCGGCAAATTTTCTCTCTCATGTTTTCATTACACATCCTAGAAATATAACAAAAAGACACATTTTTTTAAACAAAAAAGTTGTCTCTGAGCCAATATTTCAAAATGATAATACATGACAAAATATATCAAAATAATTATAAAAGTGATTCAGAGAAAAATGACTGTACATATTTTAAGTTAAACAGCAAGCTGTTAGTCTAACCAAGAAAATCATCTGCTTCTCATTCATTTTTCTTCCCAGATTTTAAAGAAACACGGAACGGTTAAGGTTGGAAGATACCTCCGGAGATCGTCCAGTCCAACCCCCTTCCTCAGAGCAGGGTCAGCTAGTGCAGGTTGTTCGGGAATGTGCCCAGTGGGGTTTAAATATCTCCAAGAATGGAGACTCCACAACCTCTCCGGGCAACCTGTTTCATTGTTTGACTGCCCTTATCATTAAAAAAGGTTCTTCCTACATTTAAATGGAATTTCCATTTGTGCCCATTGCTTCTTGTCCTGTCACTAAGCACCAACGAGAAAAACCTGGCTCTGCTTTCTCTAGTCTCTAACATCAGGTATTTATAGACATTGATAAGATCCCCCCCAAGCCTTCTCTTCTCCACGCTAAAGAGTCCTAGCTATATCAGCCTCTTCTCATATGAGAGATGCTCCAGTCCTTTAATCATCTTTGTGAGAATGAGCTGTCCACGTCTGTCTTGTACTGGGGAGCCCAGAACCGCACACAGCACTCCAGATGTGTGTCACCAGGGCTGAGCAGAGAAGAAAGATCACCTCCCTCAGCCTCTGGTAATGCTCATCCTAATGCAGCCCAGGCTGTTGTTGGACGCCGTTGCCACAATGCCACATTGCTGGCTTAGGTCCAACCTGCTGTCCACAGGGACCCCCAGATCCTTCTCTGCAAAGCTGCTTTCCAGCCAGTCACCCCCAGCCTGTACTGGTGCATGAGATTATATATACCCAGGTGCAGAACTTTGCATTTCCCTTTATTGAACTTCAAGAGATACCTGTCAGCCCATTTCTCCAGCCTGTCAAGGTCCCTCTGAATGGCAGCACAACCATCTGGTCTATCAGCCACATCTCCCAGTTTTGTACCACTTGCCAACTTCCTAAGGGTGCACTCTGCCCCATTGGCCAGGTCATTAATACAAATGGTAAACGGTATTGGCCCATGTATCAATCCCAGGGCTCCTCCACTAGTGACTGGCCCATACTTCTTCAATTTATTTTTGAGAATGTTACCAGAGACAGTTTTGAAAGCCTTGCTAAAGAAAAGATCAACAACATTCACTGCTTTCCTCTAACCCACGGAGCTAATCATCTCATGCTATCAGGCTGCTGAAGCACGATTTCCCCTTCGTAAATCCATGCTGACTAATCCCAAACACTTTGATGTACTTCATGTGTCTGGAAATGGCTTCCAGGAGGATTTGCTCCTTTAGCTTCCCAGGGACTGAGGTAAGGCTGACTAGCCTTTAGGTCCCTGGAGGCGCCTTCTTAGGGACAGAAGTGATATTTGCTTTCTTCCAGTCCTCAGGAACCTCTTCCAATCACCACAACCTTTTAAAGACAACCAAGAGTGGCTTCACAACGATATCCACCAGCTCCCTCAGCACATGGGTTGTACTCCATCAGGTCCCACAGGCTTTGATTTTGTTTAGATGTTCCCTAACCTAGTCCTCCTCCACAGAGAACAAGAATTCCTTACTCTAGACTTTCTCACTGATCTCAGGGATCTGTGATTCCTGAAAGATGGTCTTAACAGCGAAAACTGAGAAGGTGGTGGCATTGAGTTCCTTGGCTTTATCTATGTCTTTATCATCTGGTCTCCCACCCCATTCAAAAGCAAGCCCATATTTTCCCTAGTCTTGTTTCCACTGCTGATACATCTACGGTAGTCTTTTGTGCTGCCCTTTATGTCCCTCACCAGATTCAGCCCCAGAAAGACCTTGGTTTTCCTAACCCCATCCCTGCACACTTGGAGAGTATCTCTGTATTCCTCCCAGGCCACCTGTCCCTGCTTCCACTTCTTGTATCTGATGGGGTTTCTTAGATGAAAATACATGAAACTACTGGAAGCTGTTAACAAAAATTAAGATCAAAGACGACAACTGGAAAACATGATACAAGGGTTCAGTATGAAAATATGGACCCACAGTTCTCAGATTCAAGATAACAGCTTATGCAAAGTTGTTCTGAGAACAGTGTTATAAGAAATCTACAGCTTCAATTATTGCTTTGCTTTTAAGAAAAAGGATGTTTTGACATTAGTTTTGGGTAGACCAAGATTTTACTTTCAAATTTTATTTGTAAAGCAAAAAACTGTGATCACAGATAGGAAAAAGAAGGTACATTAACAAGCAACAGGGAGTTGATTAATACACAGCTGAAGACCTAAAAATGCCATGAATTTCCTGGCAAAGTATGTTAACAAGCAACAGGGAGCTGATACAGCTGAGGACAAAAAAATTCCATGAATTTCTTGGCAAGCCCATAGAAACTGCACGTGTTACTGCAGGACACTAAATGCATAGTCCTGTGAGATGCTGGGTCTCACCCTGGCAATTAAATTCTTTGCAAACTCAAGTCCTGTTCTGGGTTCAAGATTGATCAGTTTAAGGACCCTATTTTTATTATCTTTAGCACATTGTTTACACTTCTCAGAATGAGTCTATTTCCTTTTAATGACAGTTTGGCAAATCATTGCTCCCAACTGTTTGTTCAAAGATGCTTTGAAAAATAAACCTTTAAGTTGCAGAAGAAAATTATTACAACTGCACACAGTTACAGTCAAAATCCAAACAAGAACACAGATTTCCGAGTGACTCATTGCACTTCTTTCTAGAATCTGGATGAATCTTCAAGGTGTAACACATTCACAAATATTTAGTCTTCCAGATGGGCCAAATACCCAAAGGCATGAATTACAGGAAAAAAAAGAAAAAGAAGACACTGATCATGTGTATGTTTGTGTAAGAGCTGCTGCATTAGGACAGACCTAAGGTTCATCCAAACTGGTATCCAATCACTAATAACGAACAGAAATAGATTCTGAGGAAACATGTAACAACATCAATAAAAGTATTATGAAAAGACTTGAAGTGCAAAAAGATTCAAAGAACTGACATTTACTTCTCACATACAATCCACAGACAAACATACAGGAGATATGCAAAAATCAGAAGGGAAGAAAACAGTGTGATAATTACTAGTGAACAATACAATTTACAGAGCATAGGTAATTTCAAAGCAATAAGCTCACAGTTTCCTAAAGATAACAGGGCATCTATACAAAACAAAGTTGTGCCATGTAAGAGATCCCCAAGGTAAAAGTAAGGCCACAGAAATCCTAACTTGGGTCCTGGAAACAGTGTGCCTTATCAAAGCACTGACCTCAAATAGAATAAATCCCACTTCTCAGGAAGCCTAGAGGTTAGGGACAGCACCGCATGAAAGCAACTGTACTGTTTTCACTTCTGTAGCTAGCTGGGTATATCCTTGTGTGAGGATCTATCCTTCATGGTGTAAAAACAGGCACTCTATCAACGTACTGCTCTTCAGGTTTCACAAAGTATTTGGCTTCCCCTCACATAATATTTGGAATGAAAACAGCACTATACAAATGTCATGAATCTCTATTTTCTTTAATTAAATTGACTACATTGATGGAGCCAGAAAAGTTTCTGTACATGAAGGATAATTCCGTGAAATATTTCTAGTGTGGGCCCCATGGAAATTTACTCCTCTTTACCAATTGGCAGCTTTACCAATAAACTAGAAGAAAACATGATAATTTTCCTGGTAACATCTGCAGAAGACACCAAACTTTGAGAAAAATGATGTGGAGAAATCACTGGTACATATGTTTTAATATAAGATATGTCATATTGGGTTAGGTCAGTGGTCCATCTAGCTCAAAACTCTGTCTCTGGATTTGGCAAATACCAGTTCTGCAGGACACAACTGTGGTTTTTAAAATTAAAGGCAAGATCCTAGACCTAAGAAGAAACAGTAAATCACACAGCAATTATTTTATTCTAGAATAAGGAGACACTGAGCAGGATGAAAGAACTGTGGCAATAAGATCTTCAATGGACAAACAAGGAATGGCAAAACCGAACACAGACCACACACACATAATGAGTTCAGGTCTTCACCACCAGGTAGAATAAAGTTTTTATAGCCACCTTAAAAAAAAAATTTTTGAGATAATTAAAAGTTCAAGAGAATCATATTTCATATGTCTCTCACTGAAAGGGCATGCCTACAGTACAGTCATGGCTGGTACTGGAGATTGTAGATATACACAAATTGGCTTTAACTTTGCCTGCTAGTAAATAGCATGGTGATGCTCAGGCAGCATTAAAAGCCCATGAAGGTACGCAGCTGTACAGGTATGCCTAGGAGCTCACATTAACTGCCCAAGCGGTCATATTACCAAGAGTACCCAAGCTAGCTCATCCACATACACAGGTAGCTCTACATGGCCTGCAGTGGCTGCTGTTAGACACATCTACCAAAAAAAAATCAGTCTGTTTAGTTTACCAAAAAGGTGCCTAGGAATTATAATACCACATTTAGAAGGCAGCAGCATTTATAACTTCAACTGAATAAAGGTTAGAGAAGGCCCAAGACTGAAAGCTGAAACTAAAGTAATTCAAACTAACAACAGAGTGTGCATTTTCAAACATGAAGATTATTGACCACCAAAAAAAACCCCAAAAACTTAAGATATTCAGTTACTCCCCCTCTATTACCTCACATCTGTAAATCAAGACTAGAACTCTTTCTTGGAGATACACTATAACACAGACCAATGTTTTGGGCTCACTGCAGAATTTATGAGTATTACTCTAAAATCTGTTCTCTCTGAGAAGTGATACCAGATGACCACAGTGGTACATGATATTCTTAGCATCCAGGATAGTAGCACTTTCTGCATTCTTATGAGTGCAGATATTGTTTTATTCCCCCGCTATTTCTTAGTCTTCATAGAAGCACTTATTCCAGCGAAGGAGGAGAGGAAATAGGCCCTTGGACTCTTTCTTGTACACAGCCAACGTAATTAGCAAGGTGATCAGTATAGAGTGCTGCACTCTTCACAAAAGATAAGCTCTATCCATGCAACTCAGCAAATTGCGGTAGGGAATATTTGGGTAAAGAGAGAGAGGCCAAGCAGGGCTGACATACACAAACCAGTAGCAAAGTCTTCACACCTGGGTTCTGTTTACTGGCTGTATCTTCCAAGACGGACCAAGAGAAAAAAAGCCTCTTATCTTCTATTTACAATATATCTTCTTTAAAAATTATAAATTGTTTTAGCTGGAACTGTCAGCACTATGCTGACAATGCTTAGTTTTATTGATTTTATGATGGAATATTATCTGCTTTGCTGAAGGTTTTGCAGAGCTGTTTCAAATCCAGTGATAAATGTTGGCAAAATATCCTTAGGAATTTTAAAATTCTGACAGTTCTTGCAGTCTGAATATAATTAATAAAAAACGCTGTAGCAAACTGCTTAGTAGAACAAGACTATGGTTTGAATCATTTCATTACAGTCTTTGACTAACAAATTGGAATCAATTTGTAAGGAAAGAAGAGGAGATTATTTTGGCATTTAAAGTATATTTGGAGTGAGGGAAACATGTAAGATGCCTCTTTGTGTTTCAACACTTAATCTACTGTCTCGAAGAGACTCATCTTATTACTTTGGAGATTACTAATTTTAGTTCCTCTTTTTTGCCTTTCCTGTCTGTTCACCTATATTTACCCTCTTCCATTTCTCTTGATACTCACTATAAATCTTACCAATAACCTGGAATATAACAAATAAAATTGAAAATTACTAAACAATCCTTTTCTTTGTAGCAAAAGAAAAATAGGAATAATAATTAAAAAAAAAAAAAGAAATAGGAAGCAATATTTTAGTACAGAGCTAAACTAGTTCAATATGGTTCCTGATACGGTTTCAGATATGGTTTCCAATACGGTTTCCCAAGACAAGTGAAAGAAATTACTCCATTTAAGCAAATGAAAAGTTGGCTGGGCGGAGCACTAGGGAGCACACCACAAGAAACGAGGGCAGGGCTCTGAACAATGAAAGCAGCGAGATGTTGGATTTTGTCACACTAAGGCTTGTTTTTCAAACCATCTGCTCCTCAGGGATGAAGGAGTTTAAAAAGTGACCCATATACGTGATTGGACCATATAAAATACAATAGCTAGACACATGCTTTTTAATTAAAATTAGTAATGAAACAGTAAAACATCTGCTGAAGAAAAAGGTTGTACTGTGCTTTACACCTTCATAGTATGTTTTCAGTTAAAGGAAAATAGTAATAATCCCACTTGAAATGCTGCAAGTATTTTCTACGTTAAAAGAGGGATAACTGTGGTATATTTTGTGTGTGGGAAAGGACCTTACATGTTGTCTTTATTTGAGAAGTCATCTCTCTTTTTTATCATCGAACAAGACATAACACTATTTAAAAAAAAAAAAAAAGACATACCAGTGTTGCTTCATATTTGATTTTAACTGTGATTTAAATAAGATTCTATAAAGCCAGAGCTGCTGATAGCTCTGGGATTTGCAATTATACTTGGCAGCAAACAAATAGGAACTGTAGGGTTGAAGTGTACACTAAGACAAACTGAAGCATATAAACAAAAGGCAGAAAGATAACTAAGAAACATTTTTATCAATGCACAGCAAGAAAAAACATTTATATCTTGTGTTGAGTCCACCCTTCATGGCTTAAGTAGGAAACAATTTTATTCTGAAACAGTGCAGATGGACTTAAAATTACTGTGGGAACATTAGATTCTTAAAATTTCTAGCTAACAAAATTTCTATGGTATCTTATTGGTTGTATTTTAATTTCATAGACATAATTATTCTAGATGAGAATTTTTCAAATTTTCAACTGATTAAAGGCATATCTGTTAACAAAGAGCAACTGAACAATGTATTATTATTTTTAAACACTTTGGAAATTCTATAGATGTAAAAAACCATCCTGCTTCAGCTTCATTTCCATACAAGTGCACAAAGCTAGCTGCCAATAAAAATAAATTATCTGGGAAGCTATCAGAAAACTTCACAAACATTAAATAAAATGCCATAAGGTACTGTACCAGGAGTGCCATACCATAAGGTACCATAAACACTGAAATATACTGTACGTCAAACTGTGTTAGCAAACATGCTTCAGTAACACTCATCAAGGAGCAGAAAAAAATCCCAGCTTCTATTCCCCTAATCCTTACAGAAGAAAACATTCTATAAATAGATGTTTTTAAAAAAAGTAGTATATCACTGTTCTTCCAATATTTTACCATCACTGCTCACTTACAGTACCTGACTTGCTTCCTAAATACATGCAATAAAATTAATATTTAGAGCTGTGTAAATTCTGACTTGGAAAGGAAAAAATTCAATGTTAGGTTGAAATTAAGGTTGAACACTGCCTAGATTCAGTCATAACATTCTTAAATGCTGCCTATGTCTTCAATACTCAATACAAACAAATTCCAAATCCTTTCTCTGTACATCTGCAAATATTATCAGAGTCCTATTGATAACATATTCTGACTTTGAGCTTCATTTACTGAGACAAAATGTCTGAGATAGATGGTGGAGTTACACAAATGAAGGTTTAAACTGAGCTGGGGATGTCAGGATTGGAGAGAAAGAAGTGAGAAAACATTAGTCTCACTCCTAATGCCCCACATGCCACTATGATAGTGTCAGCGTGATATGTTTGTACAACACGTGATAGGATCTTACCATACAGCCCCACTTTTAAAAGGCTGAGATTTGATGTCTAAAAGGCAAACCCTTAGATTGGGAGAAGCTGGACACACTATTAGCACCTTCAAATCATGACCATGAACGCAGGCACATGCAGACTTGGTAAACTATTCTGTATTAGTATGAACCTAGCAGATGTTCCTCTATCCCCTCCAATGTTTCATATTTTGATATCTGTAAAAGTTAAAGAAGTAGAAACATATGAAATACACATCACAACTAGTAGCTGGACCATAGCTCTATTCTACAGGACAGTTATGACTATTTATGCATCACCACTTCTCCCACTTAGACTTCCAAAAAATGTGTGAGCAAAAAAATCAGAAGCCTAAAGCAAAATTATAGCTGTGTCCAGGTATTCTGCCTCACTTGGAACTCCCCAAACCCTAGCTACAAAATAAAAAGGACCCATATGTGAAAGCAAATATGTTGGACACTTGCCAGCAGATTAGACTTGATACCTTTCACAGTACTCCTGATGCAGCTTCACTATGATATTTGGGATCAGATCCTTCCCTTTAACAGAATATATCCCTAAGAATGAATCCAGGCACCTGAGCTGCAAAATTTGGGCCAGAGTGTCCTCAATTCCCACCGATCTGTAAATTGCCAAATAGACTTTGATTTACAATGCCTTTTTTTTTTTCCTTTTTGTAAAAACAGCTGCCTTGAGAAGAGTGATTTTAAAGTGACATGCTGCTTCAAAAAAAATCACTTGCTAACATCTTCATTAAACAATTGTATTTGAATACTTAACGGCAATTGTAAAGTTTCTGTTGGATTTTTAGGATTCCCTTCAAAGCAGGAGTTATTTTGCTTCTTTAATGTTGGTGGTTCCCTGACAGCTTACATAAATACTCTAAAGGATACAAAGGACTTAAAAGTAACTTTCAGGCATTGATTTAAATGGAACAGCAGTGGGGAAAAAATGAACTTGTGTGTGAAAGGTTTGAATCTTCTGACATACATTTCCTTGCACTTGCAAGTAGGTTAATACTGCAATTGAATAACTGCATAGAAAGAAATGAAATGTAAGATATGAACACTTCCATTAATTTTTTTGGTATCTTCCAGTGATAATAATCTAACAAGGCTACTTTTTTCAATCACATCTCATTACTAAATGAAAATAGTCTTTTATACTTGCTTAAATGGAGATCAGGAAAATGGTAAAGTCAGCATCAGAATTCAGTAGTGCTGAAATTTGCCATACTTATTAATAGCCACCACTACCAGACAGAGAAAAGTAGGCTTTGTTGTCATTTCAGCATGATTATTTTTCCCTTAAGATTTTGATTTATCCCCAGAATGATTTTCAACAAAAAGGAAAGCAGAAGGAAAAAAAACAATGGGCTTTTAGAGCAAAAATGTAGCTTCTAAAATAAAGTTCCCTAAATAAAACTTTAGTTGTTTTTCAGATTTCTTGTCCTTGATTAAATCCCAAAGATGAAACACATTGCAGAGCATCAGCATATTTCTTCATTAAACCAAAGGGGCATCCTGAAGATATCCTTGTGCTTTATTTCTGCCTGGCTAGACCCTGGGATCAGCAAAATATGCAACTAGCATAACCTTGACCACTGCTTTGCACATTCAACAGGGAGCTGGTTTTTACGTAGCGTTTTCCCTGAAGTTATCTATGTCAGTTTTTCCATTTTTACGTGTTTAGGCTGTTAACTACACAAATAATTTACAAATGAATCACTGCTGGTTTGCTGTAGAATACTACATTTTACTCATTTTCTATACAGAAATGAAAATCAGCAAAAATCTTTCAAAAAACTCAAGTACAGGCTTGAGTAATTGGGGAATAGGGACAAAAAACAGAAGGAACAAGTAAGACAACACCTGATGCCAGAATGTTTATGTTCAAGTACAGCCTAGGATAGGAAGTACAACACAGAGATTACATCCCAGTCAATTCCTGGATCAGAAGAATATTGGTTTTCAAAATGTATTCCTGTCCACAAAAAAAATCTCGGTGCAATATAACAATAGTAGGGGAAAAAAAAAATTAAAAATTCACTCCTGAAGAAAAGAGCTATGAATCACTAAGGAACAAAAGGCATGTAGCTTGACAGAAATACAAACATCATAAGAGATCATTTCTATGACAAATTATGAAACTGTTCCTTTAACTTTTGAAATGCTGCGCTTTCCATTACACCTACCATGAGCCAAAATATTTCAAAACTTTTTTTCCACAGGAAATAAGGGGGGGGCGGGGCAGAGGGGCAATCAACAAACATACAAGAGAAGCTCATTGCTTAATGGCTAGAAAATGTTAAGAGACTTAAGTCACACTCCCACCAAATTAAAACCTATTTAAACAGATGCTCTCCAGGGAACCAGCATGAGACACATTCCCAAAGAGCCAAGAGCCTGGCAATGGCTACTCCTGCATGTAGTAGAACAGGCTCTGATTCAAGGTCCTAGCTATGATAAAGCCAACAAAGTATCTGAGCCAGTGCCTTCCATATCTTCAGAAGAACCAGTCTCTGGGATATGAATCTTCTCACCAGAAGTCCATCCTGAACCTAACCTAGGAAATTGAGCCAGTGAAACCTTGTAGAAATATTTGCTCAAAAACAAACAAACAAAAACCCAAAAGTCTCTTCCATTTTTAAAACTTTATGAAGTTGTTCCCAGATAGTTCTTTTCAAGACATGCTCTGTTCAGATAGAAACACAGTGCAGTGCTGCACAAACAAACAGAAATAACAGACTTCAAGCCCAGAAGAGCTTACATTTTAATTTTTGTATATGAAAATCCAAGAAGAATGAGACATCATAAAGACCAAGAAAAGCCTCCCCCCTTTTGAAAGGCTAAACAATTATAACTTTGGGGTTTTTTTATTAGCCGTGAAGATGAAATCAATAGAAATTGGTAACTGAGGAAATTTTGATTCCAGCAAAGTTAGTTTGTAAAACAATCCTTTAGAAATGAAACCCTTCCTGTACAACTTCTAACAGTAACGGAGTATATAGGGCTAACAGCATAAGCTGAAAATAAGCTCTCACAGATATTAAAAGAAGATGCCAAGAAGAAGATCTGGACACTTGTCTGAATTCAGATTCTCACTTGGCAATGTTCTGAAGGCAAACCTAATTAAAGGTTGCAGTTGGCTATGTTGCACTACCAAGATATTACAAACTATAATTGTTCTATGCCCAGGCAAGTGTTTAATTTCTACAAAAAATATCCCACAGCTAAATTAAACATTTTTCTATTTAAGATAGTGAGCTTAACAACCACTCAAGTAAAAGAAAAAAAACAGGTAACTGTATGAATAGCAACAAGTTTGAAAACTTTTGCTAGTTCAATTCCCATCACGATACACAGCACGAAGCTGACAGTATTACCAAATGCAGAAGTACATTGTATAGAGAAAATTGGTTTCTCATCTGAGAAATACGGGATAACTTACTATCTTCTTTTGTTTCTGAACAATTAATGCAGCACTGGTTAGGCATGTTCTGGAACTGGCTACCTAACACCATCTTTAATAATCAAGATTGAAATGAGACTAAACTTTAGAATGAAGTTTCACTTTCTACTCAATGGAGCATAGGACTGAATATTACTGTGGAGTGCCAAACACACATTCAATTAGTTTCTTTGCCCAAGTGGATCTCAGTTCAAATCTTCCACGTCCCAAGATGCAGGTTATCTTTTTGGGTGAGTTGCTCTCATTCCCTGCTACAATGAGTGCTAAGAACTCTGTCCAAATAAAGCAAGATAAAATTGGGCCATGAAGCTCAAATCCAGTCCCATTTATGCATCTGAAGCCCACCAGAGTGCTGAGCAACTCTCCAGTCCACTCATTCTTCTGGACTACCTAACTTTGAAGACACCAAAAAACTATTAGACAACTTCAAGTTCTGGAGTTAGACATTAATGTCCTGAGCTGAACCTCCATGATCTGATTTTAGCATAAAACTACCTGAACTGCTCTAAAGTCTCCTGGAAACATTTGGAAAGTCAGATTTGGTCAGGACTATATTCATTGGTGCTCATGCCCCACTTTTCTGTAGCAGTGTAATGGTTGGATTACTCACACTGGGAGTAGGAGGCACTGGATTCAAAGCTCTGAACAGTCTGAGGGAACCAAATCTGTATTTTCCATGTCCTGGGAGAATGACTAACTCCCTGCCTCCAGCCTGATGACTGTAAGCAAGTTTCCAGACTCCACTCCCTGCAACGTATATATATTTTATAATAGATCTTCACTGGATAAAAAGAAATATTGTGCGTCAGTTGCTGTCTCTGATTCTATGAAAGTTTAAGTATTTGATACAAAGTGGAACTGTTTTGAAGACAGATTACTTTCTTGGGACTTCAAAGATCCCCAAAGGGGAAAAAGAAAAAAAAAGAGAGGGAAATAAAAGAATCTTAACTTCCTACATTCCAAGAGCTTTAGCTTCTGAGATATTAGGGACTAAGAGGGAGCAAAATAGTGCTTTACTATAGGGTTGGAAGCAGTTCGAGGACTTTCGCCAAATTAACTCCTGAGAAGAATTTCTTGTGCAATTGGCACAGACTGGCTCAGTGTGTTCATGCACATGCACCAAAAACATAGGTTTTAGGAGTCTGCCAGTGGAAATTTAGGTATGAGCCAGATTAGTGCCTCCACCTTTACCTAGTTGTTTCAAGGATCTCAGCTGCAAATAGCATCCTCAGACCTAAATCTTGGTAGACCTAAATCTAGCCAAGTACTCATCACCTCATTGTAGTTTCCCCAAGGTCAGCCTCAAGTTTCATGTTGATCAGCTACATCCAGGTGAAAAACCATGGCAAATGCCTGGTTTCAACTAACAGTTCATGCTGAGACAGTATTTGATTTTGCTGTCTTAGAATGAAACTTTCAGAGTTGTTCTGTTTGCTTAGAGACAAAAGGCTTATTTATACACAGATTTTATATCTCTAACAGATACTTGCATTTCCAGAGGACAGCTATGTTTAGAAATTCAACTATGTAAATAAAGTGTCTTAAACAACTCTGGGTCCCTGAATAACACGTTTACAGATAAATCAATGTTTTTGTTGTGTTCCAGCTGGATATATTTCACCTGAAGTCGTGCAAACTAGATCCTACTTTATTTTGTACATCATCAGCAAAATTCTCAGCTGAATTTTGGCTGCATGATATTTGCTATGAGTGACAAAGACGAAGAGGCAAAAAGAGGTGCTCTGTTTTCAAGAGGAGGTGGAACATGCAGAATCTGCCTGCAACAATCTACATTTTCCAAGTGTCTCCATGTCACATGTTGTCTTTTGCACCAGCAATAAGGAAGTACAAGTGTGAAACAGAAGAAAGCTACATACACATGTGCTGCCCCTTTATCAAAAAGTCAGTGCTCTGATCCCCATGGTTTAAGTCATTTTAGATTAAAATAGGAGATTCTCAGATAACATGCGTTTGTCAGGCTGACAATTTCAGAAGACCTCTGTAGCGACACTGAGACATCCAACATAACTGAAATATATATAGTAACGCACAGGAATTACAGGAATTATATTACATACAAAGAACAAGGTTATGATCGAAAACAATATGAACTTCAAAATTCGTGGTTAGTCATGATACACCATATGTCCTCCACCACCTAGCCACAACAGGGTGCCCTTTAATTACTCTGCTAATGTGCTCTTTGTGTCTAAGTGCTGGAGGACATATGGTACATTTCACTTGTAACCATGAATTTCAATGTCTTTAATGCTTTCTGTCAAAATTCAAATGTCCTTTTAAATGTATACATGTGTATACATTTGAATTCATATGCTAGTATTGTCACCTATTTGAATCCCTATACCATTCTGTACCTCATGGTGCAATGTATTTATACTTCATTTCAGGAGCAAACTGATAAAAGATTGAAATCTATTATATTCTTATTGCACAGACATATTAAAAACAAACAAAAACACATCACCACCTACTTAATGACCTGGAAAAGGGAGGGACAGGCAGCTAAATCACCAGTTATAGAAAAATTACTTTCAGTTTCAAACTTTATGGCTGAGCTTACACAAAGAAATACTGAGTGAATCAACTGTAGTTCTGCTTTATTCTTTAAGATTGTATCAGAGAGCAGCTTTGCAAGTTATTGCCATGTGCTGCTGTCCATTAATGGACAATATTTTTAATATATTTTTTCATTTCAGGTTAAAAAGGAAGAAGGTTTTGTCAGTCTCTTCAATTTTTCTGCAAGTGACAGTTCAGATAGGAGCCGATGAATGAAAATGCCATTCTGATGTGCCTAATGCATTGTAGGCAGCAATCAGATCTTTGGTATAAACAAGGTGCAACACGGGCCTCAGTCTTCCTGCTGAACATGGTATTCCTCATCTCAAAAGGTGTCAGTGTCTAGACAAAGAGGATGACATCTTTTAAAGTGCCTTTGGAAATTAGACAGCGATTCAATGCACCCCAGACTCAGATGGTGGTGATGTGCCTGATGTATGTACAGTCAAGACAATTAAGTTACATTAATCACATTCTGAGTCAATTACAGTTCCAGAGAGATTTGGGATTTGCCTTATGTAGGAAGAAGGTTCATTTTATGTTCCAGTTACAATAAAGAATTTCTCAAGCACCTCCTGTGTTGTTCAGGGGTTTAAATCAGAGACAGCTACCGTACCAGCCACTGAATTCTACAATGTATCCTCCAGTCCCCCGTACATTTTAATATAAACTGCAGCCCACAAAGACTTCAAATAGTGCTGCTCAGACCGAACAGATCAAGATCAAATAGTGTGCTAGAAAACATAGGCTTAAACTACACCATATCATTTTAAAGGCTAGGAAACACGGATTGTTCAGTTTTACAGTAAATAGTAGTCAGCTAGAAAGCTAGAAGTGTAGCTCTATGGTGGATCAAGTTTACTTTTCCAAGCCCGGTGCTGCCTGCTGCTACTTTTAAATAAACCTGCATTTTGATGCTTTTCTTTGTACATAATATTCCTCCAGGTGAGGAACTGCGCTTCATATTTGTTTGCAGATCAAACTGGAGTTCCAGCATTTGCTTGTTCTTACTCTGCATAGCATAAATAAGCCCCCAATCTAAGGTAGTTTCTGAAAAGGACCAAAACAAAATGATCTCAGAATTAATCATAGGAAGAGAACCAAACTCAAGGACACAACTAGCTTCCCCTCTATAGATAGCTAATATAATGGCATTTTTACACTACTGTGAATGCTTACGAGGACTACTGTCCTTTTTTGTTGCTTTTTCTCAGCATCTGAGCTCCATTAGAGACAAAGGAGCCAAAGAGCTATGGCAGGAAGATATTAGGTTATTGGGGATTATGTGGGCAAATTCCACACATTCTTACATAAAATGAAAACTCTCCATAGCCATTTATGATTCAGTTTGCTTGAAACTATGCCAACTGAATTATAGCTGTTTGGTACCAATCTGCCGAAATTCACAGGATAAAGCAAAATGTTTACAAGATAATGCAGCTCACTGCACAAGATGGCTAACAGCACATACAACTAAAGATTCACAGCTATTCAGGAAAAAAGGATACAAAGTGCTGTAAACAATTTTCTGTGAAACAGCTTTTAAAACACTGTCCAAAACATAAAACCACTAGAGATTATAAAAAATTGTCAGAAATTGCAAGTTCATACTTTCAGTAACCCTCCAACTGGCCAGTATCTTTCTACAATTTCATTCAAAAAATATTCTGTTCGAGTGGACAAGGAGCTCAGTTTTCACATTTGCAACTTCAGAAGCCGGTCCGAGCACAGTACAAGGCCAACCTGTGAGGTCAAATTAATTACAATTGTCTCTTGTTAAAGTTTCTATATTGGAGAACTGCAACTATTCTGAATTCATATACAGCACAATAAAATGTCATTTGAAGTGGAAAAATAGAATAAACTCTTTTGCGGAGGATTAGTTAATCTCAAACAAAGTACAATAGATGACTTTGAATCAAAGTCTCCTTATGGGAGATGAAGGATTATGCTTATTTTAGCAATGGGACAGTGAGTCAGATTTCTTCAGACAAATATAAGCAGCAAAAACAAAACTAAAAGGGAAAATTCAGCCATACTCATTTTTTTAATATTATTGTACCTAGAAGTAACAAAAATAAAGTTTTGGCTTAGAAATATGACATTAAGCTTTTTCAAATGTTTTGCATAATGACTGCGTAGGACAGAACTATATACCACTGACAATCTCTGTCTAAAAATTATAGGAAGTTTTAAGTTTCACAGACATTCCTGGCATATTCCCATTAACAACTGAGAGTGCTCAAATACAATAAAGCGACCACACATATTAAAGCATGCTCAAACAGTTACACGTACAGATCAATCAAATGAACCATGTTTGTTAAAAGGAGACCTAGAAAATGAAATTATACAGAGTATTTCAGTGTTGGTTCCTCATTTAAGTCAATTTAATAAACAAATGTAACTGTGTTTGTTATCTTGACTGTCTCTGTTCAACAAATGTCATATCAAAAAACACCAGCATTAGCTGGGAGCAAGGTTGTTAGCTTTCTGCCGAGTCACACATTAAATGGATTTGGAGGATTTACTCGAACTTCTGGCAAAGGTCTTCCTCTACCAGAGGAGAAATCCATACTGACTGGACACTTTGGGAAACGCTTCTGTCTTTTACTTCTTTGTCTCCTGTAGGAAACAGCATTTCTCAAGCTACCAACTCCTAAATGTGCATCATCTCTAAACTCACATTACATTTTAAAAAAAAAGACTCAAACCAGTGGCATTTGCAATAACAGCAAAGATGCAGATTACATTTCAACTTTGTAAATTGACTGAGATATATTTTACAGATGTGTTTGTGAAACAGACACACAAAAATATTTGTACAAGCTTCATATTTTCTCATCTTTGGCAAAATGTAGGCTCCATTAAAAAGGACAGAAAAACACCTTTTCCTTAAACAATATGCTTCTGTGGTTTAGGCTTGACTTTATACCAACAACTACATTGCATCAGCTACTGAACAACGATTAGAAGAAATTAACTGAGCAAAGACCTGAGTGGTCACATCTGTGTAGACAGAAACAAGCAAAATAATATTTAGATAGGAGGATACCTTCAGTCTACTCTCAGTGACAGAAGTTTGGATGGCCTATTACAGTGGGGAAAAAAAATAATTGTGCCTTTCAGCATTAAAGAGTTAAGTTAGTAACTGCAGCTTCCTTCCCTGCCCCGCCCCCCCCCTTCTTTCGGTGTTTTTTGTTGTGGGGGTTTTTTTGTTGGGTTTTTTTTTTAGGTTGGGCATTTTTAGATTTTTAGGTGGGTTTTGGGGGGTTGGGATTTTTTCTTTTGTTTTGTTTTCATTAAGTGATAAACATGAGAAGATTATTTTTTTTTTCCCCTCTCTTCTGTCCAGAAAAAAGAAGTTCCCTCGTGGCTGATATTCATCTAGTTTCCTCATGAAAGAACTATCAAAGAAAGTTACAATGTGTATTACTTTTAATTTCAGAAGGATTTCAGCAATCCCTAAACCTCCAACGGTATCTTCTTGACAACCTAATCTCTTTGTAGTGGTAGCTAAATTAAACCAAACTGTCATCAATGAAAGCACTCAAGAGTAACTCAAGGATATTCAGCACACATGTTCTATAAAAGTACAGTAACCAACCTTTAAAAAACACCATTTAAGATAGAAAGCTTAATTAAAGACCACAGTCTTCACAGGACATTTTTATTTAATATTTATTTTTGTCTATTCTCATCTTTAAAATGTCTTCAAAACTGCTTATTTGAAGTTTAACTTCAAAAATTACTTCTTTACTAGCAAAAAACCCCAAACGATTGTAAAAAACAAACTGTTGAGTCAAGCATAAAAATAACTAGAAAATACCACAAATCATATCTCCATACTATTAGGGTAACACCCAGACACTTATAGCCATACAAGCATTTCCATGAGATTACTTTTCTTAATGTATGCTCTCCTATTTCCACAAGCCCATTCGAATACTGAAATACTTGTACATTTTCAAGCCTGGGGCCTATATGTCCCTCTAGATTCCTTGCAGACCTACATAGCTAAAGTGACAGACAACATATTTTACAGTCCACTTCCAGCTGTAAGATGCATCTTTTCGAGAAACTACCTGACCTCAGCCATGCACAAAAAAAATCATTATCTGAGAACTGGGTTATTAGAAAGCAGAATTAACTCTTCTTTTGGAAGTATCATTAAAAGCATAATGATGCATCCCACGTCTGTTGCATCTTCCCAGTATCACAGTTCAACAAAAGCATAGCATAGCTTTGTGTTGCTTGTTCCACAAGCCATCTATGAAATATTAAATTAAATAGGGCCTTTTATTCTCACAGCCCTTGGTGGACTACACCAAGGAATCACTAACCCTCTGTGCTCCCTCTGCCTCCAATGGCTCCGTTCCTACAGAGCAGTGAAACGTATTTAACAAACTATGCACAAGTACCACGGCTTTCTCGTCACTGGAACAGAACTGCACAACTCACTGCTGAACAGCTGAGCGAGCAATGAAGTTATTCAATCCTGCTTAATGTAATACCACCTTTGCAAAGGAAGGAAAGAAATAGATTTTTATTACCACAAATTCAAACAGAGGAAAGGAACAGGTATGATATAAATTTTACTTTGACTGCATACCGCGCTTCACAAGTTTTATACTTGGGAAACACCTCAAACACTTGATCATGGGATCAGTATGCAGATCAGGGCAGGACAGACTATCTGACCACAAAATCCACATACTCCACAATCTGCCAACCCATAATTCAGATACTGCCACTTTCATTTAGTTCAAAGTTAAGACAATGTGAAACATGCTGCTGAACCAGGGAAAAAAAGCTCCAAATTCCACAACTGTTTGCCAGCTCTGTGCATTTTCCATTCAATGAAAAAAATAAGGCTATATTAAAATATCAGTAATATTTGCCTTTGTGAAACATATCTATGGCATTTTCCATGCTCTGAGTAGAGAATGAGATATATATACAGTGATAAAGTTTACTATTAAATGTAATAAACTGACTTCCATATTGAGAATCCCTAAAACAACAGATATCAATTACAAAGTCTGAAAACTGTCCAAGCTCCAACACTACTATTGTGAGTTTCACTTCTAGTTGTCTAAGGCCAGAACAATAAATCCGTTACAGAGCACCTACAGATTTTGAATACTGATTTCACTACAAGAAATGCAGCTTTCTGATTGAAAATCAAATTCCTTGCTACTAGCTATACATGTAGCTTTACAGTAACAGTTAGAAATCCAAGTTTGGAAACAATTTACCTATATTCTTAATTAAACAGTTGTTAATAAGATAATGCAGTCCCAGGACTACCTTGGACATAACATTAACCAAAACAAACTGGGAATGAATACTATTGGGAGCAACATTAGATATCACCGCTTTACGCATCTACATTATTCTTCAGGTTTTGGTGTTGTGTTTTGTTGTTTTGTTTTGGGGGTTTTTTGGTTTTTCGTTGGTGGGGGTTTTTTTGGTTGTTTTTTTTTTAATTAGCATATGAGAAAAAGACAAAGAAAACCTCTCAGACATTTTGTTACGAGACATCAAAACAAACTTGCATGCTGTTTTGCTTTGAGCTTGCAGCAGCAGATACCTTTTTCAGAGACATGGACACACTTGTCACCATTACGCGAACTGAACTTTAGTAATCTAACACAACACAATATGTTTGTTAAGATGAGAGAACAAAACAAGGAGAGTAAATTATTTTCCCATTTGTAGGAAAACAATTTAAAAATGGGACGCAGAAATATGCACAATCCATTCATAGTGGGCTGTTCTGCAACACCTGCCACAACTCAAGTGTTGGGTGGATGCAGCACCCTGAACTTCCAACTTTACTCAGCTGTGTAAGTGACAGCGATTTAATGAAACAGTATTTTAAGAGCATGAAGAGAAAAGTCCGTATTGGGTGTTATTAGTGCATTTTGTCTTCCATGTGACTGATAGAAAGCAATAACTGTTAAATGGTATCAATCAAATATAATGATTTGTTACTGATACTGTCACCTGTATTTAAGTGTTAGTTGCTCTCCCTATGCTCGTCTATTCACAGTTGGGGAACATATAGCCAATGTCTGTCAACCTGAGGTTATCTCTGAACTGTTGTCACCTAAAGTCATATTAGACATTGTAGCACATAAAATACCTTTTTCTCACTCATCAACACTTTGTATTAGAGTGTCACAGCTAGACAGGATATTGTACAAAGGATCCTGACTACCCAAATTGGTTGGGAGATGTCAAGATCATTTTGTAGCAATGAAATGAACATATTTATTTACAGATGAAATAACTGAACGTATATTTATCATAGTTTTGATTCAGTCCTCATTCTTTCTTCAGGAACAAACAAAAGCTTTTATCTTGGACAGCAATGCAGGTACTAAAAGCAACAGCAAAAGAACATTATAGTAAAAAAGCCTGTCTCAAAATTCCATCCAGACTTTATATAACAAATTTCTTGAAAAGGCAAAAAGAATACTGTCATATTTGTTTCGATGTTAGAAGGAGCCCCACAGCACAACTTTTATTTTAAATAAAAAGAAATACTGTAAAATTTAAATAATTAAGAAAAATCTTCAAGCCTCAGTAATTGGAAAGGTCCCAAAATCCCTTTGTGTTTCATGCTGAGATACACAGAGAGTTGTTCATATTTAATTGAAAATGTATTAACATTACAATTTCAAAGGATCAAAAATAAAGGGAGTTTCCTGAAAATTTAAACCAGGCTTTCAGTGTTTCCTGTTGTGCAGAAGAAAGATCTATTTTTAATGGAATAAACTGTAGAAAAGGACCTAAAGAGGGCAATTTCTTCATTCTTCAGGGAAGCTGGTGGGAAGTAAAATGGTGTATAATTAGTTTTGGTGGGTTTTCTTTTCAAATATATTTAAAACTTTGTGAAGGTTGATGCTCCCACACAGCTGCATTCAAACACAAACTTTATCTGAATGGTGTTTTCACTAATTTTAGATTCTACTAATTTGAATTTACAAATACGAAAGACTACTCCTTTGAAATCCTTAAAAAGGTTTATACTTTCTTTTTCATGTTTTATAACTCTTGCTTATTGTAAGATTGCATATTCTTTTAATGTTAATTATTTTTCCTTCTTGATAGATCATGGATCTCCATATAGCCTTAAGAGAAGCCCTTGATTTTACGTATAAAAACATATATGCAAACTAAAATGTAAAAAAACCCAAATGAACTCAAGATCCTATTTCTGAAAATTAATCTTCCCAGGTGGATACCTGCAACTAAGGAGAATCCAAGCACATCCAATTTAAAAGAACTGTTGGGAAAAATTGCAAATACCCCAATTTTTATTTTTTTTTTTTTTTAAAGCTAGTTTCTTACATCATGTGATGCCTGTTAAAAACTGTAACTTCGTAATGACTAGTTACGCATTGGTCATACCATTTTATTAAAAACTGCGATCAATGAGACAATTGTAATTGGGAAACGTCATGCTTACCAAGCTATACTTTTACTTTGGTCTCCAATTATCTGAAACTTTAAAAGGTCTGATGCATAAGCCAGTTGGAACACCTTAGATCAATACTGGTAGAGTGAGCAATTGACACTTCTTAGCACCATAACTTAAATGATTACATCTATCATTTTTCCTTTATGATGTAAACAAAGTTACGGCAACAGAACACTGCCACAGGATCGATGTCTCTTGTTTAGAAAATAAATTCTTCAACACTCATGCAGCAGCAGGAGATTATTATTGTACAACAACAGTCTATGCCATTTTCTTAATTACAGCAGCAACCGTTAGTGCTGCTGTTATGAGGAAGATTTGCTGAGTTTCTTTTACAACGTGGTTCCTTCCATAGCATACTTTTTTTGCTTTGGAAGGGGCAAGTGCTGTTGCTTTAAGGTGCTGTTGCTTTTTGAGACCATAAAACGACCAGAGAAATAGGTAAGGAAGTCTAACCAGGATGCAAAGAGCAGGCAGAAGCTGATCCACGCTGCTTTAAACCCCACATTGGAGCTGGTCAGCAAACAGCAAGGGTGAGGTCAAACCAATTTGTTGAATAGAGGCATCCACACCTTCTTAACGGAAGAAGCCTTCACTTCAGTGACTCTTCACACATCTGACATGCACACAAGCAGCAGGATGCCACAAGAGCTGCTGTCTGTGATCCCCTCTACAACCTACATGTGAACCCCTATCTATGTATTCATGTTCTTTTTAAAGCTGTGCCAGCATACTTGGCTAAGCACGTAAGGAAAGAACATGCTGCACCTTGACTGTATGGCAACAACTAAAGTACATGTTCTCACACCTGTACTACCCATCCATAGATATTTCTCCAATGCATTCCCACAGTTCTTTTACCCATGTGTCCAGCCCTACTAACTACCAATTTTCCCACTCATTCCTTATTCAGAAGTCACCCCTGCAAATGGAGGTACAGCTGGTCAGCATTTCACCTTTTGCTAACATATAGGTAGTCCTGATTTTCTCCACTGCTTGCTGTCAGCAAACTACAAACACAATGATGCCACTAGTGCCCAACATAATTTCAGCATCCCGTGCTACAGGTGCTGATTTTCATTTCGGGCATATATTTATGCCCTGAAACTGTAGATCATCAGTGATGTTGACTGCTCACAGACTTCCATCAATACAGCAATGGTAACTTACTCGTTAATATCTTAATATCAATAACTCTGGGAGACACCAGATTCTAGTTACCTCCTAGTGACTGACATGTTCTCCATCATCTAAAGCCAGTGCTAATTCTAATTCTTCATGTTAAGCAGAAGTCAGGGTCATTTTCCAGGCAGACACTCTGGAACCACTAGAAATCACCTCAAGTCTACATGATGACATTCTCCCTTCTCTGAGTAGCTCCTCATTCGTAGCTCCTTGTACAGAGAGTTTTAACAGGGACCCCTGACTTCAGCCATTCCCAGGAAAATCCATCTTACTGTATTGACTCAGGCTTTGTAAGGTCTGGCCTCCCAGGCCATCCCCTGCAGTGGCATACAGCTTCTACTTCTTCTGCTATCCCTAAACAAGGGCACACTTTATTGCTGCTCACTGAGCCCGAGAGGTGGATAACGCAGCTATTAGCTTCAGTGGGATAACTGTACAGTAAGCTACTATTGGCATTGCAATCTCTCCAATACAAAGAGAAAATCTTGAGACTTCATACTTCAAATCAGTGTTTTGCAAACAGAAGTAATAACAGGCTTTTTATTTAGATGCATTTCATATCTGCCAACCGCATGTTACCTTCCTAACACCCCTCTCCTAAAAGCATCATCAACTTGTAAAAGTTGAACACTGAAAAGGGAAGAAATCAGTTTAGCTTCCTTATATCCATCCATTGTGCTACAGTCTTTATTTGCAAGACTATACAAGTAAAGATGCCATTAGGGTTTATTTACATGACAGCCACAGCATGATCTGCTAGCGAAGCAGCCTATCCTAGGCACTCTTCTTCTGTAGCCAAACTAATAACTAGTTCCTGAATTAACAATGGTAAAAGGATATAAGACCACAGTTACCACTGTTAGTTTAATGTAAAGCTCTCTAGAAAGCACATCCACCTTGCTACACCATGCATGGTAAAATATTACCCCAGCCCTGATGAAATTAGGATTTTAACCTTGACAGTGGGCCAAAATGAAAGACAGAAATAGAGAAAACCTCACAAATACTTCTGCAGTGTTTCCCATGTTCCATTCAAACAATAGCATGGAAGACACTATTGGGAAGAACAAATGAAAACTAAAGCTCCCAAATCCTAAGACAGATGCCAACAACAGTTTGGTGCAAGAAAGAAAAGCAAGCAAACCACTTTTTTGAACCAGTAACCTGTAGATTAAAACCGCCAGAAGGGTGTTATCCCAGCAGGTTATACTTTATACATGGCCTTTGCCTTATCTAGTTAAATACTATTAGTTAAAAACTATTACCACTGTAGCTATTTTAAAAGTATTAAAATCATTCATCCTTCTCCCTCATATTTCTATATTTAAATGTATTCTTCATGTAATCTACAATAGAAAATTAAAGAATCCAGGAGATCGCCATTTATCTTGTTTTTCATTTACAAACACCAGACAAATCATATAGATTTGCAATTCACAAATCTCTGGCCTTTTTTACATGTGAAAATTCACAGGGACATTTGAGAATAATGTCCAAATACCTCCACATTTCTCTATGGGTTAATAAGTAGTTTAACATGGTAACAATACAATGCTGGCTTGCCAAACATGTAATTTAAACAAAATCTCCAAGAACATATTAAAGTAAATATTTATCTCCCTAATCAATAAAATTCGAGTCATAAGTTCTTTGTGCTTTATGTGAAATAACTGGTAGTTTCTATTCAGACAGATTATGCCAATTTGGATGTTATGTCCCAGAAAAAGGGGTCATGTTACATTTCACCAATTAGATTACTGGAGTAAGAGAAACAAAATATTTTGATCACATCTCATCCAGCAAGTATATCAGTTCTCATCTTGAAAAAGCAACAAGTCAAAGCTTCAGCAGAATCATATTACACTACCCGCAGATATTAGAAAGGCAGGTCCCATTACAAATTTCTGCTATCACATAACAAGGCAGTAGGCTTTGGGACAAAGTCACCTCTCTCAAAATACCTACTGTTGTCTTTGGCACTTCAAAATGAGGCTATAGAACAGGAGATTGGGCCCTTGGGAACAAGCATGCAATTTCCAGAATACAGCTGAGACCTCCTGCTTTCTTGGTAATGGAGCAGACTGAGCAGGGATGAACTTGGGAGAAGATTCTTAAAGAGGGTGACATAGCGGGGTGACATAGCGGGGAGAGATGAACCTTTCGACTCTTTCCCAAGTTGACTAAGATGTCTCTGTTACTAAGATCTCAGTAACTTAGTTATTGCTTACAAGCAGGAGCTTGTGGAGGTTACTAATGATGAGTATGACATACGTGATTGGGAACATCTGATGTGACTGTGGCCATGCTGCCCTGCTCTCAACTACAATACAGTCAGAAAAGATTTGCACTGTGAGCCTTTTCTAATACTTCATAATGAAAAGAAATTCCATGCTGAAGAAGGAATCAAAAGCTCAGCCTTAACCTTAAGGTAGTTAAGTCATCAGAAGCAGCTGACAGACTGGCTCACTGGATTACACACACACACACTCATATCCCCCAAAAAAAGATTTGGCAACAGTTATAGATGTCCTAAAGTAAGACTTTCAATTTATAATGACTCAGGTAGTAGCTGTGTTCTCAGAAATTAAGTATAGTGTAAGTGATACGGCTATTTCGCCAAAGTAGGGTATAAGCTAAGATGAAACATCCAAGGGAACGATCCTATTATGGCCTGGCAGCTGGGTAATTGCAAGAAAAGAAACAAGTGGTTTATACATCTGAGTCATCATCTGCTGAACTAAATTATTTGAATGTGAAGGCTGTGAGAGCTTTCATTAATGAACATGTGGGAGAAACTTTCCTAATGTTAGTCCATAAAGACAGGTAAGGCAAAATTGGCTGTAGAAAAAACAAGTTATATGTAGTAACATTAAATAACCAGAAATAATATTTTGGCATTAAATACAGAGCTGAAATGTAAAAGAACAGTTTCAAAGACAGTAAGAAACTTGATTCAGGCAGTGCATTTACCCCTGTCCAGTTCATCTTTATGAGTATGTTGAAAGAATAAAGGGTTGCAACTAAGTAATACCATGACTGAAATATTTTAGTGGACACTTCTACCCATTAGGCAAAAGAAAAAACCTTTGTCAGTTGTTCCATTAAAGCTAGATAATTATAGTCCAGGCTGTTTTGTAGTCAATCCAGTCTGGTCTCACTGGTATCCGAAGTTTGTATTGGATGCCAAAGGTTTGGAATGCCCCAAATCATTCATTTGGGGCAGCTATTAAAGAAGCGCAAGCACAGGCCAGATGCTTGCTGTTTGGCATTTATTTAAGTGCTTTGCTAAATTGAGCCTGCATAACAAAAGACACGGTCACTTTTCAATCCAACTCCGCACAGTAAAACACACAAACATATTTAAATCTCAATTTAAATGCATGCTTATAAAGTAAACTCTATTCCCACAAGTTTTACTGAACAGGGACTTCAGGGAAAGATTCTGAAAAGTCCAATTTACTCATAGTTGCAGCTATAAAATTAGGAGATGTCAAAAGTTATCCCTCTCTCTCACCTCTTGCTGTTGCAGGTTATTGACTTTCACCTTTCTTAGCGACAGCAGAGCAGTTGGCATAGGTGCCAAAGTTGGACCAGCACCAAAGACAAGCAGTTAAAAAGCAATATATATTTGGCACCAGACACCGACAAGGTTCACCACTACCACACTTAACAATTAAAACTATACATTTCTTGTGTATATTCAACTGTCATTTTGAAGCAGATGAAACAAAGAAACATTGCTTTTTAGGGCATGACCTTCTAGAAATTACCCATCATCATTCAAGTGCTGCAGGCAAACTTTTGGGGATACCATTATCCTGTTGGTAGGCCTCACAGTTATGCTCTATTATAGGGTCTAGACATGTTGTGATCTTACCCCCCCCCCCCAACTGGTTTGAGCCCATTACAGTCCTGCCACAAGGAAATAACATGTGAGAAATAGGTCAACAACAACAGGAAGTGAACAGCATAGCATAAGCTAAAACATTAAAAAAAGAGTACAGAAGGAGGAGGTGGTGAAAGATGCCTCCCCACAGTTGACAGACTTGCTCATGATCAGGGTTTCTCCCAGCTGACCTACTTCACCTTGAGGCAGTCAACATTTCTGGGCTGTGTCATTCATTTCTCATTTAGAGACATACTATTCTTCAATAAAAACAAATATCCAGGCTCTATACATTCATGTCTCAGCTTCATCATTCAAATTCCAACTTGTCTTCACTTTGTGATAAATAACATATCACTGTGCATTCACAGACTAGTTACTGGTAGCTATGAATTTTAGCAGCTTACCTTGCTGTCTTTTAAGGCATTTTGTCTGTTATGGAAGACAAGTACCAGGGGGTGAAGATGATGTGTTGAAATTGGGTGCATGTACATCACTTGGGTCAACATTTTATCATAACGAGTTCATATTATTTCATCTCTAGCAGTGTCTGTGAAGGTGTCCTTACAGCTAGATGATAACACCACACTTAATTTTTCATCTTATTTTCAACAATTCCACTTATCTAGCCCTTTTATACTCAGCCTATTCCATACTGTAGCTGGATCCCCTAAACACACACATTCAGCCTTAGAGCAAAGATGTAGTAATCCTACTATGCTTGAGCATGTTTTGAGACAAGTGACATTGGGCCAGCAGTTTTAATTGCCTTGAGTTGTTGAGAATCAGATACAGCCAAACACTGTCACAGTGTAAATGAAAGTGTAATGGGTATCTGAGATAAACAGTAGCACAAACAACTCAGCTGCAAACGAGCAAAATCTGTTCACAAGGCAGTCTTACAAAATAATTGAGCATTTTGGTGCATTATATTTTCGCTTAGACTACTAGCAATCAGGTGCATCACCCGTTATCAGGAATTACAAACCTGATTTCTCACATACCGTGGTGAAAATGTGCCCTGAAAACAAAAGGCTGTCTAAACTACATTCCACCTCTCTTTCTCAGATTGCTCCAGCTTGCTCCCGAGCTCCCTCCCTGCGTTTCACCCCTGCTAGCAATCCTTAGCTCTGACAAGAGTTTTACATTTGTTAATAACAATACTACTTACCCATGATGCTAACCACAGTGATGAATTCTGGGCTCCGCATGACCATTCCTGTATTGCTGCTGCTGTAGTGTTCCATAATTGGCCTGTCTGCAGGGGGGACCATGGCTTCCCTCTCAAATGATTTTCTTATAATGTCTCAGCTCTTGCTAATCGCTCCTGACAAATAACTTCCAGCACTCCAAGGTTCTTATTTCCCATTCTTAGCAGGAATTGGAAAATATACATTTCTGCCTGTTAACATACTAACAAACATTTCAAGCACGGGTCACTGATTAAAACACAGGTCTCTCTCTCAGGCAGCTTCTGTTCCTGCCACGTTGCCCCTTGCTGGCAGCCCCCTCAAACATCTCCTGTAACCATACTATTCTGAAACAGCTGTGGCTCCCAGCTAGCCTCTACTCTAAACACTAATCTAAGCCCAAGGAGATGATTAATCTCAAAGTTAACCCTTTTCTTGATTCAATCCTATATACATTTAAACTTGAAAAAGATAGAGTAGCTCTCTAGCAAGTTTAAACACCTGTAATTGCCAGGATAACACTGCCTTCCATGGCAGCAGCGAGTTTGGCCTGTGATTCAGTGGGGCATAGATCCGTATTCTCATATTAAGGAATTTCACTGTGAAGACGACTGTTCATTTATTACAAAATTATCTTTATAGTGTAATAATTTAATATCTCCCTACTGGCAACAGATGCAAATATTCAAATCATTCTTAGAACAAATATTTTTTTAATTTTTTTTTTAATATAGCTTGTTATTTATATGGCTTCTATCACCACAGCATTAGACTATTTAGTCCCTGAAGAACTAATTCTAAAATATCTTTCTGGCACAGCACGCTATGCTTTATGGATTGGCAGTTTAGGAAAACACTGAAGATTAACCAAGAAATGAATACCAGATCTGGCAGTCATACCTGCCATCTGAGTTCGAGTTCAGAATCTGTTATTTAGAAACCTTAAAAAAAAAAAAAAAAAAAAAAAAAACCAAACCACAACCCCTCCTTCAGTGGGCTCTATGTCCAACCTCACAGCATACTTTTACAAACTGAGTAGGCCACTGGGTGCTCAAATTTCTGATATGGGTAGGCTATCTAAGGCTTTACCGCAGCACATGAGTACTACGCACCATCGCATGCTTGGATACGCACATGTCATCTGCTTAAAAAGGAGACATTCTCCCCACACCAAGACGTGTGTCCATCCAAGAAGGAGCCCCACCACACAATCTGAGACACATATGCAATCTTGACATACAGGACATTCATATATAATATGAGAGGAGATGCTGACACTTCAGTCCCAAGAGATGACTTGCAGCCACTTGAGGAATCTCCAAGCAACCTCAAGGAAAGCGAGTAGCAGAGAGCAAGAGAGCCAGATCCATTTAATGACAGAGAAGGTGGGCAACCCTGATTTAAGCCACATTTAATAAAAATGTATTACAGTAAAGACCTCATAAGTTGAGAAAATGAATAGAACATAGCTGCAATTCATTACTTATTTATCATTTTTATCAGTGCTCTCATTTTAAATGTATAAGTTATTATACAGTTTGAACAAAACTGCTTAATAAAGCCGTACATCAAGTGCAGCGCCTAAGATGGCCACCTGCTCAGTTAAAATTCTAGAATCAATATATTAAATAATTATTGCCCTGTAGAGGTATATACATACTTTTTCCAGCTTTGATACTTTGAATTAAACGATCTTCAACTACTACTTGTAACTACAGGATACGATCAAAAGGTGGCAGCAGAATTGTCAAGTATTCCTCCCTACACACACTTTATTTGCTTCGTTTTAAAAGCAGACACAATTTTCTCGACATCCCTAATAAAGGAACAATTCTCAAGCCTCATTACAAACTTAGATTTTTAATCACTTTCTGTTAAAAGTTTCGTGCATGTAGGAACACGTTCGTATATATGCTGCACTATATTGCTGAGTATGCAACATAAGAAAGGTTCTTTAACTTGATTGTGTTTATACTTTCAGTTTTTCTGGGATCAGCTCACTACGCAGCCACTACAACTAGCTAATTTAAACAACTATTACAACTGAACTGACAGAATATCTTACAGCAATTTCATGTTGTACCATGACATGTGTACAAGCATTAGCATCACAGCCAGAGTGTTACAGATGAAACTTGAAAAGGAGCACAGGAATAAATCACTAATTTTCAGGATGTTCTTGGTTTTGACTACAAATACATAATTCCAGGAGGATGCTTGTGTTCCAGTCAACAAAAAGCATTTGAAGAGAAACATATAACACACAAATGTATGAATCAATGAAAGATTACACGAGGTGCTTTGTCTGCTACTGTCATTCTCTGCTTGTGACCAATAATAGAAGCTGGCAAAACTCCAGCAGCTGTGTTTAAGTGTCTGCAATTTTGCACAGATGCCCAATAATATTCTGGACAGCATGTGTACCATACATAGCACATGTGAAACCATGGACAAGCACAATGGGTAGAAAAATAAAGAGTATGTCCAAATAGCAGAAAGTTTGCAAAATTAAATACCTGGGTGTTTAAATCTTAACCTATCCCCTTTCTGCATACACAAAATAATGAAATCTTCATTGCATAGTGGAAACTTCATTGCCTATTTTCTCCATGGGATTGGAGCAACATTGAGAAAACAGAAGGCAGGACACAGTATTTGATGAGCAATTCTTCTATACTTTGCTTTCTCCTTATCACTTAATACGTGGCCTCCTGACTTACTGCACATTGTACAGAAGGGACAATCAGCAAATTTGTGCATGTGTTCATCAGTGGCAGTCATTTTTGTAATACCCCCATACCTCCCCAGCATTACCTTCAGCTAGGCTTCACTTTATCCTGTGAGGCAAAGCACCGGTAAAACAGAGTGGTGACTCTTCCTGCCTAGAGAAGTGCAACGTCCCCACTTGGTTACTGGGCATATCCACCTAGGGCTACATGGGCAAAACTGGATGCTCCCTGAATCCACGAGCTCCAGAGCAGGTGGAACCACTGTTTCCAGTTAGTCCTTCGGTGGAACCACTGTTCCCAGTTAGTCCTTTGGCACGCCTAGCAAGGGTGGTGAAGGACACTCCCTGATCTGAATGCAGCGGTGGCAAACATTGCTCCAGGGGTAGGAAAGGAGAGATGCAAGATAGGAGCACTGTCTGGGACATGTAGAGAATGTAAAAACACCAGTTTTTCAAAATAAGTAAGTAGATCGAACCTAAGCCACTTTCTGTCAAGATGACAAAACACAAATCTTTATGCATTCTGTGGTGAATTTTAAGGCCTTACACCAAAGAACTAAAGTACTAGGACACTCAGATTGCTCACATTTGTTAATGCAGCTCAAATAGAAAGCCTTATTTTAAGGGAAAAATAATAGCATTGAGGTTGATGTTTTCCATGGTTAAAAGCAGTAACATTACTGTAAAAGATATAAAATGTAATACATTGCATAACTCCACTTTCAGTTAATTATGTTGTAATTTGATGCATCATTCTGGGTTTTCCCTCCCCCCCTCTTACTGAGCCTTCAGCCAACACTGAAAATGCTTCTGCAAAGTAAATTGAAACCAACATTGGAAGCTGTATCACACTTAGGACTGAAGTCCTTCATGATGAAACGATACACCTCATGAAAAAACATGATGTCACCCTGATGCTGCTGGAACAGAGCTCCTTAAGTTGCTGAACAATGACATACTCATCCCTTCAATTTAGGAACAGTTTTGTAACTCATTTATGATCTTACAAGTCTCAAGTAGGAAAAACAAAAAGATAATTGCAAACTACAGCTTAACAAACTACTAAACTAATGACGAAGAAAACTTTTACACTAATATTTGGTGTTTTAAAACTGAAGTACAAAAGTAGTTAAAATTATAATGCGGCTTATATGTTGCACTCTTTTGCTAATAATTTGGGGGTTATAACCTGTCACAGCAAAGCACCTGAGTTCCTGGTAATCACTGGTATAAATGTTACCATCTAGAAACAAAACACTTGCATACTGCACAAACCCCCATCACCTGGGGCTTTTACTACTGGCAGCCATCCGCATTCATCATTATCCCACTGCTACTGTGATCCTTTGCACACAGTTATCTCCATAGGACCTACTGTAATTGAGATGAAGAACACTCAATAGCATCAGAACAGGAAAAGATCATTTGGTCGAAAGTACTCACTTTTCCAAATACTTATCTCAACATACAGACTGACAAAGGAAACTCCTTTTTGAATGAAAGCTCAAGTTGCTGTAGGAACACAATACATGTAAGACAAAATAACAAAACCCATGTCACAGTGAAGTCAGTTAACAGCGTAGATGGGGTTCCTCTCACAGACTGCTGACTTTGAGTTAGAAGACGCTGTCTTTAAAACAATTCTATTAAAATAATTCAGTAGACCAACTTCAGCCCTCCTTACCCACAGGGTACGTAATTCCACTGAAATTAAGAGAATTATTTTGCATTATTATTTTGTGTGAGTGCCAAGGGCAGTAGAATTTAGCTTGGTACATCACTTACAATGTCTTTAAATCACCATACAATAGAAATAGTTCCCTGCAAATCATTCATTCAATAGTTAAGTTCCATATATTACTGTACATTTTGTGCCTTTATCTATATGCAGTGTTTGTAGAATAAGAAAAACTAGGAAAGTATTGTGAAGGGCCTGGTAGGGATTGAAAGAAAATAAGATATTCAGATGACCTCACCCTATTTTAATAGGCAGAATTAGAATGTATAGATCAGGGAGAAGTCCACTCAAACAGGAAAGTCATAAAAGCCAGAACTGAAGTGACAATCCTAAACCGGTTATTTCAGCGTCCGCAGTGAAGGATGATGGGACAGACACAAATCTGATTCACAGCAAGGAACAGGATCTAGTTGTACAGCAGCAGATAAGAGTGGGGATGAGGGATGGCAAGCTTTTGTAGAGTTGTGGTGACTAAGAAAAAGTATGTACCGGAGACTGGACAGATAATATATAGCTGGCGATATGAACCAGAACAGTATATCAGTATTTCTACTGGTAAACTCAAATATTATACAGCCTGCACATCTGCATTACAGCCTGAAAAGGATTTATTGGTGTTTATGTTAATTGAATATTTAAAATCCAATATATTCTAAAATTATAATAATTTTAAATAATAAGCCACTCCTCTCTCATTCTTTGTTTATGCTGTAACACAACAGACATGATAAAATATTTTCAGTTATTTGATGCATCCACAAACCATAGTCTCTAGGAACACAACAAATTAAAAGTGAAAATAAATTAATAACTGGATTAAATTAACAAATTATACCAGCTACGCTCAATAGAAGAAAAACATTTGAAGTAATGAACCACAGGAAAAGTGTCCAATCAATATCATATACTCTGCACGGTGCATACCTTTTGGTGACCTGCCAAAGTCTGAGAGATGTACCGGTTTTACCAAAAATGCTCAGCCTTCTCAGGCACCTATGCCTGGTGCTGTCTGCAGGTAGCCCAAACTCCACCCCAGTCACTGCACCTAGAGTTTTATCTTCACTCACTCCAGCTTTCAGGACAGCTAAGTAAAATGGAAACACAAGATCCAGAGACTTAAGTGGAATTTACCCCACCTGAATATAGCAGCAAGGAAGCGCCTCAATTGATACCCATCGTTGCAATGATGCAGGAAGAAAGCCTTGGCTTCTAGCACACCGATATCTGAAAACACTGATGCCATTCTCATCCTGTTGCCCAAAGGCAGCACCTGGAATACCCCTCCTCCCACTCCCCCACAAGTTGCATTGATTTTAAGAGAGGGTAGAGTTCAGTAACTCTAAAATCAGTGTATCTCCAAGGCTGCATAATAGTAACTTGTGAGCCAATCTTACATAGCCAACAAGGAAAAAAAAACCACAAATGATGTCTCTAAAATGTCACAGAGTTCACTGAAGACTGAAGCACACGTTCAGCCTAACCTACAGCACGAAGCGGGGCCTGCTGCGCTCTGCACAAGCTGCAGACTGCAAGTAACTCTCAAAAGATAATTCTAAACAGACCCCATTACAGTAAACCCCAGCAAGGGGTGAAAATCTATAATTAATGATCACTGTCAATTTAGCATCTCCCAAGAGCGATTCCAGAGAGCTGAAGTCTTGACATTTTGAGAGTTATCAGAATCAATTTAATTAGTTGAAAAATGGTTATTCTCAGTATAATGACCACTCTAACTGTTCCTAAAGTACCCAAGGAAACCAGAATTTAAGAGCATTCAAAAGGACTTACCTGTTCAGAGACTGATATGCTCTATGAAGTGGAGGATATGACATAGATATGGTGCAAGCTAAAAGGCTATCAAGAAGGATTACAAAAGGACATACAGTTCTAATGTTTCATAATAATTAAGCACCCAGAAACAGTTATCACAGCAATTACTATACATGCATGATTGATGCAGATCTTTCCAGGTTTTTAAATTATACTCTAAATGATCATGCCATAGCAGTTCTAGAAAATGACTGGTCTTTTTCCCCATTAAATTAAGGTCCAGAAAGAATGGACTAGGGACAAAAAAACCCCACGACCCAATCAGTTCTTTAAATAGATAATGCAGGACACAGGAATTATTCAGGGTTTTAATGAGACTTAGTGCAGAAAGCAACAACAACAATCCCGAGGCAAAACCTTACCAATTAGGAGACTTTTTATCTTGCATTATGTTTAACTTAGAAGCCTTTGCATCCCTGCAGTCTACAAGCAAAAAATTCTTTACATAGCAGGTTTCAAAGATTGCCTAACAATCAATATTTGGGAAGAGCTACATGAGAAATTTCCCTTGCGATTTAGCAATGACTCCAATTCCCCAAGGTCTATGTTACTGACATTGCTGCAAATGTAGTGCAAGCAATGAAAAATGGAAGCTGCACGTACTGTGCTTTCCCCGTTGCCTTTACTCAAGTCATAACTCACTCTTGCATATACTGTAATTTAACCTGTGGAGATCCCAGAGGGTGCTGTATAAACACTGTGTGAAAACTTAACCCGATCATTTAAACAGTATAGCATATTTTGCAGATTATTGAACGTTTTCTAGTAGATCACTCAGCTGATCTTTCTTGCATTAAGCAAGGCTTCATCCGATTCATAAACTAAGTTTTCATATTAGGGAAATCACCAGAGTACTTTGGTACCTAAAATGAGACTGAAGCTGAGAAGCGAAAGCCGTATGTGTCAGATTGCTGCATGTTTTCTGACAGACCTTAATCTCTCCCTTAGCATGCCCCTTAAGGTGCCATAAGTCACTTTATAAAGACTAAGATGTACCACTAGTGGTTATAAACATGGAGCTGGGCAGCTGCTAAAGTTACCCTTTGAAGAAAAGCTTCATCTTGGGGTAAAGACTTTGGTGCCTCTCACAAACACTCAGCTGAAGTCTGGCACACATTCAGATCTGATACCCACCACTCAAATTGTTAGCAGGTATTAGCTGTCACATTACATTAGCCCCTCATCATGCTATCTTGCATCATGCCAGCATATAATGTGATTTAATGGAACATGACGTGACATATGTGATGTGACGTGATGTGATGTGACAGCTACCATTTAAAGGGGAACACACCTATTTTCAAATCAGATGTCCATTATCAATTAAAGCTGCTCTGGTGATGGTCAGACATTTATATGTCAAGCCCAAGCAAAACTAACCGGCATGTGTTGCCTGCGCTACTGAACTGATGAGCTGGGAATCTGCCAGCTACCCAAATTATCCTTGGGTAATTTGACAGATCTGTAATATAAGCTCTGTGTATCAGTTCCATGTCATATTTGCTCAGTACTACTGAAAGCATGTTTTTGCCATTTTTCTTCTTCATCCATCATAATTAAAATCACCTAAAATGCTGATTACCAAGCTGTAACTTCAGTTCTGTTATTATCAGCTGCTGTGCTTGGTACGTGAAAGAAGAGGACAAAGAATATTATTCTGTAGCTGCAGCGAGCAAAGTGCTGAGAGCGTCACAAAAACGGTCATTTAACTGACCAGATACAATGTGGAACTAATACAAAAGTTAGTAAGAGCAGCATATAGCGTAATAAAACCTTTCTGTATCCACTTCTGCACAACGATTTTTCTCCCTCAGTAGAGAAAAGACATTAAGTGTTTGATGCTTAAAACCAAAAAAGATTTGCATAGGTGCAATGAGATTGTCATAAATCTGTTGTAGGCAACAGGCTGTGTAATATATGCATAATTCAAAAGGAGAGAGCTTGTAGATGAGTTTAGCATATACGTGAAATTCAGACACTGTAGTGCAGCAGCTTTACAATGCATAAAGAATGCATATTATCCTTATGCAGATTAAAGTATTGATTCTTCATCATTCTATAGTTTAGCCATTAATATTCATGCAAACCCTCTGGGCTGGTCACCTTGCAAGAATGCGCAGAGCAGCGGAGGACGAGCCCTGCTTTACATCAGCGCCTCAGCACTGGAGAGAGCTTTTCTGTGCACCACAGTAACATGGCTTCCTGCGAGTGATACGCCTGCAGTTGCTGCTCAGTTGACTGTTTCTGATGATCTTGCTGCTGCTGCAAAAAAGGGTAAAGCTGCTGCCTCTAGATTTCCCGATGCAAAAATTGCACTTCAAGGCCGGATGGCAGCTTGAAGGTCACACATGCTTACGCCTCGCATGCCAGAGACAGGAAGCCTAATTTTAGCCCACAAGAAACTAGAGTGCTGATTAGAAAAAATGAGATTCTATAAGGCTTCAAAAGCTTTACAGGGGAAAATTATTCTTAGCACAAGATATCCCATCATACCTATGGGATGCAACGCTTCAAGGGTGTTGAAAGAAAGGTTTCCATAATAAGTGGTGGAAATGAATGAAAAGTAATTACACAATTGTCTAAAACAGTGAATGTTGAAAGAAACTGTGGATATAATAGGATTATATAGTGATTCTTTACCTTATGATCATCCAGCCTCACAGGATAATAAGGAAATAAGTAGCAAGCTATGGATTAAAGACATGGGAAATATTTGTAGTTTTATTCCCTGGCATAGCAGTTTCTACAGAAATCTGCAACACGAATAGTAGACTATGCTGCCTTTTCCTTCACAAAATACTCCCAGATCTAGTATGATAGCTCCCACACGGGTCTGTCTTAACAGAGAGCCTGGTCTCACCTGACTTGTTAGGCACAAGCAGACAGGCTGTGTGGTGTCTGCCTAGCATATACTGCAAAGTGCCAGTGGCTGTTTCATGAATTGGAGCCTGGTGCCTTAAGAAAGGAAAGTTATTTTGTAAGGGAGGTTGTTTCATAGACACCCCATTCCATTCATGATCACACATATTTTCCCTTTCTCCTCTTTGTAATCTATATCATTCTTGCAGAATATGCTGCACTTACTTTCAGGGAACACCACCACTCTCCCTGCACTCGTTTTTAAAACTGCGCTTAAGAGAATTTAGTGGCCAGAAGAGAGGGGTGGATAGAGAAGGGTCATGACCAGCTCCTTACAGATCACTTGCAACCACTGCTGAGAATCACACTGGGAAACTCCAGCTGGGAAAACTCCTGGAAGAGCTCAGCAGGGGGTTCATGGCTGCATGGCCAGCTCTGCATTCACACACTCGTTACGTCCAGTATACCACTAACCCATTGCACGTGATGAGAGCCAAAGATCAACGTTTGACTTTCCACATCCTTTGTTTAAATAATAAAGCAGCTCTGGAAAAGTTTTTTTTGTCCCTGCGATTTATTTGGAATTTTCATTTTCCTTTTTACAGTTACATATATTGCTTAGCATTCAGACAGTCTTCATTGTGAATAATTTTCAGTTCTCAAAGTTATAAGAATCTTTTCTGAACTTGATGTAATGCAGTTACAAAACAAGCATAACCAATTCATAAAACATGCCACAAAGATTATTACCAACATTTCCCTTCTCCCAGACTCCACTGTTTGCCTGTGTCGAATCATAAAAATAACGTCAAGATCCAGGTTTATTTTTGTAAGCATTTTTGAGCATATTTTTCCCAAAGCTTTTTAATAGAAAAATAAAAATAAACATGCCAGGGAAGGAAGCAATAAAGTTAATGGAAGCAGTACCCCATTCAAAAGTTCCAATAAAGTTATCCTATAGGTAATTGGCCCACCAGATATGGTGAAATATGTGTCTGCTTATATGTGCCTTTTGATGTACACTTGACACATCATTGGCATAAGTTGCAGAGTTTATGCTTATTAATCTACACTGCATTTCTGTGACTTCTTCACGTGACAATTTTGAACTAAAAAGTTGCACCACGTAAATGTCCTTTACTTCATTCTGTGTAGAGTTCTTGAAAAGGCATTGCAAACAAGCATAGCAGAACTGGCAAAGGAAAATCAGTGTTGAATTGTTTGTAGGTTATATTCCTGTATTTTGCACCTCCAGGCACAGTTTTTATTTGATTATAATGCTACCTTTACCACTGGGGAATTTCTGTTCCCAACCACATTTTAAAAGTTCACATCAAGGTCAGAAATTTCATTTTTGACTTAGACTTCAGATTCCAAGTCTGAAGAGCTTAATACTTTTTTTTGGCATACAGAGTACACAGTTCCTCAAATTCAGGTAAATTTGGAAAGCAGTTAAGGACATAAAAACAGCCATACTGAGTGAGACTGAAGACCCTTCTAGCACAGTATTCTGTCTCCAGCAGTGGCCATAAGTGGATAAGTAGGGAAAAGTATAAAAACAGGACAAGTATAAATGATATTTCCCCTAATAGTCACCCAGGCTCCACTTATTTTCAACTTAGGGACTTCCTGAACCAGATATGATATCTATGTGTTTAGCTAAACTTCAGTGAATTTCTCGTCCATGAACTTGCCCAGTCTCCCCTCAGACCAATACAAAATTTTAGCATCCATCATTCTTTTGGCAAGATCAGCTACCCACTACAAGAAATCCACATCTTTTTATTTGTTTTGAATCTGGCTCCTACTACCTTCATTTGATTTCCCCTGGCTCTCGGACAAGATACTGTGAAGAGAATGTGAACAAGTGAGCCTTATCTGCACTCTATATGATTTTATAGACTACTATCACAGCATCCATCAGTCCTCTCTTTTCCAGACTGAAAGATCCTCATTTATTTAATCATTCCTAATACAGAAACTCTTCCACGCTTTGCTTATCTTTTTAGACCTTCCATGGAGACCTTTTGAGTTCTATTACAGCCCTCTGGAGATGGGGGGGCTGCGGGGGTTGCAAAAACTTTTCATTGTCTAGGTGCAGGCAGATCATGGATTTTCACATAATACTGTAATGATATTCTCCATTTTGTTATTTTTCTTTTTCTAATGATTTCTAACCTTTGATTTGCCTTCTAACCATTATTGAGCAGCGAACTGACACCCTCAAACTCACCTACTGTAACTTGAATACCTTACTCCAGAACATTCAGGATAAGATCAGAAGACATCATCATAGGTATATGAAGTCAAGATTTTTATTTTTTTCTCATATGCATCACCTGACATTTACCTATATTGAATTTATCTGCTATTTTATTCTACAGTCACTCACTGCATCTGGTTTTCATTTGCCAAGCAAAACAAGGTAGATTATCTGCGCATACTATCAGCATCCTCTAGACACATTTTTCAAAACAGGCTCAGTTTGTCCCATCGACTTTGGGTGATAGAAGTTGCTCCTGCATGTGTTAAGGAATTTGCCCCATCTGTCCACAGAGGTCCCAGCAGGGATTTATTACAGCTTACTTCATAAAAGTAAGATCCTTATGAAAGCTCCACTGTACTACATCCCCACTTCTCACGCTTCTGAATACATTGAAGTAAAGCTGCTCAGAAAATCTCATACATGTTTTTAACTGAATATTGAAATAAAGACACTTTGCAAAAATAGTTCCATTTCTAAACATTCAGCAAAATTCAGGTAGAATTCTAGTGGACTCTTGGCTGTCTACCAACTCCAGAAATCGGTCTTGTTTTTTGCTACTAGCTCATAGTGCTGGTTGATCCCAGGTCAGCAGGACTCTGACATTCCCTAGGCCTTCCAGGTTTCAGTCTCTCTTCAACCAGCTACTAGCTACAGGTCTTCTGGCAGCCTACTTGGCTGCTATAGAGCCAAGGGTCTTGGAAACTCTAGAAACTGAAGAAAAAAGCTAACAATTCTTTCCAGGTTTGGGGGTTTTTTTGGTGTTGGGTTTTTTTTTTGTTGGGTTTTTGTTTTGTTTTGTTTTTTCTCTAAGAAATGGTTTTAACAGGCTGATCAGTTGTGCTGATGCTATTTATTAGTGGACAAACACAACTAACAAGAATTGTGTTACTTTCTGCCTGCAGGTCCAAGGATTTCCCAAGGCTTTGCTGCATAGTACCTATTTCCTCTCTGAAAAAAAGCTTTATTGTCTTTGAAAAGGAAAACAATGTAGGATTTTTACTGACCATAATTTTTTGGGGGGTGGGGGCTGGGCTGGGGGGGATGTTCTAATTTTCCTCCCAATTTGGGAAGAAAAATAGGCAAGGAAAACTGGAAAAAAGTTGCAGAACTACATTTTTGCATAACCTTTACCATGCACAATTTGTGCACTGAAAGTGAGGAAAGAATACATTTGTTTAGATTCACATGATATTTTTTCTTCACAGATGTTAATTTTAAAGATGTACGTTATTTAATAAATCACATAATTAGGAGGATATCTAAAGCCAAATCCATTAAGTTGTCAATGGACAGAATAAAGACTTCAGATTTATTTCAGCAGGGCAATAACTTATTTATATGTTCATACTGGTAAATATTTCTTCAGAGGGAAAAAATTACTATCCATATACACCTTTCAATTCCCTAATGAATTCTTTCATTGCCATATGAAGAATTTTACACTTGAATAATCAGCTGCTTGATGGCTTCCCATAAAAATATTAAATCAACAATGCAAACATGGTTTAGATTCCCATAATAAGAGAATGGGGGGGAAATCACACACAGAAAAACATCACAAATTCAAGTATTTCTAGAGCATATTTTAATTTAAAACTGCCTAGCATATTTGTTACCCAAAAAGCTTCAGCTATTATTGGAATTTCAAAACATCTGTTTTCAGAGCAGCATCTATTTTCTGTTAGTATTTAAAAATTAAAAATATTCAAAGTATCTACTTTAGTGGGTGAGAACCACAATCTTAGAATTCCCATATAGATCTTTTCTCATAGGTCTGCCATATCTTGCTACTCTAATTCATGCAAATGATCTTTACTCCCACTGATTTAAAAGGGCAACATGAATGATGAAGGGTTGCAGTATAGCTCTATTGCATTTCAAATTTCAGATCAAAAAAAAAAAAGCCAAAAGTTTTTGGCAGCATCATTAAAGTATCTGTTCTTCTTAAAATAGAAAAGAAAGAATGCGCTTCAGCTACTCTTTGACTACACAAATCAGTAATTGCAAAGATCATATGATTGTTCTTTTAGTACAGGAAAGAGTCTCAATAGTTTTATAATAGAAAAATTCCCATGTGATTTTTTTAGAAGACACAAAATATAATCATTTTAACCCACAGATTAAAGTGCCTTTCTCCTTCCATTATACAAATCCTACACCAGATTAGAAGACGGAATCATATCTCTGTCTCCATTACGACCTGAAATGAAACAGTTTTTATACTATATTGACAGAAATCTTCATCTCCAGGGGCCTGCATTTGCTCTTACTGAAGTTAATGCAAAAAAATCTAATTGGTTTCAATGACAGCAGGATATAGTCTGAGGCTCCATTCATAGGCCTTTCTGGAGGAAACACAAGGAAAACATTTGTGACCATTATCCCCTCTCTACAACCATTTATCCTTTCTTTTTGTTTTGCCCCATATTTTAAAATTTTTATAATTAGACATCATTGCTGGGACTAGCAAGAAACTACCCTGTGGGAAATGTATTTTCTTGGGCACCTATGAATGACTTTCAACTGCCAGCTCTCAGAGTCTGCTGGCTGGCAAGACTCCTGCTCTGTTCCACAGTGTCAACTTCTATGTTGGATATTGTTCATTTTTTGGAATGATGTACAGAATTATATTTGGGGTTTGCATTAAAAATATACGGGTTTTTTTTTACATGAGCTTGAAGATGCAAAATATTAGATTCACTGGGTTAGATTTTCATGGAAGGAGGTACTGAAAGGCAAATTCATAAGGCCAAGCCATACTCCCAGCATAATAAACTTAACTCTGTTACAGCAGTCTCCATTTTTCCATCACAAAAATAATTCTGCATATCTCCAACCTTTCAAATAGGTACCTATGGAAGACTGTACGGCCATCCATACTTCCACTGAAAATAAACAATAGAAAAAGGATTTACCATTGCCTTTCTAAAACTTACAGTTATGCAAAATTAGGGCCAAATTATAGGTGCTTGCCTTTGGTTGAAGCTGCAGACATTTAATAATTCGCACATTCACAAAAAGCCAATTCTAAATGGCCTCTAAAACTCTGTGGGAATTTCTAAGGCACATGCAACACAAGTTTGATTCCTAATTGTATTTAATAACATTCAGGCATAAGGCAGTTAAAAGGCAAAGAGGAAAATAAAATCTTCAGTTGCAACATCCCAATAGTAAACATTTTAGCAAACACATGAGTCTAGGACTCCCTGCATGCTGACCTCTTATCCTGAAAATTAGTACCATGGACCAGGACAAAGCTGGAGGAAGGACAAGAGTATGCACATTACATGGAAACAACGGAGGGAGAAACACGTAAAAGGCAAAAATGTCTTCAGCACAAGTAATTCCATATAAAAATATACTGCTTCTATTTTAATTTTTTCCCCTAGGGATGTCTTTCATTGTTGCTTTTTTTTTTTCAGTATGCTTGAAATAAATCAGACAGTATCAGTGAAAATTTATGAAGGAATTTAGGGAAGAAAATTAGAATAAAAGAACAATGGCCCATAGCCAGACAGGAATGGGAAAGCTCAGCCACTATTCACAAACAGAACGACAGAAAAGGTCAAAATTCACACTGCTCACATTAATATTACAAATCCACATCTTCAGAAATGGGGAAAAAAAAAAAATTGAAATTAATTCATTGTTTGCAGGTTTCCATATCCTCAAATCTTCTCAGCAATCAAATCTAAAACTAGTACAAGGTGACTATCTCAAGTATCTTTTGAAAAGAAGCTAACTGCAGAAGAGGATTCTCTGATTACTTTGTTCACTCAAACCAAGTGTTTCCACACTGCTAGAAAAAGTCTTTTCCTAAGAGCATAGTTGCAATCTAGTCACATACTAATAACACACAGCTCTTTTCTGAGGCATATTATTTACATTATGGATTTATTATTGTCTTCTGTTATGTTGACACGAAATAATCTTTCATCTCCTATGTTAAAGGAGTGCAAGCGTCCTTTGCTCAGTAAATAATTCAAAGACATATAAATATTTTAAGAACAATAAGCAGTATATTTTGGAGCAGTGGAAGAGAAGTGAAATTAGTTATTTGTAGCTGAGATCTTGATTGCAGCAGCATAATTGTTTTTCAGTTTTCATTATCCCACAGTGAACCAAATTTCTCCCTTTACTTTCAGACACTGAATATTTAGTTTCATCTGCAATAGTAATTTTTGTGAAAAAACAGAAGCATTCAAGCATGAACTTCCAATGCCTTCAAAATTCTCATGCTAAACAAAAGGAAATTTACTTATAACAATTTGTTTGTCCTGCATACATCTTTTTTAAGTATGCTATAATAATCTTTTTCATAAATATTGTGTTTATGGGTTAGTGGATGCAACCTCACAGAATACTTGAATATAATTAACTAGTGAAAAATTTTCAGTGAAAAGGAGTTATTTCTTTTTCAGGCTAAAAAAAAAAAAAAAAAAAAAAAAACAAAGAAGAAAATTTCTTATTCTTTTTATATTCACATAGAAACTATAGTTGAAATGATAAATCAAAACTGACCTACAGTCAAAAGTAATAGAAGTTTAGAAAGCTGAATAGTGTGCAGACACAGCAAAAATTCATTTGGGAATCACTTATTGCTAGTTATTTTCCTATGATCTGAGGTTGGCCCTCAGATCTGCAATGCAGATATCCAAAATCTGGAATAAGACAGGCTATAAGGCCTGGCAGGAGCTCTACATTAATATTGTCAATCCATTCGCATGTTGTCTTCTTTCCCCTAAAAGATTAGCACAAAATTTGTGTATTCCTTTCTCTTCTCGGTGTTGGACAGGCCTGCTCTAAAACACATGAAAGAAGCAAATCTTGAGCCTCTATGCAGTAGTGAATTTAAGGCACAGTTTATCTGGTATTAATTTTAAAATACAAAGCACAAAAAGTTTCAGAAAAAGATATAAAGCTATAGATTGCTTTGGTTCATTGCATACAGTACAAACAATAACCCATCTCTGAGCCGTCAACCCCTGTCACTCCCTTTCTCTCTGTATAAGGATATTTTATAATGGAGCTTTTGGCTGCAGTTCTTCAACATGGCTTTGACAGTTGCAAACCTCACTGCTACAGACAAGTGGTTAAATCCCCAGAAATTTACAACTTCAATTTAAATCTTGCTTCTAAAACATAGACAAGGCAAAATGTAGAGGAAAAAAAAATCCCTATTTGATAAGATGTTTTCTATAAAGATGTTTGCAAATATACTCATGTTAATTTTTTTTTTATCCACTTATGCACATATTAAAAAAGAAAGCACACCCCATGCTGCAGTAAATTATAAGTGGGGACCCCATCCAACTCCCTTCATCACACCACACTGCATGATAAATACAGGACTTGGAATTCAGAGAACCTTTGTCAGATGAAAAAGAAACATTTTGAGAAGGTGAGATGACCAGGAGTATGGAAGCTTGGGACTGACTTCACTTGATTTCTCTCACAAACTGATATATCCTTTGGAAATCTTTGTCCATTTAAAACAAGGAGATGTTATAAGTTTTGGGATAAGTCCCTTTCTCTTCATTCTATTGTGCCTTTCTTTACCTTTCTCCTGAATATGGCGTGTTATTCTTTGTTTTTTCCTCTTCCTGTTTGTTTTCAAAGCTGAGGTTATATAAAAAACTCTCTGAAGTCCAGTAGAAGTTTAGTAGCTGCCCCTGTGACCTTGATAAAGATCAAGGATAGACTTGACATAGAACTGCTAAAAAGCAGCAGCAACAGAAATTAGAAATATCCCATTAGAAAGGACAGGAGAAATAACCCCTTCAATCCTCAGAAGTATCAGAGAAAAAACTGATACATTTGCCTACTGCCAAACATAAAAAGCAACTATTTCAGTACTGCAACTACTTTTTCAAACATATTTCTAACCCTACAAGAAAGCAGAATGTAAATTGGTGAACGGATTCATCAGCTGGTAAAAAGAAATTAAATTATTGATGTGAGCATTTATCTAATTATCTAACGCACGCTTTCTCAGAGGCATTTTAGCATACTTCGTTTTCAGATCCAGACCAAAGTATTGCAAAATACCTAACCAGTATTCTTCCAGCTCCAGACATCTAAGGCAAGACAAATATCTTCCCCTCATACAGCACCTTTACAGGCCTTTGCTTTGGTAGCTCCAAGAACATTTGGAGAGCATTGCACCTGGAAACCTGCACAACCAGGTAGCTTTTAAATTTTGACCAAGTTTCCAACTGAACTCCCTCTCCTGGTTAGTCTACCATCCCTACCTTGTCATTTTGGGACAGACACCATGTTTCAGATGAGTTTTATTATGACCAGAATGACCGATAAGGAACATTACATGTATCACAGTGAAATATTTGAAAAAAGGTTACTGTGGGAACTTTAAGAAATTATCAGTGTAACCATGGATTTTGTTTAGATTACTCTATGAGGAAAAAACATGATAACAAGACATCCTAATTGACTGTATCCCATGGACTTTAAAAGTGTCAGAGCAATTTAGCCTTTAAAGCACTACATAAAATATTTTATCACATCTCTGCCTCAGTAACTTTAATAAACTACACAGCCTTCAGGGACCAGGCTCCTTATAAATTAACTGCCTTCAACTTGCTGCACAAGGGTCTTTATCTCTTGTCAGCTTAATTATGTGTTTAATTTTATTTTTAACATTTTTTAAAATGACCCACACTAAGAGAAGCCTAGATTGTTTAATTAAACAAATGAATATGGTTATATCTAGCACGATCAAAGCACTAATTTGTCATACTAATGTTATATACGGAGCTGATAGTTCCATTGTAGTGCTAATACACTAGTTTAGCCTAAAGTTTATCAGCTCACCTTTCCAGCAATAATTTAAAGTTTAACTTTGTTCCACCGCCCTCTTACAACTAATTGGCTGTAGCTTTTCCCCAGTGTCTCAACAGAAGCTAGACTCTAATAAGTTATTAAGCAATTACTAATGCATTATTGCTTATGCATGTGTGTTCCAAATTTACACTCTACTACAGAAAGGCTCAAATGAGTGTCTGGGTAGCAGAACACAGCTGCACAAGACTTTCTCTTCAGCAGCAAAATTTCTATTTTAAATATGGGACTAAACCAAAAAAGCAGTAGGTGTGACAGATCTACAGCAAAAACTAGAAGGAAGACCTTATCCAAGCCTTGACGTGCTCAAGAAGAGCATCACCATTAGCCAGTACCTGGAGTGAAACATGCTGTCAACACTGAATGCAGAAAGAAGAAGAGAGGCCCAAGCCCAGGAGCCAGGCTCCGAGCTGCACAGCATCAGCCTCCTTTCCTGGCATTCTTCCCTGTGATCCCCAAACAAATCCTTTCTCACAAAATTCATCAAGAGGAAAGGCACTGCAGCTACAGCATTCACACTCGGCGCGTGCGAGACTTGCTTCCGAAGCCCACCTGTCCAACTAGATCTCAACCCACACTTCCAAGTACGTTAGCCACTTATGCTATAGGGTAATGTCACAGGGAGAAGAGAGTCTTTCTGTTTTCTGTTGATATGGTTGCAGGAAGGGGGGAGGAAAGAAAGCTTCTCAGCCTTAGTCCTCAGGACAACACTCACCTACGATAAGGCTCTGTATCCCACCATGTGCTCCCAAAGACTCTTTTGCATTTTACACTAAAATGTCATTAAATCAGAACAAAATCCTTGGCAATTAGGCCATTCTATCGCTCTGTGGCAACACAGAGCAACAAGGTTACAGCCCAGCATACATTCACTCTCACTTTGTGGCAAAAGAGTGAGCAGCTCTTATAGGCGAGAATATTATTCTCTCTTCTCTTCCAAAATAACCTATAGATTGGAGACCTCATCCAGGAATGAGATCTTAAATCCTTTCAGATAAAAATGGGAACTGATGCCAGGTCTCCCATGCTCAGGGGAAGCGCTCTAAACACTAAACGACTGCATAGCAGCAGTGCAGAAGGAAGAACAGCAGCAGCACAGTAGGTTTAGGGGTGGAAACGGGTATTTAGAGAGAGGTATTTAGTACCCAAACTCAGTAGGGCTTCTCATATACAAGGTTACAACGAAAGGATAACATACTCCTGATGCACTGAGTTAGGTACTAAGCCCTTAACTTTACTGAATTTAAGTTACCAATTCCCCTCACTTTTCAGAGTAACGAAGTAAGAAAGGGAGCTAATGGGATTTTGAGGAGAGACCTGAGATCAAGTAAGAACTTTGGTGGTTGGGAGCTGGTGGGAAGGCACAGCGGTGATGGCACCCTGTGGATGGGCCTGTCTTTCTGGAACTTGTATCTCCCTTTGGGGGCTCTCCACATTCCCACTTTCCCCCTAGCATCAAGCCTTTTTCATCATAGAACTATTAGTATTTTGGTCTCATGATTTTTCAGCCAGTGTTATGATTTTTTTGATGGGCTGACTCACGACCTGTGTACACCAAGACTGGCAATAACGGTATAGTATATTTTCCTGCTTTAATATTAATATATCCTATTTCCCCCTTGCAGAAAGCTCCTTAGAAGACATAGTCATGTAACATGGTACAAAAAATCAGTTGTTTCACATACACTGACAGCCTGCAACAACCTTCCCTCACCAGCCCTGTAACAGAATCCACAGAAGCCATGACAGCAGGTGTATGTCTGGTAGTATGACGAAGCAGTAAGCACAAGTTGTTTCCCTACTTGGCCACGCAGTCTATCTGGTCAACAGGCTCACCACTTCTAGAAAGCAGAGCAGTGAGAGTGGGTAGTGGTATCAAAATCCTTCATGTCACAGAAATGCCAACTATCATAGTGGCTAATTTGTACCAGGGGTTTTTTCTAAATGTGGATTTGAAACTCAGGTCAGCAGAAGTCAAATGTATATTTTTTGAAACCTTCAGTGCCAGGATGACAGTGGGCAGTAGATAGGAACAGTGCATAGTGACACAAGTTTGATTGATGATGGCTGCACTGTGCATATGATATGCACAGTAACTTCAGAAAGTGATAGAAAGCACCTGGAAAAAGTCCACTTTGAAGGTCAAAGCTGACAGAACCTTTATATACTTGGGAAGATGCCAGTGCAAGAGCAATAACTTCTAAGAAAACTACAAGTAGTAAAAAGCTGAAAAGTACCATTGCAAGATCTTGTGGAATTTATGGCTTGCTTGGTTAATATGTCTGTCTGGCTGACTGGTAGTTCCCTTGTGGTAATAATACAATAGAATCATAGAATGGTTTGGGTTGGAAAGGACCTTACAGATCATCTAGTTCCAACCCCCCTGCCATGAGCAGAAACACCTTCCACTAGACCAGGTTGCTCAAAGCTCCATCCAGCCTGGCCTTGGACACTTCCAGGGATGGGGCATCCACGAAAGTTTGAAGTGAAGTTCAATTGCCCATCTTTCTAGACAGAATTTAGAACTTTGTTTCACAGTGCCCCTTAGACCAGCAACAAATGACTGCCATTTCCCCAAATGCACTGCAGATGCCAGTAAGTTATTAGCCAATTACTTTTTGCCACATGCATCCAGACACATCAGTTAGTACATGAAATTTAAAGGGAAAGTTTGAGAAGCATTTTAGTTAGAATGCTTGTTTATATAAACACCAGAGTTTCATATTTTCTTGCATGTGTCTTTTGGAAGCCCTTTGGTTTTAGGAATTTCATTTGTTGTTCTGCTTTTGTCTTCATTTGAAACCATTATGTTTTACTCTTTACTCGCCATAGAAATGAATTATGTTATCAATGCAGCATGATGACTTCCAGGCAGAAATAGAGAACAAACATTTCATCTTTTCAAGATTAAAATATCAAAATCTTGTTTTAGTATAAGCAAACTGTGATAGCTACATATTTGCAGCGGTAAAAGCATTGACCAGGCAATGGATTGAACCATCAAATGAAAGAAAATAATTTATTTAAATGGTACTATGCTAGTTTCTCCCTAGCTGCAAAACTAGCTGAATTAAAGGTAAGATTGACAGCACCTTCTTTTCAAGCTTCTTGAATCTTTACCCACTAAGAGCAGTTTTCAGTTGTTGAAGTTATGAAGTTAATTTAAGCCAAAACTTCCCACAAGTGTTTGGACTCTGAGATGCTCCTTTGACTGCTCTACAAATTCTGGCCAGATTACAAACTCTTCATAAAAATCACAATTTGTGCATGTCTACAAGTTTGTTAAAACCTCAGCTAAACTCCCCAAAGATTCATGTTCTGATTTGTGGCAGAGTCATTATGTTTTCCTCTTGGGTTCAGTTGCTGATCTGGAAAATAACCCAGAAGCTTTTCTTCCCATGCTCCTGATTTCTGCCTTTCCAATGATGAAGGGCTGTGGAGGAGGAGGCCTCCTGAAGGTAGAAGACAAGAGCTAGACCTAAGGAATTAAGGGAAAGAAAGGAAAAGGGAAACAGACCAACCAGCCAAGAAACAGTTTAAAGATAGGAGGTTGTCCCTAATGGCCTGTCCACTCCACTGTGAAACAGCAGAACCGGGTTTGCAGCTGGATGCCACAATGGCTTAGCAATTTCAGCCCCTGAATACCTTTGTCTCAGAGATGGGTATTCAGATACCCCCACAATCCCTGCCTCAGAAGTGCCAGGCTGCTAACCAAATGAAAGTGCCTCTGGTCTGCTCATGAACCACACACAATTCAGAAGTCTGGTATTATGCCTGTACGCAACAGGGCATCCAAATCAAGATTGTCCAACATCCTTAACCCTGACTCTTTACATTGAGGTGATTGTGCTGCCTTAATAATGTTGCCTTTTCATAGATTGATATGTAGTTATATTTATTTATATACACACATATATACAGTCCATTAGACTGAATAACTATTCCATATCTATCAGGTAGAGGTGAAGCAATCCTCACCTACTGCATATGTTAAAAATGGTATATTATAAATTACATTCACTTTTATAAATCAGAAGAATCAGATTCCCACTCTACCTGCTAAGAACATCATTACTTCAGGTAACATAGTACACTACTTTTCCTTTTAGTGAAGGAATGGATTTCTTATGCAATAGTTAGAAGTTTTCAGAAGTTATGTGTGTCACGTAGTCATCAGATATTTTACTTAAATTGAGAACTCCATTCTAGGTCAGTACCAGTTAAATGTCCATTTTATTTCTTCTATACCTTTCTCATTTGCTGAAAGCTTGGGCAACAGCACACCTTAGGTTAATCCTAACATTTTAATTAGTTCAGAGCTGACAGCTATTTGTACCTTCACTAATAAATTTTAGAGTCACTGGAAAGTAGATTAGTCTGTAATTTAGGAAAGCTTGCTCATGTGTTTCACTTCTCTGTGAAAGACAGCCACGCTCATGAGATTAAGCTCTAGCCTGGCAGAGAACCTGTTTTTTCTAGCACATATTTGCTTCTGATGTCATAAATCATGTTTAGATCCTGACTGACTTGGCCTGCTGGTCGCAAGTAGTTAGCACAACACACAGACTCATTTGCAGGTAGAATACTCAGAGAAGTAGTCCCATTCTTGGAGATACTGGCTGGTTGATAAACTGATTTGGCCTTCCTCAGTTCTTTTTTGTCATACCTGTGCTGCTCCAATACAACTGCCTATGGAGGTCACTGTGTTTGCAAACAAATTAAGTTGGTTTCCCCATCTGTCACACCTCTGGCTAGTCTACCTCTCCATACATATTTCTCAAAGACCTGTATTACCAGTGCTCTTGTTCATCTCAGGCTACAGTATGTCATTTATGACAGAAAGAAATCTAGTGTGCTCACAGGTAAGGTCTTACTGGAAAGGGTTTGTCTGGGGTTTTTGTTTTGGTTTGGTTTTTTATTTGTGAGGAAGCCAGTTCTTCAAGTACAGAAAGTGACCCTGGTGGTTTGACAGGGTCAGGTCAGGTTTAGCCAGTGACATAAAATTATGCACCAGTCATCGTTCTTCAGTATATACTCCAGGGAATGAAAGAGAAACAAAAACCCATTCCAGAGTTTTTGTTCTTTCTTTGAATCTTTCTTTGTGACTCAACACTACACAAACACACCTGATTTTTTTTTTCAGATGTCTTAATATTGTAAAGTTATAATATTGAGCTTTACAAATTCATTCACTGCTGTACCATCAGATTTGAACCTCGCATGTGCTTCCACAAATAAAATAGGAATGCTCTTGCTGTTACAGATGCTGGAAATGACTAGATAATGCATTTCACAACCATGCCAATGGTTATTTTCTTTCACTCATCATCTTTTGTTCACTGCCAGTTATTTCAGTTGGCAGATGTGGTTTCACAATCCTCTATAATTGTATCTGCTAGCATTGCATAGCTGAAAGTTCCTCCCAAGAGCATCTTTAGATATTTCTTATGTCCACTGCAGGTCTGTTTCCCATTAGTTATTTCCTTACAGAATAATTTCTTCAGTAAATGTCTCTTATCCAACTGTGGAAGGCAATCTCCTTATCTGACTGTGATAGGAAATGGTACCACACATTCCCTTTTCAGCTTCTGGCTAGCCTGGCACAAAAAAGAAGTGACTGTACTCCTCAATAAAAGCTCAGCTAACCCCACTGCAGATGTTTCTATATTTTCTCTTTCTATAATACTCATTCACATTCCCACAAGGGATGACCAGAGAGGAACCTATCAGAGGGTTTTCCTACCAAAGGGGCAAAAGGAGCAGAATAATGTAGAATATGCTAGATCAGATCAGTTTAGTGGCCAATAAATGCAGATCTCACTATAAATTGATTTTAAATATTTCAAGAAATTCTCCAGGTGTTTTGACAGTAGGTATCAGTGATACATTATAGAAGTTAGAACAGATCCAGCAATTCATTCAACATAATTTTTTCCACAAGATACAGGCATTTTAACTCAAATACTTTTTTTTTTATTTTACCCTGACCCTATAAACTACCAAACACTATCTAATCAACATTTAACTTTTTCCCAACCACTTTGTAAAGGTATTTGTAATTCACTTCAGGCCATCAGTTGTGTTAATAACAGAAAGTTCAGTTTCTGTTGCTAGAAATATTTTGAAACCTCATGCATATATACATACAGCAAGTGAGATTAAATAATTGCTGTAAATATAGTGAAAAACTGCTAAAATTCAGACTTTGCTAAAAACTAATTTGATTTCTCAGTTATGTTAGAATCATCACAAACACTAATCTGCAGCTGGTAGTCTCAACTGTTCCTTCCCTTGTATGTTATTAAAGATGGGTATAAAAGTCTAAAACAAATGTGGAAATGCTATTAAAATGGAAATTTCAAAAAATACTGCTGAAACTTTATTTTTCAAACATATAATTAGGACCACAAGAAAGGGGGTTTTTACCTATTTATATTTGAATTGGAACCTATTTCTTAAATAAATACTTGACTGTAATCTGGATTCCAGTCTCCTCTTTTGTACTGCTAACATACACTATAATAAGCTTTGCAGGAGGATAAACACCCATCTACCCTACAAAATTTTTATACTCGTACTGTATTATTTTCCACCTCACTTTCCTTACCTGGATTTCTATTTATGATCTTAAGAACCCCAAACAATTTCTGATCTCTCTAAGGAAGAGGTGAGGTAGAAGAATAATATTTAGAATCATTAAAGGGATTCTGCTTCTTGTATCCCATGATTACAAAACTAGTCTTAATTACAGAATTACATTCAGATGAGTTTTCAGTATGTTTCCCCTCTTCATTCACTGTACCCAGTGGGCAGAGGAAAGATTCTCCCCAGTCAGTACTTATTAGATTCTCTCATTACTGTAGGACTCCTTTTCTCATTCCCAGAACATCATTCAGGAGCTAAACCTACAGAAATACTGGACTTCTCATTAGAATAAACACAACAAAAAAACCTGCACAGAATCTGCCCAAGATGAATGACTGTAACTAGACCAGAGAAAATAATTTTTCCAATTTTAAAGGTATTTAAATTTTTCTTTAAGCAAGAATATACCCATCATTCCTTGCAAAGTATACTTAAAAATGAAAGCATTATAAATTTATTTTTACAGACAATGAGCAATCAAAATTTATAAGGCTCTCAAAATATTAATTAACATTTAATAACTTTTCTTGAAAAAGGTGGTAGGTTCTTTTATATACACAAAAATGTTCATTTAAAAAAAATCTTCCTCTTCTGCAAGAAAAATCATTTCATCAAGAAACATCAACCCTGTCTAACAATAAACCATTCTTGTGATTTACATCCTTTCACTCAGAGAAAAAAATTCACTATGTCATAATAAAACCAGTTGCCTACTCCAGGGCAGCAGCTGTACTGAACTTTACATGGCATAGGATATCGGGATGTCTCCTGTCAAGGAAATGGAAAGAATAGCTGGGGTACAATCTAACATCATCTCATGTATGAGAAACACACATATGCACCGACATTTAGAAAAGCTACCCAGCGGTGATATTACAACAGAGATGAGTAGTATAACCCACTTCTCAATCCTCTAGTCAATTGGAGCTGTCAAGTGGCACCTTGTACTTCACTAATGTGAAACTCTCAAGAATGTCCAACAGTTGGGTGCTGTCAAGTATTTTGCTGAAATCTGAAGTCCTTAAGCAAGAAAGCCTAATAGGATATGTATGAAAATCATGCAAAGCATTACTAAGGATGTGACAAATCATATGATAGGAATAGCTTCAAAGCCCAGCAGCATGTGCCAATCTGTGCCCTGATTACTGATTAACATTCAGGAAACATTTCAGAGAGAAGCCTGTCTCTAGACAGGATTGGAAGTGATATATGTTATGTGAGAGGTACATTCATTTTCATAAGTGACTCTTCAGAGACTTTTGATAATTCCCAGAGGGACCTCCCTCTAATGATTTAACAAAGTGATCAAGGATCAAGGCACCTAGAATTCATGAACAGCATGACGCTGCCTCCCTTTCATGTCTGACATCCTAAGGACAAAGAAACTATGAAAGGTTCACAGCCATACCAAAACTGAGAGTTCTTAAAATACAGCTCTGTAGTGGTAATGATGGCAGTTACAAAGGAATTAGTCTGAACTCAGCAAAACTTTCCATAAAACAGATTATTCTAGAAAGATTACTCTCTAACATCCTTCAGTATAAATCAATGATACTTTTCACACATGTCCCATATTCTGCTATTATGACTCCGCTAATGTAGCAGCATATTATTGTTTGATACTCAGATCAGTGGGGCAACTTTTACATCGATTCCTTTTGTCATGCATTGCCTGTAAGACCGCCTAGCTATTCTCAGTTGCCACTGGTGTCTGCTTTCTTTAGGTTACATTCACATTTTGATAACATTTGGCATAAACTGATGCAGAGACATGACAAAGAAAAGAGAACGCTCTATTATGCCATATTCAATGTCCCAGAATGCTGCAAGAGAGGAGCAACATGCTGTAGTAGGTGTGGTTTACTAGGAAGATCCTGTCATTTTTGCTAGAACATTTCCAACTACTAAAGAACTCTCTGTACATTCATAAATAGCAATATAGACAAAGCACTGACTGGTACATATAAAAAGAAACAGGACAAGAAGTCACGGGGAAAATAACACTAATACTGTATCAGCTTCTTGGAAAGAAGTGGAGACAGACACAAAAAGGAGGAAGTAAAGCAGACAGGGATGCTAACGTCCATATGTTACCATAAGAAAAATTCTTCCCAGAGATCGGCATCTGGGGCCAGCAGATGCCAGGTTTGCCTAATGAGAGGCCACAGCAGTTAACACTATGACAGGTTGAAGGGCAATGGAAACAGACTGATTCCCGAGTACAATCCAGAGCAGCAAAATACAGATCTATATGGGAATGCTGTTGCCAGAGCAGATAAGAAGACTATGATCATATTAACTTTAAAAGAATGAAAGGGAAGTAACTTAAAAAAAGCTTAACTACCAGACAGATGTTTACAACTCCCATATACTACAACATAGGTTTGTTAGCCGTGCAATATTTGTGTATGATAATTAAGCACACATTTTTCTGTCATGTACGGAATTGAATCCTAAGCTCCTTTCCTACATCCTTATTACTTAGCAGTTACTAAAATCAAGTTCACTGGCTTCAATATGAAGTTTGCCCAAATTCTGTTTCAAGTCCTTTCTTTTTACTCTTGAAGGCAGTTATGCTCATTTGCCTAATTAAACTGCTTTGGTTGTTGAGAAGGCGAGAATATGTTTCAGCAAGTCAGGATACATTTCCTTAAGGAACAGGAATTCTCAGAGTTCTTATTCTATTAATTGATCCACTTATGTAAGTACAAGAAATATCAGATAAACACGCACTGAGCAGTATATAATTTGTTTGCAAAATAGGTAAATGTAGCTTAACCTAACTCAACTGAAGCCCATGGAGAGCACTGACAGTGACCTCTTTTAGAGCACCTTAAGATTTTGCACTGAAGCTGTAAGATCCGAGGGGCAATTACTAAGGAAGAAAACCACTACATTATGTGAAATATGCGTGGTCTGCCTGCTGTTGTGAATGTTCTTCAAAACAGTGTTTGAAATGTTGCCTTAATGGAACCCTGATCAGTGCAATATATTTCATAGAACCTTAGAAAGCAAGTTCTATGCCAAGCATCAAATATTTTTTCGAGTAAAAAAAAAAAAAAGCTGTTTAACATTACTAAACATTGAGTGTGGAAATGAGGATCAGGTAAGCATTACAAAATTAGACCCTGACTCAATATATTATAAAATATATATTTAAATAGAATGTAAATTCTTTTTAACAAAGATGAGACCATTGTGAACAGATGAATAGTCTAGCCTTTGATATTTTATTCATATTTTAATAATGCCACTGTTTGTATTATTTCTCCTCTAAGAGAAGGTTATACCTGGAATTGCGATCAAGACAGGTAAGAAGCACAAACTATTGACATCCAGATTTGCACTTTTTCAAAAGTCTTTGGCATTTGAATGTAGTGTTTTGTTAAAAGTCCTCATTGGGCCCAGGAGACAGATAGGATCCCAACTCCTGCTTCCGTCCTTTTATCCTTTGTAGGACCTTGCACCATTTCTAAACAAAGAGTTTCTAACTTTTCTCAGTGGACAAAATCCAAATGTCTATAAAAACAGTGAAAGAACACTCCTTGTCCCTAACAACCTTTGGATAAGGACCTGTATACCATGTTGACTGCAGCTATACTTAGGAGTCTTCATTCTCTTTCCATTTTACTCCATCACTATCTTTTCTCCTAAATTAACAGGAGAGGCTTATGAAATTTACAGATCTGGTAAAAACGTTCTATTTGGAAGGCATTATAAAAACAGGTGTATTTTTAATGTTTTATAACCTACCAAACAGTTGGCAAACAAACCCATGATGTCAAACACTGCAAGCAATTTTCAGTGAAAACTCTTTTGGTAACCCCTGTCTAAAATTTGATTACTGTATTTGGTACATTGATTTAGCAATGAAAGTAATAACAATATCATCATTTTAAACTTCCTTGCAGGAGTGTTGTGGAGATACACTTAAGTTCATGTTTGTATAGTTTTTCCTGTCTGCTTTAAATTATGAAATGCATTATTTAAGGAGAGTGATAACAGCTCTAATTGCAAATAAAAACAGGGTGTAACTTTGAAAAGTGCCCCTGTGAGACGTTACAACTAAACCCAGTACTACAGGAACAGCACATAAAACCTGATAGATTATAGAAAAAAGCCCAGTGACAGTTTTCATGGTCTGTTCACTCAATATTGCATTTCTGAAGAAAGCATTCTTAGTTAAATTTGCTCAGCAAGGAACAGAAATGCTTACTGTTATTTATGTGTACTTGGAAGCTCCTATTAAAGACCCAGACCTCGCCATGCAAGGTGCTATACAAATGCAATAAGAGACTTACCCAGCTACAAAGGGTGGATGATGAGAATCTTATAGATATGCTCTGTTTACATTTATATTGCAATCTTTATTTTAACATTTTTGGGTTCAGATACTTCCTATCTAGTACCAGCTACTTCTAAAGTCCTACTGAATTCACCAGTGGTACTATAACAGCTCACACTGACCCACTGTGTTTGACGCCACTAACGCTGCACTTGCTCTGGAGGAAGAGTGGGGAAGTGTCTCCTATTTAGCTCTGACAACAATCCATAAATGTTGCAAACAACGTATTTTCTTCCATACCCTTCAGAAATGGACTCTAGAGTACACACTCACTCCTAAGGTGTACCCAAAAAAGCTAACAATTGACATATTTTGCACTAGATTAAAGGTCATGTTTTACTGCTATAAAAGCTAGCCAGTTTGGGGTTTAATAGTATGTAAAAGAAAAAGCAATAACAATATCAACAATGGGACTAGACTTGACTTATTATGCAGATACTGCTGCCTGACAGACAACCTACTTTACCCTCCATTCATTTCTTTTGTCTGATGTATATAAAAGTTCAAGACAAAGTTTTGGCCTGATAAATACCTTTTATTTTTCCCTTAAAGTTTAAACTCAAATTTCCAGAATGCATGATGAAGTATGCAGTGTTCTCAGGGTATCTCCCAACTAGCATGACTGGTGACTTTGCCTTCTATCTTAGCTGTCTCTCACTTGTAAAGCACAAAAATATAATTAGTATATCACTCAGAACTCAATGGTATGTTCTTTATGTTCATGTAATTTATCTCCAATTTGTCAAAGCTCCTGTCAAATTGCCTATCTCTACATGGTGCCTTATTCTAGGTCTGTCCATTGATATGAAAGACTTGAAACCAGGCAGATGGTTTTGTGAAGTAAAGACTGTTTTGCCTCAAGCAAGAAGCTTGTAGATTAAAAGAAAGGTTAATTCAAAAATAATTCAAGGTAGAGATAAAGATTTGACAGATGTGTGCAGTTCTTTCGCCAATCCCTTTTTCCATCCTGTCACTATAGTATTTACATATTCTAGATCATACTTATGTGAAAGTGCACAAAATTTATCATGGGAGTGAGGATCTGAAATTAATTTCTAATCAGCAAAGAATATCCTGGCAACATTGCTGGTCTAAATTCCCTTAGCCCATAGGCCAGGAATAACCCCAGTAGCAATGCTTTCAAAGTCCTATGAGCAGATATTGTAGAGACTTCGTGGTATAGATTATCTGGTTTGGCAGTATCACATTACACTTATGTGGAATGTCAGTGCAGGCTTGTGAAGTGATCTTTAAAAAGCAAATTAATTTTTAGAAAAATGCTATCTTCTAAAGGAATGTAATCAAGATGTTGCATGGAAAATTGCAATGCCTCCTGGTTTCAAAAGTGTAGTGAACAGAAGAAAAATCTCCTTTGTATCTGCCTGTTTTATGTTTAAAAGTTCTACATATGTAATTAAAAAAGACTTGCAAGATGTCTTGTGCCTATTTTGGGGGGAAAGAGAAAGAAGCAAGCAATATTCTAACATAGTAAAAAATCAAAATATTATTCGAAATTTGCCCTACCAGCTGTGTCCCACTCATGCCCAAGGGGCCAATATAAGCATTTATTATTTAAATGCATATCAAACTGGGGTGCTTTTTTATTAAAATAAGCATTAAATGAATGGTTGCAATGAGAAATTATGAATGAGCTTTACAGAATGTGGAGGTTGTGTTTAAATAAATATCCCTGTCTGGCAGTTAACTATAGGACCATCATACAAGAAGAGACTTTATTTTGATGCAAGATAAACATTTTTGAGATAACTGGATCTTGGATGCTCAAAAAAAAAAAAAAATTCCTTGACTTCCTGCTGTTAGATGGCTTGGAAATGTCTTCAACACAGCCTTTTTCCATGGTGTTTTGGCTTTATTTTAGAAGTGTTTTATATGTCTATAGTTCTATTTTAGAATTGTCTCAAATAAACCAAACAACACTTCAAAACAAGATAATTTGTGACATATGTTCTTTGTGATTATGCCTCAGATTTAACTACAACAATTTTAACACAGCAAAAACAAAGCTTTTTTGATAATGCTTTCTTCAGTTATATCTCAGGTTTCATAATATTTTGCCTCAGGAAAAAGGAGATGACTTGTACCACATCCTTTTCACTACAAACAGTTGAGGCCTAGGTTTTAGGACTGCTGAGCAGGGTTCCTCCCCAGCTTTGCAATGCCTACCAGGTTTATCCACTGTCTATGGCATCACAGCAGTTTGTGTGTAAAAATTGCAGCCGAGGTAAGACTTTCTGTTTGCCCACACAGTTTATGTGTTGACATCCAGCCCCTGCCAGAGAACACAGAGCAGGGGTTAAGGACAGGCACGAAACTCACTTTGGATTTGGCTCAAGCCACTTAGATCTTGCACCTAAACTCAGGCACAGCTATTAAGAAGAGACACCCAAAGGAGCCTAAGCTTTACATTCAGAAGCAATTAATTTTCCTAGACTCTCACTGCCTTAGCTATGCAAGCCACATTTTGCAATGCCAAACAAAGCAATAACTAAATACCTTTGCAAATCGGAGCCTCAGAACTGAAACAGGCACAAGAATGTTGCCTTGCTAAACCTACAAAAGATTTGTAAGCCTCCATCCCTTCTCTTTTCCTTCCTTTCTGACCATGAAAACTATTCTTATTCAATCACAATATATTGAAGTTCCTCTGCTTGACTCAGTTCCATTCATATCACTGTCATGTGATTGCTAGATGACTTCCCTAGCACAGATTTTGGGACTAGGTCCTACCATTGTGTGCCAGAAGATTTCTGAACTCCAGTGTTTTCAGAGGTTGTTTCTGCAGTCAGGCGTACCTAATGGTAGCTATTCTGAACCAGCCAACATCTGTTTCAGTACTTTTACCTCATTTTTATCAGCCATTCATACTGTCCACCATTCTTGTTTTCTCCTGCTGTCATTTTATAGGATATTTTCTCAATTTTACTTTTACAAATATTACCCCAATTGAGACTGTAAGTGAACACATGCAATTGGCAATGTCGCTAAGCTGCAATGTTTCATCCAGTTTACCAAGGTTAATACTCAAGGTTTAATGCAACAGAGCCATGACTTCTGTAGCTTTAAGAAAGCTGTCCATGCTAACCTTAGTTTTCCCTTTCAGCATGACTTCTAATTTGATCAAACCCTGTAAGTATCTAGTGTGAAACAGATGGTGTGTGTTTGGGAAAGTTTAAAAAGGGAGCATAATATACTCCCTTTGGCGGGCGACTCTGAAATGCATCTGTTCTCTCTGCAGCGAGGCTCTTCTCCCTACTGCAGGCAGGCGCTGTGAAAGCCTCCATGCACAGCACTCACAGTGTGCCGTCTGAATCACACTGTTCATATTACTTTCAAGTCCCAGGTCCCTTTTGAACCGAATGCTAATCAAGGTGGTATTTTTTGATAAAGGACAAACATTGACAAAATTAGGATAAGACTTTCAGAAAACCATTGCATTCGTGACCTCAGGATTGAGGTCTAGAAACCTTCCAGATATTCTGTCTTAAAAGCACCAATGAAAGCCCCATCAAGCTTTAAATTAGGGATACGAAGCCTGCGGCCCATGCACCCGTGCCAGTACACAGGCAGACCCTGAACAGCAGAGCAGGGCAAGGAGGAGGTAGATGTAGCATCTCTGGAAGTTATCAGCTCCCACCCTGTGACTTCCACCAAAATCTGAGTTCAGCAAGAACGAGGAGCTAAACAGAGACACCAATCATCAGACTGAGGGGCAACACCACACTGAGTGCCTCCTGGTGCACGTCACTTCTCATTTGGGGAAAAAAAAAGGGCAATACGCCTGGGCATTCCACCTTTAAAAGGTTGAAGTCCCCATTAAAGTATTAAGAAAAGTATTTATTATCTCTTAGCTCAAAAAGGTAATGACTATGAACTTGCTCTGGAGTCCAAGTGGGGGATCAGGTGATTCAGTGGGTTAAATCAGCGTTCATACTGACATTGATTTGCTTTCCTTCGTATCAATAATCATACAGCTATGGTTTTAAAACAACCCCACACACATAGCATCAGTGTAGTAGTATGTCAGAGCTTGGTTTAAGCTGCCAACAGAAACACAGAAACATTTTTTGGGCCCTGTCAGGAGGACTGATATGTGCATAATGAAAAAGCTTTAATGAAATTACTAGCCAAGAATGCTAAGAGCATCTCAGCAATAATCACCTTTGCATAAAATACTGGTGAGTCATGAGTGGTACTTTTGATTAGCCAGACCTAGTGTTTGCTCAACAGACACTGGCTTTATAGGGAAACTGTAACTGTGATTCCAACTTCACTACCTGAGAAACAATACACAGATCAGGAAATAGAGTCCAAGCCAGAACAAGAGACTAGCAAAAAACAAACAAAGTAGTTAATGAAGCACTCTGCATCCAGAATGCTGTTCATCCTATGCAACCTCTCTCCCCGGATTTTTTTTTTTTTTCCTCTCAAGGAACTATATGCTAGTTGTGTGAGTAAATCACTTGGACCCAGGATTCATTTATTTTATTCCCAGTATTTTGGGGCTTATTTTTGTCAACAGTTTCCCACTGGGCAAACAAGGCAGATTTACGCATCTGTTTATGAGCAAAGCAACTTCATGTACTGACACTGAAAAATTCTAATTCAACTAAGTGTTTTGAGCTTCTCGGTATAATACTGCTTTACAAAGTGAATCATTATGATATTCTGTGAGATTGCAAATATATGATTGTATTTTTGAACCCTGCTAGTTCTAGTAACTTATTTTGATTTCTGACATTTCAAATTGGTTCTCTTCATCTCTTACATTTCAACCAAAGGTAGAGGAACTGAAAGCCAAATCTCAGCAGCACTTCAGAGTAGTAATAATCTTGTGAAATGACCTCTTGGTTACAGTATTCCCCAAATACCATTTTTCAAAAGTCACTTTTTAAGGTAATATAAAAATTTAATTAAAGTGCTTTGAGACTACCAGATGAAGACAAAAAAATACAGTCAATGAAAAAGTTATTTGATACTGAGGAGTTCACAAACATTAACAGACAAGGAAGAAGTCTCCATTGTGAAAGCTCAGAGGAAGAATAGTATATTTCTTTATTTAGTTAATACAGTTTTTATTTTCCTCTTCAATTTGCAGGATAAAGGGTTAGCCATGAGATACACAGCTGTTAGTCAGATACATAACATATAAACCAACCTTCATAGAAAGCAGTTGCCTGTCCTACAAATATTGTTTCATTAATTTGAATTATTAAGCATTCTATATTACCACTTTTTAAAAGCATAAAGCAATTAAAAAGTAATAGGACATTCTGGAAAATGGAATTCTGCACTACATACTGTAAAGCCCAGTCTCACTTGTTATAAATACTTAAACAGAAAAAAATAAACTTTATTATTTAAAGGCAAATAAAGCTACGCTTCTCTCTCAAACTGGAAAGTCCCAAAGGCTTTATTTTCTAAAGTCTTTCCTCTAAAAGACTTTTCCAATTTATTTTCAAAATAGAAATCAGCAGGACAAAGGACTAAAGTGTCCCCATGGAATGAAAGTGTGGGAATGATCTTCCCTTCCTCTCTACTCAGATTTGTTTAACTACAAAATTGTAAAACATTTGGCCACGACTGGGACAAATCAACTTAGCTAACATCTTGCTGTCCATGACCTTGTGGTTGGTATAAAACAAGACAAAATTAATTCAATACTTCTAGCTAACTATATTCAGATACAAGAATGACAGGATTTTAGCAAACTAGAATATATAATCAAATACATGATTCACAGACAGCTAAGCTGATTCTTCAGTCATCTGCGCTAGCACCAAAGCAGCTGCTTATCTTTGACAGCAAAGACAAAGTCACAGAGCCAGGGGGAGGCCCAGGGTTCTCCATTTGCAGCTGGGGATGTATCACCTCAACAAGGTCCCATGAGGGCAACAGACCCAGTAACCAGCCCATGCCTCACCCGAAAACAAACAAACATCACTGGCCCTCTCCCCTCGCGGGGCTTTGTACATGGGCAAACCTTGCAACACTCAGCAGATAGAGCGTCATGTTTCAGGGACAAGAAAGCTGAGAGGTTTCCATACTTTCAGTACTAGCAGAAGGGCTTGTGTTAATGAGTGAGGGCCAAAAAACTAAATCTTCCCTCAAGAAAAAAAAAATAAAAATCATTAAAGGTTTCAAGTTTTGCTCAAATAATTTTTAAACTAGTTCCTGCATAAATACAATCACATGGAGTGGGAAAACTTACTGCAGTTGTCAACAACCAAAATTCAGTATATCCTACATTAAATCACATTTGAGTAGATGGATGTTCTTGCTCCTGCTCAGTGGTCTCTGATTTCATTAGGATTATTCATGTAAGAACTGCAAAGTTTGATCACTTGTAAGTACAAAATGGTGACTGTCCTATGCCTTTCAGGTAAAGTTAGGAGCAAACAAGAACTATATTTTCTGATTAAACATCATATGCAACCCTGATAATAAAGATCTAGTTGATAAAAAGATCACTAACATACTGATTAGACTCCATCATTAAAAATAACTTTTGCATAAAGCGAAACACATGTAAACATTAGTTTTCTGATGAATACCATGATGAAATTGATACAGCTTTGCCACTTTACTAGTGCTACTTTCAAACATTCATTGTTTGCTTGCCACAGAGGAATACTAGTGAGCTTGTGACTGAATCATCTGATCCAGAAGTGTAAAATCAAGCATGCAATCTTTTGGGGAAATGCTGTGCCTCCAATCAAAGCCAGCAGAGTAGAACAGCAGGCACATTTTATTTACAGGTTTAGATATTTATCAATAACACTTAGTTATATGGCTGATGCTCAGTGTTACTCATGAATGATACTACTTCTTAATATACTAGTTTTAAAAGTCAAATGCTCAAGGAATGTATTTGTAGCTGCAGTTTTACTAATAATGGAACAAACTGCATCATTTGTAAAATTTTTGGAAAATGTTTCTTTCAAACAGTAATATATAGACGCAATCCGAATATAATTTGGTTTTAATTTACAGCTGCAGTAGTAAGCCATATATGAAATCTATTAATCTCTACCATATTTCTGAGTTCCAGAGGTAGACTTTACTTTTGCAAACATATGGCACAACTGTAGAATAAAAGCAAATGTAACAAGTAAAATTTCAGTTTTGTACAAAAAATTGGGGGAAGCACTAAAAACACTAAGAAAAAATAGTCACATTTTAAATGTAAAAACATCTACACCACATGCTAAACCTTTAAACATGATAGATAATTGCATAGCATTTGAATGCTGATTATTAATTGATTATTAATTTGGATTCTTTGCTATGCATGTAGCTAAAAATGATTCTGGCATTAAAACCAGAGCTAAACCCAAGCAAATAGATGTTCTGCAAAAATAACACACTATTGCTTGATTATGATAGCAGAGGGAGAAGGCAAGACACAGGCAGAATGGCCATGTTTACACGTAGCACTCAACAACAAGTAAGTGGCCAATAGCTACTCCAGCACTGCGGATGCTCAGGTCTCAGCACCTATGATGCTCCTGATGGAAACCTGCTCCCAAGGACCTGCAAGGTCTGCAGCTGGGGAACCCGAGCACAGTCACAGCCAGAACAAGATGGCAAACACTATTTCTGCCCACAGAACAACTGAGGCTGTCAGGAACCTGTCTTGTGACAAGGTCTTAAACATTTTTCCTAAGAGTCACACAACAGAATTAGAAGTAAGACCCATACAAGAAAAAAAAAAAAAAATAACCTGTTGGATTGAGCTGTTCAGCCAGAAGATATAAGTCAGAATTCAGTTGCTGTTCTCCCATTCTGGGCCTATAAGCCTTCTGACTAGAAACATCTTCCTGACTCATTAAGTAAAGTTTTCAATGATTAAAAGTATCACATTATCTATACCATTTCATAATTGCCTCAAAAAATGAGGTAGAATTATTTCCCTTGTTATTGGAAGGCTGTTTCAAAACCTCTCTCCTCCAGTATTCAGAAATCTAATTTCCAATCTAAATTAATTCATTGACAGTGTTAGCCACTTGTTTTTAGTTTAATGCCAACTTTCCCTCTTGGACGTCAAACCTACAATATATTTATAGGGTAAATTTTACCCTGCCACTTTACTGGAACAAACAAAGAAAGCTCTTCTGGTATGATTGTTCTTTTCTTCCCTGACCTTCTCTGCACCTGTGCCAAGGTTAGTCACCTTTTATGAAAATAGATGGTAAAAAATGTACACAGTACTCCACAGAGTATCTCTTGTTTTTAATGAATACATAGCATACCCCAGTTCAGCCTGGAGAATGACTTTTTCAGTACTCAGACCAGAAAGACAAGGCAGATATGAACAAATATACATTCTTTGTTTGAGTAATTCCAAGCCAATAATCTACCTCCTTCAATAAGTACAGTATATAATAGTTCCAAAGAATGAGACGGCCATCTGATGCACAAAAGCCAAACTATGAGGTGTATACGTGTACATAATAAGAACAAATAGATTTTGTTTATTTGTATAAGATACAAATTGAGCCTGATATTTCATTTCTCCTGCTCTGGCCTCAGTACTAATTTAAAGAGCAACTCCATCTAATAACCTAAGCAACATGAGGTGGGAGCTACTGAAGAGTAGAAATATATTTTAACTAGATCTTGAATTGCCAAAATATAAATTGGCCTGAATTTGACTTCCAACAGACATTAGTGAATCCAGTCAATGCTGGACTGCAAGTAAAATATATTCTTAGAAATACAATAGAAAATGCCTCAGTAGATCAAAGATAATAACCCTTTGAATCTCCTCACTTTCATTCCTATACAAGTGTAAAAGTATCCTGTACACTGTTTCTCCTTTTTTTTTTTTTGCATTAAATCTGCCTTTATAATACATCTTGTCTATTTTTTATATGTTGGAGATGAGTCATGTCACACTCCAGTCACCACTAAAATCCTACTTCTTGTACCTAAGTGTGTATCAACATATGCTCAGGTTATTAGAGACTTTGAGTACAAATAAAAGAAAAATACCATAAGGCACTGTAGCTTTGTCCATTAACAACTGGTCAGATAATCAATGCCTGAAATATACTGAAAGCATTAATTATTTAAAGGAGTAATGAAGACAGCTCTGCTTATGCATTCCCTTGTAAAAGTAAGAAAATTGTGGTCTGAAAATCTCCTGGCTCATCACAGGGCTCCTACATGTTCTGTTCCCAGAGATTTTGTGGTGTTTGAAATTAATTCTAATTTTAGGGAGACACTGAAACTCAGACAAGATAAAATGCTAAGAACCATGCATACCTTCTTTTTCAGTCCTTTTAAGTGCATATGTTATTGCCCACACACATCTAGCATATAATTGTTGGCAGTGATGGTTTTTGGCTGGCACATCTTTTAGTGGTTGAAGGTTTCTGTATTGCTAAAATGAAATGGTATGACTGCCTCAGAAAGAGACAGAATAGGGGGGTGGGAAAAGTTCATATTGACATACTGCACTTTCCCAATTAAGTTAAATATCACCACACTCGGGAAAATACTTTGCTGAGAGATTTGGTCTCTACCTTTGCTACGAGATTTTGGCAGTTTGTTGGCATTTGGCAGTTAATTTTACCAAACTGCAGACGAGGCTAAGGGACAAAAATGCCTCCATTATATTTCTGTCTGTCTGGCAGACTTACATTTGACCAAGGGCAAATCTCTCAGATGAATATTTTTAAAGCTAGAGTGGCTCATCCAAATTATCTGTTTTCAGCTGCTGTGGATGCTTGGTATTCTCTGGTAATTAGAGGGCAGCAATTGCATGTTGGGCACCTGAAAGAGCAAAAGATAGAGGCCACATAGAAGCCACTTCTGTTTCTCATCATTTACAGGCTTAAGGTCCTTTGATTAGGCAAAGGATAGATAAAACTTGGACGGTATCTGCAAATTTCCACATCGTCCTGCCAATTTGCCTGAAGCCTAATCTGGAAAGACTGCTTTAAGATGTCAGAGGGAAGTTCATCCTCATGCTCACAGAGGCTGCCAAAAAGAATGTAATTGTGACAGGTTTTGGTTTTTGTTGTTGTTTTTTTGAATGTGAATACCATCAGTTCCTTTCACACAGACTCCCAAACAACCATCAGACGATAATGAATTTCTGTCAATACAGACCTGAGCCAAATTTGAACTGGCAAGCTACAAATAAAAGACTGTGTATCTGTTACCTATCACCTGGGCTATCCATTCCTTCTTACTCACACTTATTCTTAATTTACAAGTAAACTGTCATTCAAAGTCAAAGACTAAAATTAGTTGGGGAGAAAAAAAAGGAGCACTGTTTAAATACACATTTCACGCCCTGATTTTAGGGTAGCAATAAATAGTGAAACCATGAAGTGGGGAGGAAATACATTGGGGACACTGTTACTTCAGCTACAAGTGCTTTCTGTAAAGTGTCAAGCACAACTTAATATCCAGCCATGTCTTCATTCTCAGCCCAGGCTCATCCATTGTCATCAAAGGAGGACACTGGGGAAGAAAAGCTTATACTTGTTTTACATAAAGAGGGAATTCTCATCTGGGAAACATAAGAGGGAAGGTAGAAGTCCCCCATATTTCCAACGTGTCACAGCCATGACCCCTCCCCACTGTAAGCTCATGAAAATGGTTGTAATAACCAAACTGATTCCAGAACTAGATATCACAGCAGACGATTTGATACCCACTGTGTTTTCAACCTTCCCATGTAAGGTGGTTCATTAGATTTATCAATGGGAGACGAGACAGAGGTAATGTCAGTTACATGGTATTTTACTCAAATACACACTCCTGGAAATGAAACTAGGACTAAGGGGTTAATTTGTTTCATCTTGATTGAGTGGACTGGATCCTTCTACAGGCTGCTGATGTTTTTTTAATGCATTCTGAGATTCAGAGGACCTCTACATAGTCACCACTAGGAAATAACTGAAATTTAATTGCTCACTGATTTTGCAAAACACTTTCCATTTCACAGATACGCTGTATACACTGCATCTTAAAACTGTATCATCTATTAAGGAGTGAATCAGTTTCCAATGTACACTAAATGTCTGGGGATTTGTTTTATGCAGCAGCAAAGAAACTGCTAAGAATGAAAGACTGATAAATAAATGGATATGGGAATGGCTCTAGGGCTGACAGTCATCTCAACATCAAATGAATGGGAAGCTTGGAAGCATACCTATTCAAAAACAGCCACAAAGTATGTTCTCAGATTAAGTTTACAGAAACAATGAGTATGCAAAAAGAAAATTCTCTCAAATACAGTCTCCCAGACATGGCTTTCTAAACAGCAGAGCCACCCCATTAGCAGACTTGTGTTCAAACTTCGTACATTCTTGCAAATGAAACTCATGTCTTCCACAATGCCATAAAACCTGGTATCATCACAGCCCAGTTAAAATCTTTGTGCCGGTAGACAGAAAGAAATGAAGGAATAGATGTGGCTAAACAAATTTAAAAGATATGCGAATGGCATTTTTAAATGTAAAGTTCTTTGTCTATATGGGAAAGTTGTATGTGTTAGTCCTACAGACAGTGAAGTAATAAAAATAATAACAGTGTTTGTTTACCTTGTGTACCTGTGTTTTCTGGCTCCAGCTCTAAGCGGGGAGCTTCCAACCCACTCCTAGCAGAACAGAGCCCATACTGTTTGATTTAAATTGAAAGATTTCTTAACTTGAACTCTCTTGACTTTATCATTAGGATTTCTTCCTGCTGGGTCACTCAATCTCTGCCTCCAGTGGAGCAGGCATGTAGTTATAATTGACCCTCTTGCTATATCCTCTCACCTGTAGCACTGAATCTGCTGAAACAACCCTGGGTCTACATAGGGTTCTGGGAACCTGAACCCAGTGACAGCAACCCACTGTGGTACATACAGCTCATGTGACGAAGTTGAACAGAAAAATGAGTTAAAATGTTTCAAGTATTGAAAAAAAACCTGACAAAAAAACCAAAATAAAATAAAATATTAACCAACCCCAATCTACCCATGTTTTAATGAAAGAGAAAAAAAGGAACCATTAATAATTCATTTTAATCATTAAACTAAATGTCAGATAAATATCTGGAGTTTGGTATCAATGCCTCATACTCCGTGACTCTGTACAGTGGTTTTCAAAAATTCTGACAGTGTGTTTTTCATTTAACAGCAGCAAAAGTCCCATCTATAGGTGGAGACCTTTGTTTCTCTGTCACCTACAGGCCTATGGTTACTGCAAATAAGGGCTATTAAATGTGCGGTTTACAAAACATTAGTATTTCATATTCCTCTACATTAATTACTAATGGAATGCAATTAACTGATTCTCTCATGAACTGTGATACCAGATATAACGAGCCTGATTCCTTTCTCTCTCACTGTGGCATAAATTAGCAGTAACGTCATTAATGTCAATAACATTATGTTGTATAAAAAGGATGAATGGATGAAAATAGAGAAGAGTTAGGACAACCTAATACCAGGGCAACACATCAGAACAATATATCAAGCTAAGGAATAACAGAAAAAAAATATTTTATTGGACTAATACATTTTTAAAAACAGTGTTATAAAAATGTGTTCAAAACTGCATTCATTACATTTCTAAAAGCCTTAAAAAATGCAAGACCAGCCAGAAATGCAGTTTAGTGAATGCTACCTAATGTCTTGGCAATCCACTGCTGAAAGGTAGCACTGAGCACAGAATTTAGTGTTTCAAATTTCACTTTAATGGATTAACTTTTCTCCCTCATATTAATTTAAAATTTCACCTTAATTCACCTAAGCTGCGTGTTTGAGTTTTGTAATTAAATGTAAATACTTCTAAATTTTTTAAAACATCTGGTTTGAAGCCTCTAAGAAGGTAACATCTAGTCTTAAAAATGCCATATATCTGGAAAAAAATATTAAAGTGTTACTCACAAATAACAAGATTTGTGTGACTTCGAAGGTCACAGGCAAAACGTTTAATTCCCATGACTGCTGTCTAGTATCTTCCTAAAACAAAGACCAGTGCCACAGCCTCCTGATAGTGGGCTTTTAGGCACAGTCTCCAAAGGTCATGATCTTAAATGTGACAGGAATTAAGAAATTTACAAACCTTTATTAGAGGCTGCAGTTTGGCACACAGCTAGTTAAAGGCTCCATGTGTTAATAAGTTGTCCATGATTCAGAAGATCTCTATTTATCAAGATCCAAACTGTACAGTCTGGTTGGAGGCAAATAAGAATGGATAAGAAGAACAAGAAATACCATCCCCCTCTGGATACACACCACTGATTCTTTTGCACCTACCAAGTAGAAGGACTTGACAAGATATATTTGTTTTTCAGTTAATATTCATAAAAGGTGTGAATAGGATTCAGAACTTTTTAGTACAAAGCAAATCCAAACAAAAGGAATACTCAAATTAAAACTCTTTCATTTTTTCAAGACACAGCAGCCTTTTCTAAGCTTTATTAGAAAATTATCATGCCAGCTGTCTCTTTTCCCTGACTGTTATTCACACAATATGCCTCTCTCTTGTTTCTTTTCAGCTTTGTACATGTATAATAATGAGTTTTCTAGAATGGAAAACCCAGTGGAATATTAAAATTGCAAAGAGCAGCTCTTCGAGTTAATTTCACCAAAGTGCATCACAACATAATACAATGTAGTAAGAATGAATTTCTAATAGGAATTCATTCATGGAAAAATTAATTAAAGAAAATGTTATTGCTAATATAGCTTTTCATATATGTACTGTTATGTATAGGCAATAATAAAAGCTAAACATTTTAAAAAACCAAACTGCTCATGACATCCTTCCTGGCCTGGATCATTAACAATATCTTTTCACAATACCATAGCAAATATTGACTTAAGAAATGTACACTTATTATGATATTATTGAAATACAAAGCATGGGGAAGCCCACTCCCCACAGTTACATTTTATCAAACAATAAAGTAAAAAAAAAAATCTGCTGTACCATTACCAAAATGAAAGTTATAAGAACAATCAAGATTTCATAATGATATTCACTTAAAAAAAGGTAAAAATACAATGGAATTTCCTAATGAACAAAAAAGAGACAGTGTCAATGTGTAAGAAGATTGGTTTATTATATATAAAGAATGAGAACACCTCAAGGAGTAAAGTAATGGAGGTAGGATGAAATTCAATGCAGTGAAGGCTATACAGCTAGAGACTAATAAGAAATTATACTATAAGCCAGAAGTACAGCAAACTGATAAGGGAAGGAAAAGACATATAGGGTAATACAGATAAACTTCCAAAAATAGCAAATATGATCACAGGTAGGATACATCAATCAGTACATTCCCAGAGGAGATTAAGAAAACATTTATAGGACTGCATAAAGCACTGACAAAGCCCTGTCTGGATTTCTGTGTACAAGAGTGAATTGGAAAAGATGCAGAGAAGTATATTACAATAATTAGGAAGGGACATACTATCAAATAAAAGGAACCTGTATGAATTACCTTTTTTAGAAAAGTAAAAAAAAAAGCCTGCAGATAAAAATGTTTGTTCAAGGGAGAAAAATCAAGCTAAAAGGCAGTGCTGGACCAGAAACAAATGGCCATGAACAAGATCAAAATAAACTGGTCATGAAGAAATTTAGCCTAGAGATTAGAAGGCTTCTAACCATCAGAGAATCAAAGCACAGAAACAGTATCCCAAGGTAAAAAATGCCTACTTTTATTCTGGAATGCGATACATTGTGAAAAGGTTATGCAAAATAATTGCCTGTGATAGAAGAGGACCAGGCAATATGTTTCAGGAGATTCCTTCCAATCCCAAGTTCTTAAATTCATATTCAGCTATGCAAATTATGCTTGCTCTACGTCAAACAGCATAGATACACCTCTATGTTTCTCATAAAGACAAAATGTTTTCCTGGTTTTCTGTAGTTTGTTTTTCTGCCTGTTTCAATTATAACCTTCAATGCTTTTGTACTTTTTTTCCCCCTAATAGGCTCAAACCTGCCTTAAATATTTGCTCATGAACCACATTTAGACATCCGACTTGTCCTAGGTAATCGCTGCTCCTATTATGCACCACTTCTGTAGCAAGGACAACTAGAAGCAATCCCAAAACAAAGTAGCCTTTACCTTGGTAGTAACATTTTCATTGTGAGAAATTCAAGTTTTAACCTCCTTAAGCAAAGGGCAAATCAGACTTGAGACCTTACATACTACATGAAAACTCTCGATACAACCCACACAAATATAACTAAGTTAAGACATACAAAAAGAAAGCAGCTTTTTAAAGGAGTCAGCTCAGAGGAGAATAGGAGGCATGAGATACCTAGAGATGGCTACAAAGTGTGGAAGCTGAGGAGGTGGGACCGGCTCCCCATCGTCCTGGGCAAGGTGGCAAAAAGGACAGGTAGGGAGAAAAAGCTTGAAGTCCCACAGATCTGCTCAGAATTTCTACTGATCCCAGACAACTGTCTGTGAACCTCTGACTAGAGGCTCCCTGAACAGCATGCACGCTATTTCATACCCTTCGCTGAATTGCCTCAGCATGCTCGTATACTGTCTATGTCACAAAAGCACATCACCAAACACTCTGGATTCTACCTTGGAGGCTTTTTCTGAATATATGTACCCAGATTTAACTTTCTGAAGATTTTAAACACAAGTTCCAAATGTTTAGCCACATGCAGGAAAGCAAGTAATGAACAGACAGCGATCAGAAGAGGCTAGACTGCTATGATCACAGAGAGACAGGCTGATAAACCTGTTGCTGGCAAGCTGCTTCCCCCCCACCTTTTTTTTTTTTAAGTATGCAAAGTACTGTTCAGAATATCTGATAAATAGAAAAGAAAGTCAAATAATGGATAATTTTCCTGGAATATATTACAGATTGCTATTCATTCATATGTCAGCTTTATTTAAATCTGTGAGAAATGAAAGTGATCTGAAAAGACTCACTGTGCACAAAGTTACATATTTAAAAGCAAGTTTACAAATCTGTATTTTAGTCCTTTGAAGCTTTTTGCAGCTTTTACTTTTATTTCAAGGCCTACAGACATGTTCTTTTTTTGTATCGTCTAAACATTAAAATTGCAGCTCCCTTAGGATGAATGACTTGTGCTCTGAGTTGACTTTTTATCAATCATGTTAATTTGGAAATAAGCTATTGGTTTGACTTTTTATTCATCATAGTCAAAAGTGGATTGTGTTAGCCCTGTCCCATTTGCCCTTAATTAACAACCACTGAATCCCCATATTAATTAGCAGAGCTGTTAGATATTTTACATCACTTCACTATAGTGGATAATTAAAAGTTCCATTAATGAAACTCTGGTATTCATAATTTGTATAAACCTATTATGAAACAATAAACATGATGACACTATGGCTGTTTACATACTTGTTTATTGATATGATACTGCCTTAATTTAAAAATAATTCACAGCCTTATACAGGCTTTAAAGTGGTGGCTTTAGTTTAATTCATCCAGTACATAAAACTGCTGAGATGACTGACTTAAATACTTCCTGAAACAGCCCAAGAAATAATTGCCACTATTGGAAATGAGCAACACTTGGTGTATGTGTTGTTTTGGGGAAATTTTTTTTTGTACATTTACAAAACCAAACCTTCATTTTTATTTATAATGCAGAGCAAGAGACTGATTGATTCCTGTTTGTGCACAGGAGGTGCAATCCAGAAGACAGCAACTTTAAATGACAGCTACAGCTTAATTGGCATCATCCAAGGGAAGCTGTCCTGCTGAAGCACTGAACCATCATTTCCCTAAGGCACCTTGGCCTTGCCACATTCCCAGTCAGCACCACTTTTGCATTTTCAGATAAAAGTGCCTCAGGGCCCTTTGCTGGAAGATCTATGCCAAGGACCTCTGAAACCATGAAGTCCAACGCCTTAAAACTTTTTGTCAGAGTCTTTGATGAAAACAAAGTAGAGATTTATGTTCATAAAAATTTGCACAGGTGACAATTGTCAAGGATGCTCAGGTGACAGTGACAAGATATTAAAAGCTGACTTAATCCTGCTTACCTTGTACCCACAATATATCTTCTGAGGATTAACCACGAAGCCATTGGGTTATTCATGAAAATTCAATTAATGCAATTTGATCCATTTCAAAACTCTACCAGATAGGCTAAAAAGTGGTAGAATTATGATTTGCAAGGGAATTTACAGTTCCCAAGTTGCAAAGGGGACAACAAATCATAAATGCAACCCCTTGGACAAGAGACACCAAATTTATTTTCAGATACTTGCACCAAACCTTTCTTCGAGGGTAGAGTTTATGTCTATCCGCTTCCCTAATAGTACTTCCATTGTTTTAAACTGTTTTTTATAAAACTTTGGTCATTGATTTCAAGGGCCTCCAAGACCTTCTGTGAAATTTGCTGTTACATCAGATTTTGAAAACCAATTATGTTAAAAATTGCCAGCTCAAATCAGTGCAGCAACAGAGTACTCGCAACCCACAAAGATGTTAATTCCTTATCTGTTATGCGTTTTCATCCTAGGTTACAGTCTCTAATCACCAATCAATATTTCTTTTTGAGACCATTTCAAAATATGGGGTTAAAAGCCTATTCCCCAAGATTTTGAAACCTTCTTTGTGAAATAAGCAACTACTTCTTTGATTTAAATGGCAAAATACAATGACATTTCATACCAGCCCTGGAAAAAAAGAAAAAATCTAGGATGACATTCAAGAAGTCATCACAGTTTCCTCACCAAAGAAATTCATTTAAATTTCAAGTTTAAAGTTAAATCTAATTCTGCAACCCTTTTTAATTAAGCAATCTTTAGCTCTTTTCACTGAGGATTTGTTATTCCCTGCTGCATTCTCACTAGGACTGGTTAGATTTGCCGAGTTTAATTTTTATCACAGTTCTCTGGCTTTCTACCTCTGTCATGTACTCCCAGGCAAAAACCACCTGTTAAAAAGCCCTACAAGCTTTCATTTGTAATAAGAGGTTAAAAATTAGAGAAAAGCAGCAGAAATGTATGCCAGCTCTGACATTCCCTCAGGAAACATTGCAAGTTAGGGAAATTTTTCAATATTATGAACTAAAGGCTTGGGCTGTCATTTCCGTGGGAACTGCTGATATTCTGCTGCTATGACTTTTGTGCAAATGAAACTCTGTGTGGGTGAGAACTGTATTTAAGTAGAGTGGCTGTGAATTTATAAAATGCAGACAAGATGTTCTCCTGCAATTTAACAATTTAGTAAGAATTTGCAATTGCAAACAAACAGGAAAGATACCTCAAAGCCAACTTATCAATATGCAGGTGAAAGACAGCAGAAAAGAGTAGCTCCCACCAAAAACCTCTCTTCTCCACTCATTCTTTCAACTAAATGTATACTCATATCACAAAGTAATGCGCTAATGTAAGTCAGATACAATAAGAAATAATATCTACTTAGTATATCAACACCTTGAAATGATGTGCACCTCTTGAGTTGTGGTTTGTAGGAAAAAGATACATCTAACACTATATTCTGATTCTATAATTTATTGTTCTTATGTTTGAAATTCAAGATGGTGACTCACTTTCCAGTACATTTTCAACACAATACAATATTGATTCTGTGAAATAATTTCTTAAAGCTACATAGAGTTTCCAACATACAGGTATTTTGATCTTCTCCATCACTTATACTTTGTAATCCTTTGGAAGTAGCTATGGGCATATATTTTGTAATATTCCTTAAAATCTACCTAATATTTTCTACAAAGCCCTATTTTGAAGGATTTTGAAAAAGTTGATTTATGAAACATCTGAACTTAATTTTGAAATCAGAACTATTTTAACCATTTTTCTAAAGGAAGAATAAAAACACACTTCTCATTATTGACTTTTTAAAAGTTTGTAACCCCTCTATTTCAACAGCAGCTGAGAGGAATAGGAATCTTGGCAATAGCAGTATAGCTGATTTGCAGGTATGCATTTTAGTGGCGTATCAAAAATCCATTTTTAACTGTGTAAGCAATAAATATGCTGGTATCAATTACCTTGTTACAGAAGGATTTTGACTGCTTTTCTTTATTATTAGTGAAGAAATATACTAGTCACAATGAGTAAGGCACAAGAACGCAGTTTTCAGAGTGTAGATTAATATAAATAATAATCTGGTGAAAAGAGGGAAAACTCACACCTCATTTTATATTCTAAGCACGAATATTTAGACTCGCTTTCACTATTGCTATATTTAAAATACCTTCCCTATAATCAGCGCATCACATTGACACATGCTAGTGGTGGATACGACCCTTTATCTACAGCAATGCTTCATTCATAAGCAAAATACAGCCAATTCAGATGCAAGACACTATCAAGCATTTCATAGAAACAACATGACATGACAGTACTTCAGAAGAGGAAGTGAAGAAGATAATTAATTGGAACTTTGAGAGAAATTTTTGGAAGAATATAATTAGCTGGATTGGAACACAGCCAGAACACTAGGACTACAAACTCTTACTCGTGAGAAATGAACCTCAAGATATTTAAGTGAAAAAGGTTGTACCCATTGCTGACTTTCCAAGAAACAATGCAAGATGCTATTAACCTAAGCGTCAAGTACACCTGAAAGTAAATTGCAGTAGTTAGGATTTAGTTGTTTCGTACTAACTCAAGCATTACTCAGTTAAAATAAACACCTTTTCATTAGATTTGATGAAATCCCTAATGATTTCTTTAAGACTAAAAAAATACAACTATTTTATTGGAGAAAAACAGTTGCAGACTCATAGGTCTTAGATCACCTGAACTGACCCCCTGCTTGTTCTATTTGAATAAAGATGACTAGGACTATCAAAGTCCATGATGGGTACACTTTTCCTCCTTTAGCTATTTTAACTTTTCTACAGAACAGAATTTAAGGCATTGGTTTTCATTATTAAAAATGCTGCAATAAAGATAATCAGAGTAACATCCCATGCTGTGATAAAGTAATAAACAGAGCAAAGAAATTAAAAGAACAATTGAAAAACCTGAAGAGCTATAATGACTTTTTATTAGAGACGCTATGGACTGTATGCCAACAAGGTTGCAAACTGAAGTTGAGCCTCTCACCCTGTACATGTATACTGTCATTCATCCTGTCAGCTCATTCTCCATTGTGACCCTGTAGATACTCATTAAATGAAGGGGTCTTAAGTGAGTAGGAGATGGTGAACGGAAGACAATACAACATAAACCAGTTCAGTAAGCATGCTGAAAATTTTAAACTGTGTTATAGAGAACTGCCATCTGGGATGCTGGAACACAAAGAAAAGGAGCATTTGGAGTTGTGAATATGGATCTGGTATGGTGCATATTGTTTCTACTTCTATGGATTCACCACCCTTCAAGCCAGCGTAATCTATTTCCTGTAAGTCCACAAGGCAAGGATCAGGGATTGTAAATCAAACCTCTTTTGCAATATTTTCTGCAATTTGCTATTGAGCTATATAATTGCTATAGATTGTATCCCCTACCTAAAGGCAGGTTTTGCTGGCTCCTGAGCGTAGTTCATTGCCTCACATACTCGAGGATGAGCAAACCTTTCCTCTGCCTCCATGTCAACACTTTTTGCAACAACACCTTTCTGTCCGGCATGACAGGAGATTAATGTAGATTAATTTTGGTTCAGTCTTTACCCTTCAGCCTACCTCCACAGATATCCCCACCAGAAACAGAACTACACATAGCACACCCTACATGGCTGTAAAGATTCACAAATGCCCCACAGTAGCAAGGCATTTTTGTGAGTAGCAGTAGATCCTTGCAGGTTATAGAAATGATATTTTTATAATGACTGTAGAGGTGTGCATATGTAGATGAAAGGAAGAGAGAAGCCCAGCCAAGTCTCACTCATCTGGTGGCAGACAATTTCTTCATTCTGCACTTATTTTAAGGCAGTTTTTAAAAGCATCTGCACCTATGAAGAAATACTCAGTGTGTATTTCAAGAAGACATTTAGAATCACACAGTTTGACAGCAGAAAAGTGGGTAGAAATCTCTCCACCCAAAGAGTGGATGGCCTTTCAATTAATCCTTGGAAACGAACACACGCCCCCCTGCCCTTGATTTTAAACTGTAAAAGAATTCTGCTCTGCATGGGGTTATCTATTAAACATGTACTATGCCTAAAGCAGGCCACTGAAAACCAAACAAAAAGCAACTAAAAAGGGATTACCTGAAAATTGCTATTTCTGTATTTTGACTGAATAAGTAGAGGAGTGCTTCCCTGAATAAGTATTCGGAGCCTGTCGCCCTTACCCTGCCCCCCCTCAAAAAAAAAAAAAAAAAAAAACCAAAAAAAACACACAACACAAAACAAAAAAAAAAAAACCAAACAAAAAAACCAAAACAAAACAAAAAACAAACAAAAAAACCAACTTTAATTTTGCTGTGTATCCTGTCTATAAACATCCATCCTTGTTGTGACAGGTCCAGAAGAATTTGAGACTTCTGTCACATCCCAACATCTGCCTCCACAGCTGACTCTGCATACACACTGTACTGCCAGCTGTACATCATAGCCATAACAACCTGGGTAGCCAATACAGCACGGTGAGCATTGCTAAATACCATCTCAAAAAGCAAGACTATCAGGCACGTTACTGCTTAACCACGACACTGAGGTCTGAAATAAGGTCAAAAATAGGATCACGCCACCTTGCAAATTCCTTCCTGTTCTCTCCTAATGTAACTGGAAGTTAAATTTAAAAGCTCAAAATACCAGTCTTAGTTTCCTGTCTTGACCATAGAGCACATATTAACAAAGAACAAATTATTCTAGGTTTTGATCTAAAGCACATTCCTTGGGAAACAAAGCATCACTGCGTTATATCACAGAGGTTTATTTTCTGTGGCATTCAGCTCAGAATGTTCCTTCAAAAAATTTATAGCCGCATTAAAGTGAGTCCTTGTGAGGAGAAAGAGACTGGCTGGAAGAAGAGGTGAGTATAGTTTCAGGCTGTGTCAAGGCTACAGATTTCTGCCAGCATAGCTGCAATGGTCCTGGATAAGAACTGGATAAGAACTGGTTAAATCCCTGAAAAATTACTTATTATGGGAAAAGTTCCCTAGCATACTTGTAATATAAATCTTACAGACCAGCATAAAGTGCAGCAACTCCATTGTAATGTTATCCTGGAAAAGAGTTTCTACTATATATGTAGACCTAGTACACTAAACTTGAGACTGATTCATTCCACTTCTGTGGAAAAGTTATTCATCATATTCTTGCTTTTTGTCTTCTAATTTTAAAATTTCAGCTTCTCTAACTCAGAAAAATCTATTCTTCAAAGAAATTCAGTCAAATGACACCTGGCAGGTCAGAAATGCACAGTAAACATGACATTGAAAAATATTCAACAAACTTTGGATTAATGAATTCTTAACTTGACACTTTACTGCATATAGTTACTCTTCTCTTGGAAATTAGGCTGCAGAATGACACAGTAGGAATAAAATGGTGAAAAGAGAGGTCAGTAGCAAAGCTGAATCAGACCTCCCTGAGCTAGCATCCAAGCTGGTATCATCACTGCACACAGCAGTGCCAAACTGACTCATTCAGAGCAGGACTGAGTGTCTCAGTACCTGCAGCCTATTTCCCATCTATCAGCTGGATAATCTACCCCAGAATAATTGAGACACTACTGTACTAATTTTCCATCCAAGAGTGAGCTTGGCTTTGAGTGCTGTGATAGTGACTTTGCAAAGGCTGATTTACCAATGATCTAAAGAAGCAAGTGTACCACTTTAATTTCCATTATAAACACAGAAAAGGATTTATTAAAGTCATCCACACTGATATTTCTACCACTACAAAGTCAGATAAAAACTTGGAAGAATCCTTGATTTAATTTTAGGCAAATCTGATCTCTGAATTTCCCCCCTTTAGAAAATTTGAGTAAACAGCTACCTTCACAGCATTCTTACAGTTATCTTATCACAAAGACACATAAAATGCTTAATTTTTAGACAATTTAACTGGAATGTTTTTGTTTTCATGTAAATTTTATAGAACGTTTCCTAAGAAAGAACTCCTCACTAGACAAATTCTATTTAAGACATCTTAAGTTTCTGTGAAGGATTTTCTGAACTTTGGCTACAATATGTTCCTGAATTCATTTCATCCTTTGTCAGCTGCAACTCCAGTCCCTACAATCAAGGGATGGGTCTCTCAGATAAAGGGGTTCATATGTTTTTACTCTCTACAGACTGGCTGCAGTAGATGGTAAAATACCTGGCAATCTTAAGATACAATGGAAGAACACCATTAAAGTGGAAATGTATTTTTAATAAACTGGCTCTAAATTTCCTTATATGCATCATAAGCTCTTGTATCCCCAAAAGGGCTTATTAGATTCAGATAAAATGTTTTAGAAAATTCCTATCACCTAACTACCTTAAGCTGTATTAATCATTTTAAATTCCACCCAAATCATGAGCAAAAAGTCTGCTCTCATCTAATGAATATAAATGCTTTCCCTTCCATAGCTAAATTTCTTGGGCTGAAGTTTTACAAACATTTAACGGGAGATGTTCACAGAAAATCCATTAAACAAATAAAAGGTTATGTGTGCAAATTTCCTGTGCAATATGTGGTATGGAAATTCATTGCCTTTATTGCTTAGCATTTTCTTTTCAAATATCAGCATAGGATTTTAAGTATTTAAAAGTCATTCTTTTGATACTTTTGATTTTATTTATATTTTTTACATCTCTCTACTCATAATATCACTTTAAAATTATTTCCTTGCAAATCATCCCAAGCCTTCCCTAACCAAGCAAAATAAAAAAAAAAAAAAAAAAAAAAAAAGAGGAATGGGACAGAAATCACACAGGTCAGCAGTGATGGTCTATGGACAAATATCTTAATTCATTCACCTAGATCCCTCCATAACATGTATACCACTGAAATGCAGATGTTTGGCGTGAGATTAAATTCCCCAGCTCCGAGATTTGCTGTTATCTAACTAAACAGCACTGAATTCAGGCAGGTTTGATTCTGTCTTTCAGACTCTGAAATCTCTGATCAGAAGAACTTTCTCTTTTCTTTGAGGTCCACAGACACTGTTCTTTCCCATTTTATAATCTGTATTTATGTTGAGCTGCTAGTGGGTATCACATAATGCCATGGGTATAAATGAGAGAAGTATGCAGATGACACTTACTTATGCATTAAACTCTGGCCAGCTGTCCCAGTGTAAGATGAAACCTGATGAAAGCAGCTGGCTGAAGTGAAACCTAGATCACAAGATACCAGATTAATCAAGGATTAATGGTAAAGGCACTGGACTGGGATTTGAGAATTCTCTGTTCAGTTCCTGTTTCTACTCCATTTGTGACCTTAAGTAAATCATTCAGTCCCCAGAACCCCAAGAGGTAATTAGACACCAAGTTTCCAAGGATTTCAGTGTCCAAACCTAAGTGGATCCAAACGCTAATTAAACTTGGCAGATCTGACCTAAGCCAAACCTGTCAACACCAAGACTATCCTACCTGTCCCGGTACATGTCATTATGGGAGTCTTATCTTTTGTCAAGGCTATGGCAGGGATGCATCACCTCAGCAACCTTGATGGACTCCTCTCAATTAGACCAGAAGTCTAGGAAGCCAACATGTCATTCAGGCTCACAGCACAGAAAAACAGCTCATGTGCAAGTTTAACACTCTCTTTGCAAGGCACCCACAAAATATATTTCTGGAATACTATAAATGAATTCAGTTAGATGGAAAACCAAAGGAGAGGCAAACCAGTTAACCTGAAAAGAACAACTCTGCCTTCTCAGTGTGAATAAGGTATGAACTCTCCGGCGCCACTTAAATGGAAAGTGCAGGAATAGAAACAGATGCACAAAGCAGCTTCTTCCATCCTTTTCTGACTGGCAAGTATGCTAAAAATTCAGACTACTTACATTCAGAGAAACACTAATGCAAGAGCTTCCTCAGCATATTACCTAGCACTCTGGGAACTCCCTCTTCTTAAAAGCTGAATGACTGGCTCACTTGAATAGATAGGATATTTTAAAAAGTTCAAAAGGATTCAGTGCCCAAATGCAAGAGGAAAAAGTAGTTTAATGTTTAACTCTTTTAAGCCTTCTGTGAAAATCCGAAACTGTATTCCCAGGTGAAATACAGCTTTGAGTTTATAACTCCTAACTTTGCACATACTTTCTGTATTAGTAATAAGAACTCCAATAAAACTCATCCATGCAATACACTCACTGAAGCCAAAGAAATTACAGCGATGACTACTTTGGTCTACTGTCTCTTAATTAGCTTCTTTCACATTCAATTGACTGTGTTTTAGCTAGCTCTACAAAATGAAAGGTTATTGTATATAGAGCAACTTATTTGCCACAGATGTGCTAGTTTTAAATCATACTGATCTCCAGAAGACACTGCACCCGGATCTCTCCATCTCTGCACAGGAATAGAACGTAGCTGCCCTGTGGCTCAGGCAGCTGGACTGTGCAGAAGGTTCTCTGCAGGTCTGAAGATTTGCAGCTGGGAGGAGTTTGGCCACAGGCACAGGGCAGGTATGCTGCCAAACATTGCCTCCTAAAGCCAGAGGAAGATGAATACTTCCACAAGCAGTATCTGGTTTTTCATCTCCACTGGCAAAATTCTGTTTGAAGAGCACCCTAGAGACACATACTAGCTAGGAAGCATTTGATGCTGGAAGTCTCCCCCGGGGCAGGGAGAGGCAGAACTTCTGCAGTTACAATGAGGGGCACAGGGACACTTACTGACCTTGTTGGATGTTAGGATCTACATAAATCTCAGGGAAGCAGAAAGTTTTAAAGGCTATATCCCTAGAGTCTTATACAGACAAGAAAAAATAATATATATACTTTTTTTTTCCCCAAGCTGCAGAAACTCAGTACATACACTAATGAGAAAAACCATATGCAATTTCTTGGCCTTACCATATATATACTCCCCAAAAGTATACAAAGTGTCACATGTGAATTTAGACACAGATGGATTTCTATCACCAAATATTAACAAGTCTGAGCAATCTTTTTTGAATACAAAACTCATTTATTAGGCATTTGTGAAAAGGTTTGAGGTTCAGAGTTAACACCCAACAGCAGTTCAAATGCTCATGCAAGTCGTCTCATAACTACCCTCCACCACAAAACACTCTCATGCTTCCACACAATTCTCTTCAATCCATCCTTCTATATCTGAGAACAGGACCTGACATCTCTTCCTTCCCACTTCATATCTTTTATTTTCTGCAAACTAAGTGGACCAGCACTCCGTTCTCCAGAGACCACCCAGGCAGTCCTCTTGGTTTTGAGCTCTCTGGATACATTCCCACAGTGAAGCCTTGCTCATACAGTCCACTCCTTCAACACATCTTAATAATGCATAGAAATGCATAGAATTCTCTCACCTTATTCCTACTTTCCATCATCAAGATTCTTCTGTTCTTTAAACTTTACATACTTTGGGGCTTAGAACACAGTGTAAAATGAAGTGTTTTGCAGATCCAGACAGTGGTGGAAGGGTAGAGTGGACCCTTATCTAGATAGTTGTTTGGTTTTGGTTTGGGTTTTTGATGTGGTTTTTTGTTTGTTTTTTTTTTTTTTTTTTTAATACAGTTGCTTCAAGATTTGGGTAAGCATTCAGGATGGGTTTTCATAGCTATTCAGGAAAATTCATATGATATTTTAGTTTAGCTTTAGTTCCTAGCACACTCACTCAATATTTCTTTGTGCTTGCTTAAAATTTAGACTTGCCATTGTTTTTAATGGGTACACATTCAAAGACATGACTTTCATAAAAGGTTTGTAAGAGAACACAGAAACCAAATATGATGAAGGAGGTTCACTACTAAAGCCGTGTTAAGGAGATATGATTTCAATGGAGACAAAAGAAATCTAGCAGTGTAATTCCATATGGTAAATCAGGTACTGAAACTTAAGAACAGTAAGAAGACTGAAAATAACTACAGCAAAGGAGGACAAATCTTTTTGGTTTTTTGCTCCCATAAACACATTATAGTGACATTCTGCAGAAGTTTTACAATCCCTATAGCTCTACATATTGTAGAAGGAATAGCTTTTTTTTTTTTTTTTTTTTTTTTGCCTTTTTCAGGATAGTCATAGTATTTCAGAGACTTACACAGCTGGAGCCCAGCAAGGCTTTGAGCATTACAGCTTCTAACTGCCATCCTCAAATACGTCCTTTATATTTTAAATACATATATAAATAAAAAAGGAGTAGAAAGTTAAAAATCCATTTTTAAAATCCTTCTCTCAGGAATATAACCCAGAGTGATAAAGAACAAGGCATTTATCTTCATTTGCAGGGAACGACATAACACAACTTAGTCTGCTTTGCTTTGCCACTTGTGAATTGTGTCAGCACCCCAAATGTATGAAAATCAACACTGCTATTGTACTCATCAGAACCTGTTTCTTCCTCTCTCGCCATATATATATATTTATTTATCTTTTTTTCATCTTCTAAAAGGCACAAACAACCTGTCAGATATATTCAAGCATATGCAAAATTCTAACTAGACAGACAAAAATAATCTTTGTTCTCTTCCCCATGTGCTCTGTGGGAGTTTTGTCTTGTTTGTATGATTGATCAGTTTGTATTTTACTTCAGTAAAATCATTTTTCAAACACATATATGCAGTTTGAAAGCAGAAGAAAAATATTTGAGCCAGACCATTTACTGGACAAAGCAGAGGCAATACAGAGCAGAAATGCAATGTTTAACAGGATCGTAAAATGCCCCACCAAATAATGTTAGAATGCTTCTGAGAAATAATGGGGTTTTGTCCCCAGTACTCTAGTACTCAGGGGTTTATGTTAACATAAATCCCCCCCACGCCAAAAAAAAAAAAAAATCACAAGATTTCTAATAGCCCTTCTATTTTCTCTGAAAAATTAAGTCTTTGGGGGATGGAATGGCAAATGAAACATCAGAAAAATCGGCAGAGTAAGTTAAAGCCAGCAATGAATGCATCAGTCACCTTCAGAAAAGGTCACATTTCTTTTGATCATTCTTTGGTATACTGTAATAATAGAAGCATACTAGTACTTCCCATGTCTTCCTCTTCATGTTTTGTCTTTCCCTATGACCTTACAAAGATACCCGCTATGCATTCTTATTTTGCTATCAGAGTACAGTAATGCTTTTTTTTGTTGGCAATGAAGGTGACAGTCATGCAACTGTACGACTTGGAAGATAGTTCCTTGCTTTTACCTTTGGCAACCTTTAAATTAATTTGTTAATTGTTAAGATTGCTTCTTATAACTTACACCTTAGCTTCCCTTTTTTTTTTTTAAACACCGTAAGTTGTCAAAACTTACATGCCTTGTACATCTCAAACTTATGTCAATGGAAGCCAGTGAGAGATTGAGACATGCAGAATGCAGAATTAAATTTATCATCCATTAATTATTTTTAATCCATAGCAATTCTTCAGAGTTCTTTACCACAAATGTACTGTACAGACTATGCATTTCCTCATCAGAATTTACTTTTGCAGAACACTCACCTAAAACAAATTACTTATATTTTCTCCATTTTAGTTATGGAAATATTTGCTGAATTGGGTGAAACTTTACAGCATTTTACAGTTGGAGGTTTAAAAACCATGGAAGTGAAAGATATCAATGCAACATTGCAAACATTTTTGTACAGATTCCCAAAGCTAAAATTGTACTTCATCCCCAGTGTAACATTTTTTCCTTGTGAGAATGCACATATTCTGCTAATCATAATCGTCACCGCATACTATTTCACTGCTGAATGACGGGGTAAAGGATCTTTCATTCCTAAAATAGCTATGATTTTATAAGTGTACTCATCAGCTAGTTTAGACAGTGTAATTTAACTGAAGTCAATCACTGAAAAACTATTAAGAAACAAATTTGAAAAAGAAGTGTGTAGCAACAATGCAGTAAACTATCTCACAGTCTTCTGCCTTAACAATATTTGTTGCTTTTGCAACATGTAACTTGCTCATTTTTCTAGACAGGAATTTTTAGAAGCCTCTACGAATAATTCACAGTATCAGTAGTAATCAACACAGCAGGAGTCACCATCTTTAACATTCCTCTTTTTTTCTAAACCATATTGGTGTTTACCTAGAAGTTTAAAAGGCAAATCCTGTAATTTCTGGAAAAAAGTAGGTTTCTTTTCCAGTATGTTTTCTAGATATCCACCCCTTACTCTCTGACACTCTGGATGACCTTAGGCATTTCAGTTGACCTCTGTAAACCTCAGTCAGCTCAGCTAGAAGGCAGAGTCCCTTTGAAAAGCAGATGTTGCATCAGTGCTGAGTTTTCTTGGATAAATGCATTTAAAATTAAAAGGAAGCTATGACTGTTCAATGACCTTTCAGTACACTTAATGTCAAGGGCCTTTCTTTTGGAGACTAAGTGTCTATCTGAAATTACTAATGCAATTTTAAAAAGGAAAAAGGAAAAAAAAATCAAATTGTAACAGCTCAAATACAAACACAGACATAGGGATTGCATTTTCATTCATACTACATGCGTTGGTTGTATCACACCTTTTCTCTTGGTCTATTTCAACATAATGCATTTATAATAGTGCAACATCTTATATTCATGAAGCTTTTCATTTTAAGTTCTATATTTATGCTGGATCTTTCATGCTGAAACATCTCAAAATACATCCAAACTTAAACTCATACTCAGACAATACACACTAGACCAAAGTCTGTAACATCATGAACATAGACAAACAGCAAATTGACAGAAAGCTAAGAGACAGTGTTGGCTATGTGGAAGGAAAAAAAAAATATATATATACACACACACAGTTTTGTGTAATGAGGATACAATCGCCCATAATATCCCCAGGCCCTGCCATCTGAGCATGGATGTTTGCACTTGTCAGGTACTGATTCCACATGCTGCGCTGAGCAGCTGTGAACCACAAGCATAGTGAGCAGAGCAGGGTTTGGTGGCTTGAATGACTGACAACTCCAGGGCTGGGGAGAACTCTGGCAGTGGCTGAAGCAGTCCCTGAAGTGGGCAGGAGTAGGTGTGCATCAGCTCCTCCATCAATGACTCAGCACATACATACACACACACTTCAGTGTAATCTCCTCTGGACTTAAAATCCTTTAAATCACTGCCTGCTCTTCTCATGGTTTTATTCCCTTGCTTTTGCCTTTAAGGCAAGAGAGTACATTGTTCACCAATTTTTTTTCCAAGTCCAGCAAATCAGGATTTTTTTATTCGTCTAGTATGTGAAATCAGTTACCAAAGAGTTATTTTCTAACTACATCTACACATGTCTTCATTTATATGAAACCACTTTAGTGCAACTCCCCAGGAAGTATTGTCTTAAGCCAGGTCAAATTCTGCTTACTATTATATCCTCTGTTACTCAAGTGCAACTACTTTTAAGGCATAAACACAGCGCTATTTACAGAGTAAAGTCATTCCAAGTTTGTTTTTTCTTATCACCAGTGTTCTGATAAAAAGAAAAAGTAAATACAAGTTTACAAATTCCTGCATCCAAAACCAAAACCCCTACAGACTCTATTGCTTCTAAGCCCTTACAAAAGCTCTGTGCACTGTAAAATGTTACTCTAAATGTACTGGTATGTCAGCTTTAGAGGAGAGAGCTCTGCTAACTCCATAGCAGCCAAGAAAGAAGTTGTTTTGGTACTTGACTGACTTGATCCTCATCCCCATGCAATGCATTTTATCAGAAGCAACTGGTTGCAGCAGACTGATGTGGCAGAAAATAAATCTCGGCATATTCAATGAGCTATTGTACAGGGAGGGAGGAAATCTGAAGAGACCAACAGTGCCTGGCACCTTCCCAGTTGGCCACTGCCTACTTCCTTAAGGGGGAAGGGAGCACATGCTCCAGCTTTGAAGAAGGCTGCCTTCTCCTCTAGCCCTCTGGACTTCCCAGTTCATAGCCCAGTCAGCTACCAAAGTCAATTAAAAGCAAGACAATAACAGAAAGCGTTACTGGGTTTTTTTAGTAATGTACATCCATACACTCTCACTACTGCAAAGAGAACAATTTTCTGAGTTTCTTGGCTATGTTTAACCACACATAATTCCCTAGTGAGACTGAGAAAGAAACCTTGGGAAGGCTTAGGAGGCTATATAATGAGGACAAAAGGTCACCACCGAAGCACATGTTAAGAATCTAAAGTCTGGTTCATTATTTAATATATTAATATATTGCACAGTATTTTAATACATAATTATCCTTACAGTATAACACAAGTATATTAAAAAATATGCTGCTGAGAATAACAAAGGAGCATAGTAGAGCCTCAACCACAGCTCTGAATTTCCTCATGAACAAAGAGACTGTCATTTTCAGTGTTTGATGACCTCCTAGCATATAGTGGGTATTACCATAAATGAACAACAAAAATAGTAATTATTTACTAATAAAAAGGGATAATAAGTAGGAGGTTTAATGTTACAATGTTACTATTAAACAAACACAATTACTGTAGTTTTAATGCATACTCTTCATTATCTTCTGTTGGCTTGAATATTATGTGTAAAAATGAGACTGTACGTCATTTCTAATAAATATAATTCAAGTACTGTTTATGCTTTGCAGCCTTGCAAAGAGTAGCTGACTGTATCACTTGAAAATGTTCTGAAGAATTCTGAATCATTCTCTGGAGACTATTAACTGAATTCCCTTAGATATTTTGGGAGCGTCTGTTCTACACTCAGATACCTGAGTTGATATCTGAAGATTGTCTAATTGTCCACACACTCAGACCAAAGCATCTTAACTTACAGAAATATTCTCAAAGACCATATAAAAACCATTGTTGAAGTTGAGGTAAATAACCACTTTCCTCAGCATCCACAAATCCCTTTATCTTACCACAGAAGCCAGTCAGGCTGGTTAAGCATCCAAACACCTCCTGCTTCACATGCCCAGAAATATCTTCCAAGAGAACCTGTTCCATTATTTTCCCAGGGTCCAAAGTGAGGTCAGATGGCCTGTGCTTCCCCAAGTAGACCTCTTGGCCATTTTTGAAGATGGGTACAACACTTGTCTTTATCCAGTCATCAAGAACTTCCCCTTGTTTTCATGATCTTTCAAAAGTGGTAGTGGCTTCTGTAGGACATCAGCCAGCTTTCTGAGCACCTTGGATGCTGCCCATCTGCTCCCACAGCCCTGAATGGGTCAAGTTCCCTCAAGTAATCCCCATCCCAATCTCCATCCACTGCTGGCAGCTCTCCTTAAACCCTGTCTCTAAACAGGTCCTAGAAGCTTGAGACACCTTGTCAGAGAAGACTGAGGCAAAGAATGCAATGACTGATAATGAGATTATCAACTTTAAAACCAAATCCAGGCCTGCATTGGGAGTGCTGTCATACCAGCAATACAATTATCACAGTGTAAGAGTGGGCATTAAGCTTAATGTATTTATCATGCACAAAACTTTTTTTTATGCTGTCTGTGTCTCACAGCCTTATCATTTCCTCACACCAGAGGGATCAATCAGTTTCATAAGCAATGTCTTCCAGGCTGTTTTTGAGATTAAATGATAGGATAGCATTCTCAACACCTTAATCCTCACATGCTCATACACATTCAGCTGCAACAATTTTGACATGCAGGTCATAAGGTTGATTTGAGAATAACCAAAGCAGTTCATAAGGTTAATTTGATAACATCCAAACCTCTAATCTGCAATCAGCTGAAGTAAGGACCTCCGGCTGCACAGGTGGTACAAAGATACCCATGCTACCCATAACAGCTGGGGAACAAAAATCAACAACATTGTAGTAAATTTGCAATGCGTACACAAACCCTTTGAAACAAGGCACATAAACACCTCCTGTGAGAATGAAAAGCAGTCAAAAATGAAAATACAACAGTCTTCTGTGATCTGCGTTATTTAACATATCATATGTGATCATGCCTATGATTTTGCATTAATCTCATTTCCCATGATAGGTTTATAATCTGTGACTGCTGAATTCAGACATGAATATGGATCTGAGACACCATGATCATCAGATGTTTTTGATTTGGAATCATATATTCCCTGTACTGTAGTTTTATCCCTCACAATCACAGTCTGTCAAAACAAAGGTACCTATGCATTTCTGCAGCGCAAACAATGCTAGTGAGTAACTGCCTATATCTTCTGTTAGGACTGCAGAGTAAATCTGGACAGCCGATTACCCTAAACAACTCTTACAACAGAAGCCTACACTCTTCTTTCAGACAGACATACAAAAATAACTGAAAGGACCTAATCAGGACACTGCTGATTGAACACGCAGGCACAGTAGTGAATTATTGTTTCTCTGTATCCAGAAGAAATTGTAGCTTTCATGGATTCCAAAAGCTAACTGGTCTCTAACTCTTCCCAACCTAGAAGTGTCTCTTACCCCTCTGCAGTAGCAGAGTTTAATGTTCCTACTTCTCTTACCAACCTAGATGACATATTCTTTCTTTAACAGTTTCTGCATTTCCTACCAACAAATCCCATACCCAGGCTGTTCCCAGAAGAGCTCTACAATGTTCCCACTTTCTCCCCAGAACCCTACTATATTTGCTTGTTAATAATTTCTTCTGTAGATTCCCTGTAACACATTGTTTGTGTACTCTTCATTATGTTCTACTGGGCTGCTGCCCCATTTTCTGTGTCTAATTCTGATGTTGCCATGGTACCATAGTAAGTACCAGAAGTAAAGACTCTACAACAGTAGATCACCTTTCACTGCACCACCCTTTTTCTAAAAGGGAAACAATCCACCCCAATAGCAAGTCTTGCTCCTACTAAGCTTATTTAAAATGCTTATTTTATACTTGTAGAGCTAACTCCTTTAAGCCAACAGGAATTTTGCACACTGAGAACGACAGATACTTCTTTTTGCTTGTTACTTAAATATTACCTAAACCCCCCAAAAGTTTGCTAAAATATTTGCCCATTCATGCTTTCGACTTTTTTCTTATTTGACGTCTTCCATTGACTGAGACGTTTCCCAAAAAGCTAAGAGTGATTTCGCTGAGAACTCTTTACAATAATAACCTTTGCTACATATCATTACTTTTCCTAGAAGGGGAAAGAAAAAAAAAGAAACACCAAACCACAAAACAAGCCACCACACCACAAGAAAACAAACAGATTTGAACATCAGATAAGTAATGGGTGGTCATGGGAAATACTGAATCCTAATCACCACACTTGTTTCTTGCTAGTATAAAGACTAGAACAAACCTATCATCTATTTCAAGCTTAGATGAGACCTGATTATTAAAAGTGTAAGGATTTTTGCAAGATACTGGTAAATATCTTAGGAGATCAACTGGTATTTCAAAACTTCCACAAAATAATGTTAAAAGTCTGGGCTGACTACTGCCATCACAGAATCTTTCTGCAAAGAAATGCCTTTCAGTCTGAAATAGGGAACAAACCATCCAACCAAATGATATTTGAATAAAGCAGAAAGTCCAATTCCATGTATGCTCTTAGTACTAAAGGTTATACAAACAGATAGTTAATGAATTATTTTAGTCTTTTACATGTTCCACAAAGAATTGGCACTTTTTTTTAAAACAGCATATGTATGCATACATACATAGAAAAACTCAAATACATCCTGCAGGATGTAGCAACCACGCAAGCCAACTAGGCTCCGGGAAGAATAGTGGGATTTCTTCAATGAGATCAAGATCTGGGGACCATGCCGCATTCACCCATATAGGCAGAACATTTTTTCCACTACTGTCTGTTGAAATACGAGTCTCACTACTACTACGAACGAGTGGTAATTGTTCCAGCAGTGAAAAAGAGAAGCATCTCTCTCAATCTTACACAGCTGTGGTGAAACTGCTTCCAAGTCACTTCTCCACTAGCCAAGCAGCAACTACAAGTCTGCTAGTTTCATTACTAAAAGCAGCATGCTGGAAGCAAGAGAACAGATAAGCTTGGGAGGGTCTTTGAAATTATTCATAGACTTTCTACTGACAGTTTCAGTAGAACCTTTAACATTAAACAGCTTGCAAACTGAGATCATCAACAGCGCATCAGCTTGTATCAACTATAATCCTTCTGCAGGTTTCAAGTTATATGCAGTGGGCATTAGCGTAGCTCAGTGTTTAAAGAAAAGACTGTAGGAAGCTGGAAAATGCAGATATTTCAAGCACAATTCAGGGTTTAACTGTTGCTTATGGTAATTTTGTTGTGGAATATACGCTGTTTAATTCCTTAAGGGAAAAATTTGTATTATTTTCTCATTATAAAACTCAATTTTGTATCCATTGGAAAAAAAAAAGCAGCTAGATTTTAACCTATTATTTCTTTAGCAATGGGACACTATGTGATTGACAATGCAATTACCAGTGCAAAGTTTTTGATATGCCAAGTAATACTTAAAACAGAACTTCAATATTTTTCATGTACAGAGCTGTGGGGTTTGTAACTACCAATTTTTCTGCAACTTGAGAGATCTGTACAGGTGATGTTCTACCATACCATTGAAAGGTTTGTGAAATTAATGTTTCCATTACACACAGAGTACAGTCATACTTTTGTAAATCTTCATGAACTTAAAAAGCCTTTCGTATTTGAAAAACATTTTTAAAAAATCTCCCTTCTCTAATGATATTGAGAGAGATTTTAGGCCTAAATTTTCATCTACACTTTAAGTCAAGTTAGTATATGGGCATGTAACATTAATGTCAATTTATTTCTTCCCCTTTACTACCATTTTTCTCCTTCAGGCGTGCCAGGTACATTCTGACAGTTGGGAAAGCACTGAGATTTACCACATTCAACCTCTTATACATAGGTTCATCTATTAATGCCAAAAAGAAGAATATACCATAATTATTTAGTTAGGCCATGAAAAAAAAATAATCTTAATTTCACTGTTAGACTTAAATCTTCAGTTTCACTATTCTATTTGTAGGTTGTATTTCTGTTCACTTGCCTGTCTTTACTGTGGGTTACACAGAATATGGTCCTTTCCTTCTTTCTTGTTCAAAAATATTCTAGAATAAGTGTTGCAAAAGCAACAGCAATTATATTGCGGCTCTTACTTGGGGAATTTTACAGTCATTGAAATGTTGGCTAAAACATCCATTGATTTCAACAAGATGTAGATTGAGCTTTGTTAATATGAAATGGGAGAAGACTTCTTCAGACATAGCCCACATGACCATTTGCAGTTTTTACTTGAAGTCATCCCCTTTTAATTTGACTAAAAAAATAAGCTCATTATCATGGCTAATCATCTCCTACACTTACAGACAAAAAGTACTCAGCTTTGTCACTAGTCTAGTAGAGCATTTAGGCAATGTGTAGTGTATGACTTTAAGTAAATGAATAATCTTCCTGAAGTCCTTAGTGGCATCTTTCAAAGTATATATGTTTTGCTGCACAGAGGTCCAGGCTAGAATGAAAGTCTCCTATATTTACATCAGTGTAAAGCTAAATGGCTGGAGAGAAATTACACATGGCCAAATATTAAAGCTGTGGGAGTCTATCTCATTGTCCTTGTAGGATTCCCCCTTACATCCTGCTCTGTAGTGTTTCATCAAATCCTCTACATAGAGAGACATCTACCACTTCTCTTGCAAGACTATTCAGGCTAATTTATATTATTACCAAAAAGTTTTACTTTAAATACTTACATAAGAAAGAAATCCAGCATGGGATTTCTAGAGATGTCTCATTAAATCAATTTGTTAATATATTAATTTCAAAGTCACAGGCATGACTGAGGAATTCCTTAGTATCTCTGACACTAGTTAATTACCTTCATAAACCTCATCTATAGGTACTGCAAATTGTTCTTTGCAATTTCCACTTAGATGAAGGACATAGTTGTTCTTTTATTCAGAACTAGGGAAAAGACAATCTCCCTCTTGATTTCAGAGAGAATTTGGCTATCCATAGGAGACTGCTATGGATCCTATAGAATAAATATGCAGTTTCACAAAGGCAGGTGTTCTGGTTTGCGTCATGCTTCTGTTAGGACTGATGATTTGTTAGGATATTTTCTTCTTCCTCCTAAAGCTTCTCCTACTATTACAAATCTCTTCTTGTTACTTTCTGCTCTTTTGCCTCTCTTAGTTTTTACTGGTTTTGCTGACAGAGGTTCTCCATTTTGTTACGGAGGACCATAAGATTCCTCACTCTTCTAATCCCTTCCAGCAGAAGAGATCAAAACCACAAACCCTGCTGAGAAACTGTCTTCTATCAGCTTGAGCTTTGCTACTTATGACCACAGGATTTGAGAACTGTCACTTTGACAATTGCAAAAGACTGTCTCAGTTTATTACCTTGGGCCAAAACACATGGCAACTTTTAAGACTAATATCAGTGCTGTTCGACCTGCAAGATTAAGCCTAGAATTTTCCTGTATTTTCTGAGGACGCAAGGAAAGGAGCACAATAGTATCTTCAGTAGTTGGTGCAGCTGAAGAGAAGCTCCAAGTGTACTAACAACATTCCCTGGCAGGTATGCAGCCACAGAAAAGAGTACAGTCTTCCAGCTGTTTAGTGAAGGGAGAAAGTTAATTGTGTTTTTTTAACATACTATCAGGATTTTCCAGAAGCAGCACACCATTCAGAAGCATTTTCTAAAATAAAAGTGCTTTCCCATTCTTGGAATGTTTGACTTTACCTACAGTCCCATCTCTATCTGCTTCTAGGTTGGCCTCAGCCAGCTGCTCTTCACATGAGTGCTGATCTCATCTGGGCAAGGGATATTTGGGATACAGTTATTTGGATTAGAAGCAATTGGGATATACAGTTGATGACTATCTGTGCATTGCTGGCATTTAAGAGGAGAAGCCTATATCCAGCAAGGCACTTAAATTTGTGCTCAACTTTGACTTCAGTAAACTACTCACATTTTCAAGATTAAGCAAGCACTTCAGCAGACTGAGACCACAATGTCCTATAATTTAATGAAGTAGAGGTAAGTAGCCTATCTTACAGTGATGTAAATCTAAAATAACTCCAGCTAAATCCAAAGGTTTCTCCAGATTTACACTGACATGAAAACAAGTACTGACCTATTGTATTCACAATCCCCACAGCTACTACACTCAGTTTTTTATATTGCAAGTTCATTCTTTGCCTTCTCAACAGAAATATCTATATAAGTATTCCATGCATGAGTTACATTGGCTCAGAAAATCAACTAACATGGGATTCAGCAGGCCTAAGAATTATGCAAAAAGTGTTTTAATCAGCTTAATATTTAAAAGAAACTATTTTGTTTTTTAAAAAGTGCATCTACCACAAGTGCAATAAAGTTCTTTGTATACAAGCAAATTGGCAATATTTTTTCTGTGTAACTGAAGGACTGTGGACATTGGAAATTACAAACAATCTTTCCATGAGGAAAGAAAAGCTGTATAATAATACACTTTTAAAGCAAACATGTGAATTTCATTTTTTTGTGTGTATAAATTAGAATTAGATGAGAGAAAGAAGGAAAAGAAGAGTAAACAAAGAATTTTTAAAACAAACCAGAGACAATAGACCCAGTACAAAAATGGGCCGCACCCACCCGTTGCCAGCTGTAGTTTTACTGCAATTAGTGGAACTACATCAATATATTTGGACCAAGTATAATATTGTCTAAATATATTCAAATTCTAAACAATATTGCCTTAAAGTTGTTTCTTTTTCACCGTTAATATTCATAGGTGTAGCATACCTTGCTGCTGTCTTTGGACGTAGATTGATGGGTTATGGGAAACATGTATCAAGGGTTTACTGCCTCCAGTAACCCTATTAACAGTCAGCGTTTGGAGGAGCACATCTTTAGCATTATAAATAATTGCCAACTACATTTTTGTTCTAGGATGCAGAGAAAAGTTGATTTGAAACTAATTCCAATCCAGGAAATTTTTTCCTTTTTTCTGCAGTTCAGAGACACAGATGGAAGAATGGTCCTCGCTCAGAAATGAATGGCAGCCTCTTTATAAATTATTTTCCAGGTCATTTCACTGAGTGTTTTTCAGGTATTTCATTTCATTCCTTGATAACTGACCCAAAACTTTGAGCTGGGCTACTTGGGACATACGCATCGTCTTTGGCGTCCTTGGGTAAAAAAAAATAAAGCTATTTTTCTAGCCTGTAATTCTTCCCTATATACCAGCAAAGACTCCCTTCCAGCTTTCACCGTTTCTCTTCACAATGGCATTTTGGCCTTATTACTTATTAGGATCAGAAGCAAAACATCCATATCCTTATAAATTAGAAAATGTTTAATAAGAATAAGCTTGAACAAATTTTTATTATAATGAAAGGATTAAGGTGCATGATAGCATTAATATTTAGGAAAAATTAAACAAAATTGCTTTTTATCTGCTGCAAACTACGTTAAATATTTAATATGCCACATTATAGGGCCACCATTTCGACAAAGGGTATGACAACCTTTATGTCATGAACCTTCATTTCAGTGGTTCAAACTTAGTTAGAAAACTTCTGAAAGCTAGATCTAACATTATGTGCGGGTTTTCTAGGCAGTTAGAGCAGAGACAAGCTTCCAAACCTGCATAGAAGGTCTATAGCAGAAAATCGTGCAAACAGTGGGTCTAGAGAGGCTGTCTCTTGTGGGCTCTACTGACCCAGCACATGGTTTATTTAGAAGGGAGCGCTGAGTTTAATTATTCTGGAGCTTATGGGAAGCCTTTTTGTTGCCTTGTTTGGAGTGTCTGGGTATATTTTTAGACAGCTTTAAAACACACCAAAAAAAAAAAAAAGTCATGCAAGTATTCTGAGGTGAGAGAAGGGTGATTTTTTTCAGTAATCTAGCAGCAGATAACTTCTGTATAAATATTGAGAGGCAAATTCTAGCTCTCAGATTACAATAAGTGAATATAAATATTCCTTTATAACTAAAAAGGTGTGCTAAATCCTGCTAAGAACAGTAATATGCTTCTGAAACTAAGCAAACAGTTTTCTACACTCTGATGGCCTGGAAACTTTCAAGCTTTCTCTACGAGTTCAGAAAACAAAGCTCAAACAAAAAAATCAAAACAAGTAAATTCCCAAACACAAGGTGGACCTGCTTACAACCAGGCTATGTATTGGATGAAATTTTACAGTAATAATGTAACAGTATAATGTAGTAAATTTGGTAGTAGATTTTTTTTTTTATTGCTTTCAGATCACTGAACTGAGAAGCAAACAGAATGAAAAAATTCTGAGTTTGCTCCAAAGCTGATCCTTACAGCAACCGTGAAAAAAATCTATTATCCTTTGCCTTTATCTCTCCTCCTGTAAAATGTGATAATAAACACTAGTTGAGCATTATATTTCTATCTTGGGATGGGACTCTGAGCAGAAGTCAACAAAACATTATAACCACCTTTGTTGAGCTGGCTGAGCTCCTGAAACCAGCCTTCTCATGCTCTATGCCCCTCAAAAACTCAAGCAGAATTACCCTAACTCTTCAAAACCTGTCAAGGCCTCATTAGTTACTTTTAATGCCCTCCTACCTCAGTTGACTTTCATTTTATCTACCCAAGGCAACTGTTTTCGCCTGTATACACGTCCTAGGCAACTATTAGCTATTTGACTGTGGAACGCTGTCAGAGCTTCAGACCTGTTGTGCAATCCAAGTGTGTTACCATCATTTGAAGCAGCAGTCACTTTTTTTTTCCTTCCTTTATTTCTTACAGAAGTCTTCTTTACCAAATAAAAATAATTTCCTCCTTTGCAATTAAAAACTCCACAATTAGCTTATTGCTATTGTGCAACTGAATACATGACTCCAACTTGAGTGTTGTTGAATTTTCATGTCTGTAATATAATGTACTTGTTTTCAAGGCACTGTTTTCTGAAGTTTATCTCTCACACTCAAGGAAATAAAACATGAAACAGGAGAATAGTTGAAGTCAAACAATGTCAAAGATGCAGCAGCTGTTATTCATTTCCAGATTTTCTGATTCTGGCCTAGGTAGCCACATTTAGATATGCCACAAAAATTTAAGAGAAACTTACATATCACCATTTTCCAGTTTTATATATTGCAAAAAAAAAAAATACTAATTGATTATCACTTCAAAACCACAGCTGGAAGATATCCAGCACAGTCTTGCAGAAAGTTGAGGTAAAAAATGAGTATTGATCAATATCTCTAGAAGTTTGAGTCTCATTTACCACTAGTCCAGTAAAAAGATACTGTATTTTAATAAAATTGACCTAAAGTATATTTTTAAATTTTTTTAAGCTTGACTTCAATAACTGTATTGTGTTACTAAGTGTCAGAGAGTTTTGTGACATTTTAAATTGTTTATAATTACACACACACAAAGCAAAAATGTTTGGATAGCAACATAAGATAGTATGGAAGTACATTTTCAAAGTAAAATTCAATATCAAATATTTGTACTTACAGTGAATCTTAAAGATATTCCAATAAATAGCTTTTATTAAGGCATTAGTGACCCTTAACTTCTCATGCATGAGGCTCATGCTATCAGGTAGAACATATTAGTGATACTTGTAAATGTTGTCTGTGAATATATAAACCGCTTGTGCATCTGCTGTAACATCTCAGGTTCCCTTACCAGAAGGTTTTCTAAACCTTAATCCACATTTTTGGTGGCTTCAAAAGAAATAGCTTTTATTAATTACATGTTAAATTAAAGCTATAAACAGCCTTTACTTATGTTCGCACAAGAGTCTGTCAGTGGATATATCTTTATTTCATTGCACTGTACTTTCAAAGAACTAAAACCTTAAAAAGCAACTTTAATAACAAGTTTGGTTTGAACCTAAAATTGTGTACCAATTTTTGAAACAGAGTAAAAACTTTCAGTTTCAACTGTAAATATTATGGTATTGAAATGCTAGGTTGTGCTGACAACATATATTTGGAGGGCAGAAACTTTACAAGCATGAAATCTCTCCTTCAAAAAAGGCAAAGCAAAACTAAAACCAAAAATAAAACAAAAAGAGTAAGTCTTGAAACGCATCCATGCAATTTTCACTGCCATCACTCTCCCTCCCACACGTACATGCTGCTTTGAGAGTCTTGATGGTCTGGTAGAGAATGGCTTTCCTTACCTGCAGAATTTCAGGGGAAACCACACAGTGGCAGTACTGTGAATGTAAATGCTATGCTCTGTTGTGCAGCAAGATAAAAGTTTTTTTTTTTACAAACTAAAATACAGTTTCCCATGTTTGGTTATGGTTAAGTTCACTGTTGCTTTATATAGAAGACATCCTGGTTTCTATTGCTCTAAGAGTGGAAGAAAAACATGTAGTCAACATGTATTATTTCCTTCTGTAATTTTAGTATCCAGAGGCCTCAGACAGTTAGTCACACACTTCACTCCAGGGTACTATTTTGTCTTCATTTTTATCCACTCTTTCAATTCCTCTATTCAGATATGGTTTTGAAGCCTAGCCTCTTAGTGTAAACTTGGAATTCTTTGCCAAAAAAAAAAAGAAAAAAAAGAAAACAAACTCAAGGAGCATCCACACACAAACATATACATACCCCACCCCCCCCCCCATCATTTGTGATGTATCTAGGTTCTTGGTTTCTATACTTTCATAGTACACAGATACAAGTTGATGAGTATTAAAAATGACAAATCCAGAATGCTCTATTAATTTTCACTGTACTGTGGGACTCTGGCCAAAGAATACGACCACACAGATCACAGATGCTAACTTCTGATGTATGAGTATCTCACATTGGTGGGGGACACTTTAGAGTAAATCTGAAAGAAGAACTCTCAGTAGATTACACAGTTACAGAAATAGAAAAGTACAACGAATCTGACTCCTACATGCTGCTTTAAGACATCTTGAATATTGACATGCACTCATCCCTTTGCATCTGGCTTCTTTACCAGCAGACCTGCAGTTAAATGTTCCCTTTCAGACTGATGCACAAACATCCAGACCCATGCTTACTCATAGAGATAATGGCAGGAAAGCAGAGTTACACCTGTTAAATACTTTCAAAAGAAAAGCTACTCTTGTTGTCTTCTGTGTAACTGATACCTCATACTTTTTCTCCCTTTGCTTCTGTGCTCTGAGTAAGACTCTTAGTTTGCAACTGCACAACAGTGGAAATTTCCTCCAGGTGATCATTCTCAGTACATGATTAAAGGCCAAGATTGCATGTAACTTACTGGTTCTAAAGTCTATGTGCTTTTCGGGCCAAAATGTAAGAGTTAACCACATAAGGAACATGACATACAGCACTACAACAGAAGGCTTTTCTCTCTTTTTTTTTTTAATTTATACAGAAAATTATACTTATATCCATGATTCCCACCTAAATCTACTCCCCCTTCATTTTACCCAGTGCACAAACAGTATTCCCCATTTTTCCTCCTTTTAAAGGAAGTATCAGACTTTTGCCTGCAGGGGTTAACACCCAGTGAATCTGGATAGGCTTCCTTCCCTGCTTACCTTAACTTTGCATTTAACTACAGAAGCTGCTCCTGAAGTTAAAGCCCTTCTGACTGCACCTGCAGCTACACTCTACCCCTTGCTGAGTCATTCCTCAAGTTCTCATAGCCCAAATGAGCCAAACGCTTTCCAGGCAGGATTTGCACCACAATCCCTTCCACCAGCACACCCAGGGTAGTGACAGTCACTCAGGAGAGCCCAGGGAATTACATTTAATGAAAAAACTACACACAAACATACATATGCTGCATGACTCCCCTTCATTGACTGAATGACATTTAAAAGACAACCGTAAGAGCATTAAACTATCCAGTAGAGTAGCAGATGGGGAAAAATTCTTTTCCTTATCAAAGCTAAATTATTATAGCACTGCTGGTCTCAAAGCTGTGAGGTACTCGTGCTTTTTAACTATACTGAGAAAACTATTAGGAGAGAATTTTAATCAAATATTAAAAGGCATGGTAAATTACTTTAACTTGGATATTCCTCGATTTTTTTTTTTCTATGGTGAATCTATCCTTTTAAGTTGAATCTCTTTTTATCTTGAGCTGCAATGGCCTTTCCTATAAATTTGCTGAAGGGTATCACACATTTCCAATAAACTATTTTGAAAAATTCTTCATAGAATGAATACAGTATTTTTTACAACAGCACTGAAAAAGGCTGAACAGTGAAGTCTTCAAACAAAAAGCTAACACAAACACAATTTTCTTCCTCTATCTCAATAGCAATTCCCAATTTTGGAAGTTACTAATTTTGCCATTTGAAATCATATCACTGCAAGTCCACCTGCCCAGTACAATTCCCTAATAAATTTACAACTAGCCCTAATAAGAATCTAATTCTCGAGCTGCTGATAGGACACTTTCTTTTCATTACTGTGCTTCTCGCAACACAGTTCACTTGGCCACACTGTGGGCAGATGGCACCCAAGCAAACACCCACAACCCACTTACACACCCGCAGGCACCCCCAAAGGGACAGGGCACTCTAGCAGATCCCAAGCCCTCTCATCACCAGCCCCCACCATTTTCTCTCCAGGCTCAGAAGCACTGAGGAGGGGTGGCTGTGCAAGAGCGCAGAATAGGGAAAAATGAGGGAATAAGGCAGCACAACCGTGCAAGGCCGAGCCTGAGAGGCACAAAGGGGAGCAGGCAGTGCCTGAGAGAAGATGGCCCCTGGGGCAGGGGGTGCAGCCCCACAACAACCATATCCCCCTCAGCCTAGGCCCACATAAGGCAGCTTGCTTCAAATAAAGCGGTCTAGCCAAAATAAATATTTTAAAGCTTCTTCATCATCATTTTTAATAATTACCACACACACCTCACTGTTAAAAAATAAAACCAGTTAAATAACTTGCATGCTATTGGGATTTAGGAAGCTGTAAAAAAAACCCTTACCAGCCAGTAAAACAGAGCTCACCTGCTACCTCAGAGCCTCCCGTCTGTTGTGTGGGAGAAGGGCAGACACAAGAATCTTTTCTGCAATTACCTGCACACCTGTAGCAAATATAATGCCCTGAGGATGGACACCTGCACGTCAGCTGCACAGCTCACCTGCAGCCCATCTGCATAATGATGCTGTGGGTAAGTCCCAGACCCGGGGACTCCATTACAGGAACCGGAGAGACTCTCTAGCCTGGCTGCCCCATGTCCTGGGACCCTGGGCAGATAAATATCAGCCCCGAATTCCACCAACAGACCTACCTAGTGGCAGTGAGGTTGTGCACAGAGAAATGCAACTGTCTGAGAGCAGTTGAAGGTGCTGTATTGTTCTAAACCTGTACTAAGGGTTCACGGTTTCCAAAAGGGGGATATTCCAGCCAAGCACCAGCACTGCCCAGCCCCCTTGCTAGCATAGCCTTTCCCCTCCCCAGCAGCACTCTTATTTTCTAGAGGTAAGGAACTGTCAGCAAAGCCACCAGCTTTCCACTGGGAGCCTGGAGCCTCACCTTTCCATTACCCAAAGCATAAGACAGCCAGTTATCCTTGTGCTGCTTGAGCGGTACTAGACAGAAAGATTGGAATTAGTATTTGCTGCCAAAAAATATTGGATACTTTCTAATCACACTAGGAGAGCTCTTGCTAGGTTTTCAATCTCAGAGATGCTTAATATAGTGAAGCTGGAAGATGAAGTTTCGCTTTCAAGCTAGAATTCAATAATCCTACTTGAAGCAGCTGGAAAAAACAAACTTCAGCCACTGCTTCAGCATCTAGAGATGCAGGAAAGATCTTATCTCTATTCCATTATCATTACATTTTAATTCTCTCAAACCGGTGACATACAGAAGTTAATTCATAACTTAACCCTAATAATCACAGCATAAAAATTAGGTTTTTATATTTTGGGTTTATATACAATTGTCAAATCCCATGAGACAAAGTTCAAGAAGCAGTACCTATTATTTTAATGTCCTGTTCCTGCATTATCACCTGCCATACTTATTTACTGCTTATTTTCTCTGCAATTCTCAATTTCCACAGTACAGCAAAATGTTTTTGTCTTCTATTTTATGTTCTATTGAAAAAGAAATTGAACTCATTGCTTTGGCTTTTACCATGGCACTTCAAATATAAGGCAGGTGCCTGATAACCACCTCACTTTTATCGGAAGTTCACAATGAATAGTTCCCACTACTTTTTCCTCTGCACTAAATATTGTTTCTTCACAGAAAATGACTGAAAATGTTGTTGTTAATGATTCAAACATTTAAAAATACTAGGCTGGATATTTCAGCCCTAACTTTACTTAGAATTGTATTTCTGATATATTGCACATCCTATGTTTTATGTCATATGTAAATTTAAAAAGTACTATGTATTTCTAAAATCGTATGTTGAAAGATCTTTCAAGTTGCAAGGCTAAGTGAAGGAAAGCCAAAATTTAACCTGACTGTGCTGCATCCTGATGCATTCTCAATTATATTATGTCATAGGTTATTACATCTTGTTAAATTCAACTGTCTAGCACTCTTCAGACCATTAAGACATTCTTAAAGAGATGTTGCATTTTCTGATTACAGTTTTTGGCTCTTATTTGTGTAGTCTTGTGTTAACAGTCTGATTTTCAAGTACATTTCTTGGTGACACTCAGCTTTGTCTGTGTAGGGCTCTTACTACTAAGTACTTACGGCTGATAAATGCCATTCTTAACAGAGGTGATTTCCATTCTGCTTCGCTCCATTAGTTCAAAGTACAAAATTGCAATGAAAAGCTGCAATGTCCTCTTGGTAGTTTGACTCTGCTTTGAGTTCAGTGCTGCCCATATTTATCTAACTTACAGACTCATTTTGGGTGAAAAAGCCTCAATTTTATATACTTTTTTTTAACCTGCCAAGGTTAGGGACCCAGTTCTGTGAACACTTTTCATGCAATCAGTTCCACCAAATGCCCATCACCTGAGGAAAGAGAATGACCTGTTTCAGGATGGGATGTAATGCACAGCTCTGGTCATATTTTGCAGCCATTAAACTCAATACCATGGACTGTAGTGGGAAAAACCTACAATTCAGTTGTTTTAAACTGCCACAAAACCTCCCAACTGCAAATTTTATTGTGATTTGCACTGGTGATGGGGGAATGATTTTCAGGCAACTGCACTTTTTTAGGATTTTGGACTTCTCATCAGCACCCCAGTAATTAAGTATTTATAGATGACAAAAATGCACCTAGCAGGAATAGATCCATTTGTTGCCTATGTGCTTCAAACCTTTCATGAATAAAGTAGTACCAAGGGTAACCTTTCATGAATACAACCTTAGGGATCACAGAGTGCCCTCAATCAATGCAGGGAACTCATGTTGACAGAGTATATGGGAAACAGATTGAGGTATTAAAGCACATAGCCTCTGGTGTTTTAGATGTAAATACTATAACCATCAAATATTTAGACCCTTATGTAAGCAGTATGTCATTTTTTTAAACAGTTACTGCATGGAATAAATCTTTAAGGATGGAATTTTCAGAAGTGTTCAGTATTGGCCTAACTTTGCTCTTACTGAAATCAATCATAAAATTTTCACAACTTTGGAAAAGGACTTTGTCTGTTTATATGTTTCCACAGCAGTAAGCACAATGAGTCTTGATCCTGGCTGGGGCCCTTTGACTCTGCTGTAATCTAAATAAATTGATTTATAGGAGATCAGTCAGATAAATGATGAGGAAACACACACATACATATAAAATAGCTAGGGTTTTAAAATGATGGCTTAGCAGTCTTTTGGACCTTCTTCATTATTTTCTCTTTGAATCCTAAAATACATTTGCCTTCTTTTATATTAATTTAATTTCCTTGTTATTAATTTTCCCCAACATAATTCCATGCATCTTAAATTTCCAGTAAAGTACCCAGTCAATAAAATTTAACTTACTTTCTTGCCGCAAACTAATCCCATTTAGTTAGCACAATAAACACATTAGTTGTGGGATCTGATTCATACTTTGTGACAGCAGAATATAACCTCTTCTCTATTTCCACAAAAGCTGTTGCTGATAAGAGTGATATGTAACCTACTCTATATTCCCAGGAACAACTGCCTTTGCTAGACTGGGAAAGGGGAAGAGATTGAATCTCTTTTATGGGTTTGTAGAGTGGTTAGGTCTGTTTCTTTTGATATTTCACAAGATTCACACAAACGTTAATTTACCCAGGGACTGACTTCAGAGGCAGTTATTTTACTTTCATATACATGCCAACCTCAAAACTGTCTAAAAACATCTTATTTTCTTCCAAAGAGCTACACTAAGACCAAGACAAAACTACTCCTGCTTATCACTCAATGTGGGATTTTAAAAGGTCAATACTGCAATGTCTTTTTCCCTATTTTCTCCAAATAAAATGCTACAAGTTATTGAAATGGAGGCTGTGGTTCCACAGACAATTCTCTAGGCATTTTCTTAGCAGCTGCTATCCTCATTTCCTCTCCCCTGCTCCAGCCACTTATTCCCACCTCCCTCACTGCTCCTCCAGCTGGACGCATACAGCTGGTTTTGGATATATGTGACGAACCAGACCAAGACTGAATCCTCTTTTTCCTCCTTGAAAGTTTTCTTTTAAACTGGGCCAGCTCCCAGTCTGGTCATCCTATGCAGAGTTGTACTAGCAAAAGGGAGGGAGCAGATCTGCACAGGGCAAAGACTGCATCAACACACACCTGTGCCATGGGAAATATTTCTGAATCTCCAAAAGCGTTCTCACTAGATCCCTCAGGAAAGCAAGAACAAGCACGCATTATAAAACTGGCGAAGGAACAAACTTCAGAGAGTAGCCAAAGTTGTAAAATAGGCCAAGGAAGGAATCAGGTAATGATAACAGCTTGTTCATCTTCTTTACCTAAATTCAGGTGATGTTATCACTAACCCTAGCCTGCTATATATTTTATAGTAAGCAATTCTAGTCTTTCAGATTAGCAAGCTATATATATATTTAGTGCTTTATTCTCAAACTGTTTTACCACAAATGACAGCTCATTTCACAAACAGCTTATCTTATGGCTAAAGATATATAAATACATACTAAAAATGCTGCTGAAAGTCTCTGAATGTATAATGCAGCCTGGTAGACATGGTAGTGATTGTAACACTGCTTTGTAGACACAAATGTTAAAGAAACTTGGCAAGAATCAACACATTTTAGCTACTCAAAATTCAGATTTTCTCAGTCTTGTCCCCTTCTGATGAATGGAACATATGGGAGTATTGTTCATAAAACTTGCATTGCTTTTCTCGATGTCTACCAAAATTCCTCATCATGACAATATTTACCAAGATACATATAGATTCAAATTTGAATTAATTACCTAGAAGTTTTTCTGTACTCTCAGGTTTACTGGAAAAGAAAAACACTTCAGAAGCAATGTGTTGTGAGTATTTAACAGTAGATGTTACAGCAACAGAGGTAGTGGAGTGCTTGCTGGGGAAGGCAGCTATCCAGTTAAAAGCCATCAATGCTGAGTGAGATAAAAGACAGGGAAGAAAGTAGCTGCTTTGCCAAGAAGCAGTTTGAAATCTGACATCATAAACAAAACACATGTAAATCTAGACATAAATCCTCTCTCCTATGCTGAAGGCTCCATAATATTTTAGCTAGCATTATTACTTACAAATAATTCCTGAAATAAAGCATCTCAACTGCAGAACAGCCTTTAACCTTGTGTTCATCCACTCAAGAACCATGTTATTTATTATCCTTTATCCCTTAATTATGGGGACTTCACCTACTGCTCTCTGCTCATTTGAAATGCAGAATAAAATACAATGGATGTCTGAAGACTTAACAGGTGTCAACCAGATATTTGCCAGCTACCGCTACTATTCTACTGGGAGGAGTTGCTGTTCTATAAATACTAATTAGAGTTTTACACATGATCTTGCTGAAATACCTAAGGTGATGTGTGGCCAGTTGTTACTTTTAAAAGATTAGCACAATTTGAAAAACTAATGTCCCCAATGAGGCAATGCTCACACTAAATAATCAAGAGTTATAGCTGTTCTCTGCCCAAAGGGAATATTTGCTCACTTCATCATTTGGAAAATCTGCTGCCTCTTGAACAACTCACTCTTCTATTTCACTTTGAGAAACTTGTAAAACTTTGTGCAATCAATATAATAGTATGGTATATGTACTTAAGTGGTCTTCCACTGCTATGCCCACATGGACAGCTTTACTAACACGTTCCAAGGACAGAGCTTTTAGTGTGAAATCATGATTAAGGAACTGAAACAAAATTAGGTTGCATTTAAATGAAGCAGCAAAGAAAAATAAGATTATAGTAGTAACTGCATCAGCATAGCAAAAAATTAATTTCCTCAAATCCATCTCCCTTCAAATTCTTCACCTCCACAAAACAGACAAAGCAAACAGACCCAGGCAAAACAGAACAGGTCTCTATGATATTAATTAAGTTTTTATATTTGTAGTAGTCATTACTGAGGAAAAAAAACCCCACCAATTCTCTAAAATCTTGCTGTAATACTTCTGAACAACCAGCTAATTTTAAGCAAAAATGTTAAGTGACCAAACACAGCCCATTCCAATGGCTTGAAATAAAACCCTGAGTTTCATCTTGTCCAATTTGCTATGAAAAGCAACTGATGTAACATGGTGTGATACAATGCTACATTTCTATGTATGAGCTGTGATTCATTGCAGTCAAATTTGACTGATGCAACTGATACAACCTCATACTATTTAGTGTCAACAGAGCATGTCCACAAAAAACACAGAAGAATGGGTAGAGGGACTTGGAATTTAACCTTAGTTCTCTTTTTTTTTGGCTCTATCCATCTGGGAATTAATACTCAGTAAATCTATGACCGTGTATCGGGAAAATAGATATCACTTCAATCAGAATTTATTTTTCTGTTTTTTTCTTTTTAAAAAATAATCTTCTTCTTTACCATGAAATCTGTTTTTTCCTTATCCTTCAGCATACTGCTTCCTCTTTTTAAGTAGCTCATTACTGGAAATGTTTGGCCTTACTTCAAAAGAGAAGAATATGTCAACACCAGAACATCTGTGTCCACATAGAGTGCTTTGATGACAGTGATATACTCCATTTACATCAGTAACACTAAGCTGAACCTTGATGCTGACTGCATTTAAAGATCTTACCCCACAGGGCAAGAGAATACAGGTCAAAAACGTTGATTTGTGTTTGACACACTCTCTACTTCAAGAGCATTTGGCAGTGATTTGTTCCAGAGTCAAGAATCAAACTCACAAAATGTTGCAAAGCTCGGAGCCATGTTTGCGTAACCATATTCAAAACAAACATTAAAATTCGCAGTCTCTGGAGGCCAATCTACTTTTGATATGCAGGATTTTGCAAGTAATATGGTCAAATGCTATCCTAAATACAGTGGGAACTTTCTCATTTAAATCAAAAGGACATAACTTGGGCTTGAATATCTGTTATTAAGAGGAGTCATGAACCTATAGCTCTCAAATGCAAAAAGGAAAACAGACACTTTATCACCCTAACACTCAAACCTGACTGTACAAAAAAGGGAGTGGACTAGTTATGTGTGGCACAGGATTGCTTCTATCAGTGTGGCCAGAGGAAGTTGGGAGAATTTCAGCATGGATCACATGCCTCCACAGGCGGGCACAATAATGATGAGTTCCTCAAATATTTAGTACATAAGAGTTCAGAGATGAAGGACTGAGCTCTGTTACAGAATATTTGGAAACTGTGGCTTCTGGTAATCTTCCTTTTAACTTGATTTTAAAGCCCTTTGTGTTTCTTCAACTTTTTGTAATTAATATATCATTTTCTAATTTAATTGCATTATATCCACTAACCCGTTATGCTGACTTAAATCTTAATATAAGGTGGAGAGTTCCAATACTTTCCTTCCACAATTCTGAATCCTGAGTACCCTTGTGTAAACCTCAGCACTTTTGCAGAATTGAATGATTCAGTATTGCTTACTACACTAATATATATGATGCATCAAACAGGTTCAAATCGATGTGGCTGGATATTGCCCTGTTCATGTTCAAGGACCACAACTACCTGTATGCTGCATTAGCAACTGTAAGTACTAGTAAATTCTATTTCAGCAAATAGAGAAAGAGAAAATTTTGTTTACAGGTTTCACTAGAATGCCATGGAAACAGATACAGAGGTAATTGTAAAAGGCATAATCCAAACGGAAGACAGCTCTAATAGAAAGCATATATCCAAAAATAATGTATGTGTTTTCCCACTTGGAAAACACATGCATAACTCCTATTAATATCAAGACAGAAAATTATACTGAGTAGACCCCAATATCACTAAGGTCCCTCATAACAGTATGAATTAATGTGCACCTTCAAAGTACAGCAAGATGTTTTCATACACAGAGTATTAAAAAAAAAATAAAAATACCTTAATAGAATAATGATCTTTTTAAAGAAAAAAATTACAGCTAGAATTTCTGAAACAGGATTAAAGTATGGTGGTAGCCCTGTACAAGGAAGCTGCTCAGCACCTGCTGCCTACACTGTGCCTGGCTCCAGGCAATGTTATTCATTCCTCACTTTCATGGGAGCAAAATACATCCCCTAAAAATATAAAACACAAAAATAAATAGATCTCCAGGGAAATGGAAGAGAAATCTGTTTTAAAAATAGTGAAGGAGCCTATAAGTTCTAGCAAAAGCCGATTTTGCATTGTTTTGTAAGATTTACACATTAATTTGAAACCAAAGGAAGGCATAAAATTTGTATGAAAGCAATATCTGATTTATAGATAAACTTAACACACAATATACTTAGCTGCAAATGCCAGACCCCAGTGAGAGAAGGAAAAGGTTTTGAAAAATGATTAAAATATGCTTGATAAATGTGGCCCTGAAATGCCCCAAAAGATTTTAAGTTAAACAGTAAACACAACTAGCATGACTTTTGCTACAAAAACACTAAACACAATGGATTTTTTAAATTAATTTTCAATGTTATTACATGCTCCTATTGAGCTGGAATTGACTCCATCCACTAACTGTACTGTGAGACAGCTCTTCTGTCCATATGACCTTACCATCTAGATAAAAAACCAAATAGCCATTCTGTTGGTCATATGAAGAGCAAGCCATCCAATAACAATGATCTTATGACCACCAAAAGTTAACGTCTTGTGGGTGGAAATTTTGTGACAGTTGAAGTATTTAAGAAAGATATATTTATAAGGCTCGGATAATGTGCAGCTTGATCAAATGTATTATTAATTAACCAATAAAATGTAGCAGTTGTAAAGGCTTATAAGAACACATTACTGTACACTTATGGCCTAACCTCACTATCCATATTCAAACAAGTCTCCTAGCTAAAGGCAAATCATATAATTCTTGGGAGTCCTGCATGCATTAGGACCATTAGATTTACATATTATTATTCACAGTAGACGTTTCATTACATTTGCTTTGAGAAAATGTATCATCTATATGGGTATTCATGTGTTTCATGTGTGCATGCCTTTCCGTGTTGTATATACTGTGTAGCTTATGACCAGGTTGTTTGGCCTTCTTCTGCCTTAGGTAAATCAGACCAGATGCTGCTCACTCACATGAGGTCAAAAACTCACATGGAAGAGCTCACATTCCTCCACTAAACTCTGAGCACCCCAAAACAGGGAGAACAAATCCAAACAGCCTTTCAGAACCAGTCCAGGCCCAGTCCATCTCCCATGTTATTTGCAGGCTTTGTTTGGGAGACTGCTAGCTGGCACAGGCCAAAACTGGGCCAGGGATTGTCCTAACAGTTGGATGGCGAGAATGTCACTGAAAAAAAATTTGGCCCAAGCCCTGACTGTTCATTTTCCTTGAATGGACACCACTTCAGTCATGCTGCTTGAAACAAGGCACTACGACACACCATCACAGCAAGGCTGGAAGGGGCCTCCAGAGTTCATACATCTGCTCCAAAGAGAACCTGTCCTCACAAAACTGTTTTTGCATCAAAGTTTTCTCCTACTCTTACCAAAGGTGCATGGGAGCCATAAGGTCTTCACTACAAGAAAGTGCTAAATAAAACACTTTTATCTCATTAAGGAAGTCTTTGAAAGGATAACTTACCATTTTGGTCTGCTTGTGGATTTCACCATTGGAGCCATCCCATCTCTGTAGAGGCTTTTTGTTTTACTGAAGTTGACAACATTGAAAATTACTCTCTGGGAAAAAAAGAAAAAAGAGGTAAGGTATAAATTATGAAAGAGTTTATATGTGTATTGCATGTATCAGCTGCATAAAAATATACACAGAATATATATGGAATAGATGCGTATCTTATGAATTAGTTACTCTCCATAGATCTCAGATAATGGATACCCTGTCTGTTCCTAGTATTTTAATAGTCCATGTTGTTTTACACTGCAGTGATACACATGAAATGTATGTTTTTAATTTATTATGCTGATTTTTTTCAGTAGATATCCTAGCCATACAAAGAAATAGGTTACTCAGATATGAAAACAGAAAAACAAGTCCAGTTTGCTGCAGCTGGTGTTAGAGAGGTTGGTGGAAAGCTGGGAGACAGGATAGCAGTCCTCATGAAAACATTCCAACTGCTTCATATCATCATAGAATAGAATCATAGAATCATTTAGGATGGAAAAGACCTTTAAGGTCATCAACCATTAACCTAACACTGCCAAGTCCACCACTAAACCATGTCTCTAAGCACCACATCTAGACAACTTTTAAATACCTCCAGGGATGGTGACTCAACCACTTCCCTGGGCAGCCTGTTCCAATGCTTGACAACCCTTTTGGTGAAGAAATTTTTCCTAATATGCAATCTAAACCTCCTCTGGTGCAACTTGAGGCCATTTCCTCTTGTCCTTTTGCTTGGGAGAAGACACTGACCCCCACCTCCCTACAACCTCCTTTCAGGTAGTTGTAGAGAGGGATAAGGTCTCCCCTCAGCCTCCTTCTCTCCAGACTAAACAACCCCAGTTCCCTCAACCGCTCCTCATAAGACTTGTTCTCTAGACCCTTCACCAGCTTCGTTGCCCTTCTTTGGACACGCTCCAGCACCCCAATGCCTTTCTTGTAGTGAGGGGCCCAAAACTGAACACAGTATTCAAGGTGCGGCCTCACCAGTGCTGAGTACAGGGAAACAAGCACTTCCCTAGTCCTGCTGGCCACACTATTTCTGACACAAGCCAGGATGCCGTTGGCCTTCTTGCCCACCTGGGCACACTGCTGGCTCATATTCAGCCAGCTGTCGACAAACACCCCCAGGTCCTTTTCCGCCGGGCAGCTTTCCAGCCACTCTTCCCCAAGCCTGTAGTGCTGCATGGGGTTGCTGTGGCCGAAGTGCAGGACCTGGCACTTGGCCTTGTTGAACCTCATGCAGTTGGCCTGAGCCCATCAATCCAGCCTGTCCAGATCCCTCTGGAGAGCCTTCCTACCCTCGAGCAGATCAACACTCCCGCCCAACTTGGTGTTGTCTGAAAACTTACTGAGGGTGTACTCGATCCCCTCATCCAGATCACTGATAAAGATATTAAACAGAACTGGCCCCAATACCAAGCCCTGGGGAACACTTGTGACCAGCTGCCAACTGGATTTAACTCCATTCACCACAACTCTTTGGACCCAGCCATCCAGACAGTTTTTTTACCTGGCAGAGTACACCAGTCCGAGCCACAAGTAGCCAGTTTCTCCAGCAGAATGCTTCATCTCTTAAAGCTTCTTAGTTGCTTCTTTCAACCTACTTGGGCCTCACACAACACCAGGAAAAAATAAAGATTTCTGATTTTCTTTCCCCAAACAAAGGAATATTTCTCTTCACTTCCCTTGGCAAAAGGAAGAATTTTTGTCTGCAAAAACTGTACATGATACCTACATAGTAGAAACTGCACGTAGCCATCATTCATTTGAATATGATAGAGAAGAAGAAAAGAGTCCAACTCTGATCTTAGTTTAATAATTGGGAAAAATGTAGCTGATATTTAACAGTTCAAAGGAAGAGCAAAATCTAGATCTTTACTGGGAATGGACTGATACTGAAAGTAAATTCATGCTGGGAGAAGAAAAAACAGAGACAAAACCTTCTTTCTTACCATCTGTCTGCTGTAAGTCATTTTATGCAAAACTACTTACTTTGTTTCTGTTAAGAAAGTCTAGGTTGAATCTAGCTCATCTCATGTAGTACATTTACTTTTCAGATGTTAAATCCAGTATACCTGGTTTCTCATAGTCTTTTGATGCCCAACATTAATGTACACAGAAAAAATGAAATATGAAGACTAAATTAATTTTGATATAATGTTCCAGGATATACTAATACATTCCATTTGTACCTCTCTCTTTAAATTTCTTTTCCACAGGCATCAGTGAAGACAGACCACTAAAAATGATATTTGCCCCTAGGTATTCACAAGTTTGTTTTTAGAACAAACTATCGTAATGTTTACACTCTTAAATAATGGTTCATGAGAAGTCTGAGAATTAAATGGCCACTGTTTGAAATCAAACAATTTTGACTAAAGCATTAAGATCAATTAAGCTTCCATATGTAAAATTTTGCAAAAACAAATCTGGACCTTCCAGGCAGTCTGCTCAGACAACAGCGAATTATGACATTAAAGTGAAAGCAGTCAGCAGTGGGACACTGACAACAGGAGCTAGGCACATTTACATTTATATGTGGGGCAGGTGGGAATCCAGGTAAATTCTGTAGCCCTAATTAAGTATCTCTGTACTCAGGAAAAATTAAGAAATTTTTTTGGAGGTGAGGTAGTGCTATGTACGCAAACTGCAAATTAGTCAAACAAAATATAAGAATAACCTGTAGGTTTTACTGAAACTGACTCAAAAAACTGGCAAGTTGAGAAAACCACTTTCTTAAAGATGTTAATTCAATTTTGTACCGAAGTTAAGGAGCAAACTACATATCCCTGTATGTGAGCTTTCATGTATTTTGTCTATTGCAGCATTTTGAGATTTTCTAGTGGTCATGAGATGAGCTTATTTTTATAACTCTTGATGAAAGCATGCACTTAATATTCAAAATGTTACATTTGTACTTTTAAGTATTTAGGATATTGCTTATCTGATGAAATATCCATCTTGGAATGTCTCTAGTTATTTTCCATCTTCTCATGTTTACAATGTATGGCTCTAAGATAGATAAAGATATTTAGGTCTCTGTATGTTCCATGGAAGCATTTTCCTGTATTAAAATGCTGAGTTTTTCTGCTGTTACTTAACTCTGTTCATATTTGTGAAAACAAATTAAGTTGCAACAAATTGGTTTGTTAATCTTGATGTTTGCATGGAGTGAATGAAACAAACAAGATCTCCAAAGCAATTGCCTTAAACTTTGGATGCAATCATGTCACTGTTGGAAAGAGAAAGTTGCTAATTTTGTTACATACTGACTCAGAGCAGACAGCTGGTAGAGAATGTTCTTATTCCAATCAAGCTTATTTTGTATAATGAGTTGGGCAAATGTACACAACTGGGTAAGCAACGTATATAAAAACAAAAATATGCAGCTCATTTAACAAAACACTGCAGATTATAACATTTCAACCACTCATGTTCACCACGGAGTAAGCAGTTAGCAATGCGTGCAGTTCTCAGCATGGTATATAGTTAGATTGGCAGAACCGAAAATTTAACAGCACAGAACAGAACTTTATCAACATACACCACTGAAGTAATAAAGTACACAAACCGAAGCACTCAAATAAGCAGCTGAACTCAGTCAAGTATTCCTGGTGATAGTTAAAGCAGTCCATGCAGCTCAGTCAGTGAAGTGTGCAAAAATGTAATGACTACAGAATACACACCTTAGTCAGAAAAATATGCAGCTTGCTCAATAAGGTATGCAAACATCTTTGAACTGAATGCTATAATAAAAAGGCTGTGATACAGCAATCAAACGTTTGCTGAACAAACCTAATTTTTAGTCTAATTTTTGTATATACTGCCATTCATTAACACACCCATTATACAATGTAAAGAGCAACAGGACTAGATGTACACTATGCACATTAAGAGACTCTTTCATAAGAAAATTATCATTATTCTGTATGTTTTTATGAATTATAGAGATCTACAATGAGTAGCATTTAATAAGCAATATAATTCAGAAACTCAAAAATGAAAAAAAAAACCTAGTAATTTTTTTTTTTTAAGTGTCAAGTTAAGAAAGTAAAACCAGATTAAATGTACTTACAAATTCCCTAGAAATTGCTCTGGTCTCCAGAGCATCAATCCAGAGAAAAATGGCAGAAATGTTTACAATAAAAATACTTGTATTCATTTTGGAGGGTATGAATACCACTAAAAGAAGCAATATTCAAACTGATGCTGTACCAGAAATGGTAATTGTGAGATTTCACTTCAGTTATGATACATTTTCAATCTACTGCATTATTCTGACAAACTGATCTGCACCTTCTGAGTAGGTGGAAGAGGCATGGCGTAGAAAAGCCTCTCAGGACACCACCAAGTAAAACCACACTGTTTGGGGGAGTGCATCAGGATGTATTGTGGCTTCACAGCATGAGGGAAGACAACTGCTGCAGTTTCAGGCTCTGTGCATGGACTGCCAGTTCTGAGACAGATGTTGAACAACACGGGATGAGGCAGGTACATTCTGCCTATTGAGAGAAGAAGGAAGATGTCCTCTTTCCATAACATGTGCAGTAAGTATGCATTTGGAGGTATCTTGCTGCTAAAACTATTAAGACAGAAAAGTGAGGAAAGGCTTGGTCCTGCTTTTAGCCTTAAAATTTACTGATTAAATCTGCTTTTCCCAATAGTCTTTCGCAAACTTATTTCAGGAATTAAAAATACAAACAGGCGTTAAGGGATGCTCAGTGTGTTTAGCATGAGCAAGATAAAGATGAACCTTGAACACAAGGGGAAAAGATGGCTGAAATGTCTCACAAAATTTATCTTATTACCAAAAGTTTGCAGTTTCCTGACTGGGGCTGGAAGGAGCTGCTATTTTGGGGAGGCAGGGGGGGAGCATACATCAGGGTGGTCTGGGATTGGAGCTGAAGGCATTAAGTGTGGATGGTCATATTGGATATCATATTCCAACAGGTCTGCGTGAGCACAGGGTGACTGTGATCTCTTAAGCATTCATTGTTCACCCACATTCTGGCAGGTTTTCCATCAGAACATACCAACTAAAGCAGGTATCCAAAAGATAAGTCACACCTTTGCCAAAGGTTAAGTGCCTTTCCCCAGGATAAGGACACACTAGGTCCCTTCAAAAAGACTGCCAGGTTTATTTTGCATGGTTTTCCCTAGCCAACATCTCAGGAATAGCTGAGCTGCTTTGGCTGACATTAAAAGGAAAAAAAAACAAACAAACCAAAGAACACCACAAAATTCCGCCTGAGGCAGACACCTGGCACAGAAAATTTTGTGTCAAATCATTACAAGTATGAGAAGTTATAACTAACTAAAAATAGGGTTTGCAGTAGGAAGTGTCGGGCATTCTTCATATTGATGTAACATACACATTAAATATTAACATTATATAATATATTTCATATTAATAGCATAATAATGTCAATTCAGTGGACAATGCTGCATGCTATAAGTATGATACAAACTTCGCTATGAGCTGCCAAAGCACCTGGGGACCAATTGTTTGAAGTCAGGCAGGAACAATTTCATCATTCAACCAGCCAAAATAAGAGAAGTGGGCACTAAGTAGTAATACTAAGACCTTTCAGCTGAAATTAAGTCTGAGCTCTTGTGCTGTGAATGAGCATTAAAGATCCAAAGGTACTGGATACCATGGGGCTTTGCTTCGCTTTCACTGCTTGATGTCTTGATTTCCTCTCCTGCTGATTCTTTAGATATTACAGTGTTTTGTGAATTCCTGAAACCTGCAGCTTTTTGTGAGCTAGGTTCTTGCCTTTGGCAAGAATCTTGGTTATCCATTCCTTCCTTCCTTCTTTTTTTTAAAAAATCCTTTCTTTTATAAATATAAGTTTTCATTCCTTTAAAGGGCAGATCTACTTCAAAATAGCTTTCCATTAAAAAAAAAAAAAAAAAAAACCACACGAAAAGGAAAATTAACTTCTCAAGCCAACCCCGCAACTTGGGCGATTTTGAGTCACCGTTTCTGAATGTGAGAAACTGGCAACATGAGATTGCTGCCTTCTCACAAAGAAGTGCTGCATTTTGGTATTTGTGTCAGAAGGTCTTTGGGATTTTTCCTGACAAAGCACCTTATACAAAGCTATACAAAAATGAATTATACTGGAGGGACTTCAAAATGGAAAGGAAAAAAGTATCACCTGCAACTGTTATCAATGCTGAAGAAAACAAGTAATATAACAGTCAGGTCTGTGCAAAATCCCCAAAGAAAACTTACAAATCTCATTTTTCTGACCTTTTAAAATTTAAATCATTCATTACTGCTAACATTTTAAAATAACCCATACTTTATTTTTCCCTTTGTAGGAACACATGTCCTTTCAAATAGAAAGGTTTTTAATATTGATAGCATTTAGCCTTTTTCTCTCCAGCTAAGGAGTTTTCAAAACCTGCTGATGCTCAGGAGGGGAAAATAAATACTCACCTATTGAGGGAGGATGTTAGGGACCATCTAGAGCTCCGCCAGACTCGCTAATCAGTTGCACCTGTGTCTTGTTAACTGGAAATTGTCAAGTCCTTACAAGGTACCAAAGTCTTAGGAAAGCGATGCAGAAAATGGTCTACAGATTGTGAATTATAGGATTTTTTTCCCTTGGTAAAGCTCTTCATTTACTTAAAAGAGAGAAACGCTAAAGTCTGGGATGATACAAAGAGCAACATTAAAATAAGACTCAGAGGATTTTAATACAGTAAGACCTCTGATACTCTGCTATGCTAACTATAAAATGAGCTTAGCATTTATCATGGTATTTGTCTGTGTATTTGAGATATTTTGGGTGTTCGTGATAGTCCAGCACCCATAAGCTGTATTAGTGTTTTTCAGTTAATGGAGTGTAACTGTATCTTAATGATAAAAAATACTTTTAAAAATAATTACCAATTTAGGCATTTGCCCTGCTTCTCTGTCCATCCTGACAGTTCCTTCTTTATCTCCAAACTAAGCACAGACCCATAGGAGATGTAACATCTGTGTAAGGCGGTGTCTCCCATTTGGAATTTCACTGTCAACATCAGTGTTATCTCACTTAGGTCTAGGGCAGGGGAATACTGTGGAGAAGGCCATCTTCTAGCCAAAAGCTTTGAAAGAGATCTACAGAGGCACTGCTGTTCCTTATTTAGTATCATGCTGTGGACTGACCGCTAATCTGGCTTCTGTGCCTCACCTGTTGGACTTAAACACTGTGAGGGCAAGAGTCACTCCAAGTTTTCCCATTCAACCTTTCTTGGAAAAATGGCAAATTTGTTATTGAACACCCTTCCCTGCCAACAGAAGCCAACTTTCTGTTAAGCTTTTACTTCTCATCTGAACATCAGTAATCTGAAACTTTCAACCAAAAACTCAAAAATGTCCATTTAGAAAGCCAGCAGTGGTGTAACTAGACCAACTCACATTCCTTGGTCCCTTGGGCCAAAATCTCCAATAGAATGTAAATCACTCACAAGACATATATTGTATTGTGTTGATTCATCAAAAAGAAAATAGTAAGGGTCCTGACAGAGCATATAACCAGGCTATACAGGTATTTAAAACAGGTTTAAAACTGAAAGCTTCTTGCCAAACTTCTTCCATTCTTTGTCATAAAAGGTCAAAATATTTGCAAAAAAGAAGGCATCTCTATATAATCAGGTCTGGGAAAAAAAGGTACTTTTATTTTCTGTTTCCTATCTTTTCATACATATGTAGTCTTTGGCAAAAGAACCAATTCTAGTTACATTGCTAGGAAATTGCAGAGTTACAGGAACATGCGAGCAACTTTTTATATGATAATTGACAGGATGTCTGAGCCCTGTTGGTCTTGCCATTGACTTCCTCCGTGTACATGGGTAATATTTTCAGGAACCAGTTGAAATATAAAATAAGGAAACAGTGCATGGTCTTTCACTGAGACCTTCTCTACTAGCTAAATTATTTCCTAATATATTCCATGCCATGTTACAACCATTGCCAGATGACATTTGAAGTAGAGTCATGTATTAAACTCTTTCTACATAATTACAGAAGCTATCCATGTTTAGGTTCTATATTCTTTTCAATCAATATTATGGCTGCAGGTGGATAGTAACAGCTGGCTGTTCTGGAACGTGTTAGCAAAATTTGCTGATATCTTACATCCCTCAAGAGGAAGCAGCTGAAAAGACTTAAGTTTTCCTTTTCCTAATAGAAATTATTTAGCCAGTGAGAAGAAATGCTGCAAAGTTTGGTAGGATTTGAGATAGTAAGAATGATTACATATTCTTAGTGGTTCAAAAAGATAATGCTATCAACCAAATGTTTTCTGGCCCAAATCCTGTTCATAGTATAGGGGCCACAGGAGGCTTCAAAACAATGAGATCAATCTGGAAAAAGGGAAAAGGGCCAGGAAAAGTCACCGCATCATGGTTATAGGGAACCACTGTAAAAAAAAGTCCATGTTTATGAGCACTGGCATAAGGTGTACCACTGAAGAGCAGAGAATGAAGTGGCAAGCACTGACTAAGTTCACGTGGGAGCATTCTGCTCACCCATTCTTTCTTCTCTATAAAGTCTACTTTTGTGGGTCCTTCATAAAGTGCAACAGTCAGCCTATGATCCAGAATCAACAAGACATACACTGACCAACAAATTAGACATTTATGATGGATACCAAAGTGAAGTACAGCCATAATTACTCAAGCTTAATGCATGCAGGTGGAGTGCTGAAAACTGACACTCTCACAGAAATACTGCAAGACAGTAGGTGAGAGTGGCACTAACAATGAGAGAGTGGCAGTGATATTTGTATGGATCATGATTTTGCTCACAGAAGGTAATAATCACAATTTAAATAGCATGCAAACACAAAGGCAGCAATCCATCTGATACCCAGGCTGGAAGAAAATGAAAAAGCCTTTTCAAGTGTAGGTCCTTGTGAGAAGCAAAAGGAAGATAAAGAAAGCCCTGTTAAGGGAGAGATTTGGATGAAGCTTTTCCAGCAATTGTTTACTTTGGATTTTTGCAGCTGGCATTTTTCACAGTTAAAAGGTATTGTTTGTCTGGAGCTTGTGGGAAAAACCTGTGGGGGAAAAGAAGGAGATGATAACACATAGAAGGAAAGACAGGATATATGGGAGAGCTCAAAACTAGCCCCAATATATTTGCCTCAGTGTTCTCCGATGGGTTACAAACACAAAGACATTTTGATGTGTACAGCCACTAGTTATTGCTGCCAGCAGTCTTGGTTACATTACTGGGATCATAGCCTTGCAAACGTATAAAACCTCTCTATTTACTTCTCCAGTAACTCAGCACAGATGGACTCTGTGTCCAGGTTATTCACAGAGGTCCCGGGTTTTCTCTTCTTTTTTATTCAGGCATTTTGGTTGCTATTACAATGAAACCTTTGAACTTTCTATGTTCTTCCATGCATGGTTCTGAATAGTAATGGAATAAAGGTTTCCCCATATGTATACTTCCCTTATATTTAGACAGAATTGGAATTGGATCCTTACTGGAGTAGCTGCAGTGCTGAAGAAAAAAACACCTGCAAAAAAATTTTTTGTGGAAAAATATAAACTATATGTTATCAATTTCATGAAACTAAGGGATATTGTTATAGCATGTACCCTCTTTGTAAAATTAATAATCCCTTCTAGTTTTACTGCAGAGTTAAAATACTTTTTTTCTGCTCTTCCTAGCTGAATCCTTTTGCAATACTGCAACATTCACACATTCACTGATTTCTATAAGAAAATGTAATCGATATGTTAGCGTACATTGGAATCTTAACATTGACAACCAGTAGCTTGTGGTATTGATTTGAAAAAACTGCTTATGATTTCTACAGTACTTCAGCACTATTTCTTGTATTTTCAATTTTCACTACCTTGAATTGTACTCCAAGCATCCAACTCATCTACTAACAGACTATTCAAAGTTTTGTGCTTCAAAAGAAAACCCAAGGGTAAGTAGAAGGAAATCTGATCTAGTTCCTGCTATTTTTTGTGTACCTGTCTATTTGACATTTAGAGTAAGATCTCAGAACTGCCTTAACCAACCATAATAGTAAGGGGATATATGAATTGTCCTCATAGCTTTGAAAATCCCATTCTGAAGCTGAAATGCCGAATGTTAGGTTCAAATGATGATCTCTGTCTGTTTGCAAAGGTGATTCGCAGTGTGTGAATAAACAGGTTTTGGCAGTGTCATGAGCAGAACAGCTAAACAAAAGAACTGGGAGGATTTCAGTAGGAAAGTTAAGTGTCTTAAAGCAATGATGTGCCCTGTGCTGCATTTGTATAACACAGGTGTCATTCCTCCCTGGCACTAACCCCAACTTGAGGGGAAAAAAACCCCAGCAATGATAATGCATCATTACTGGGGCATGCAGTATAACTGCAGTCCAGCCAGTCAGGTCCTTTTCTTTTCAAATGCCATAGGTAAAACTTACGTCTTGTCCTGAGCTTTAAATGTGGATAAAAGAACATTCATATTCAGAAAAGCTCTCAAACACATAAATATTTAGCCTCACTTTTAAGTGTTCCTAGAGACTTAAAGTTAAGCAAACATTCACTCTTCCTTTCTGAATAAGGGTGGATTTCTGATTCGGGATTTAAGACAGTCTAGCAATATGGGGAAAAGATGCTGGATTTGCTAAAATCCCATAGGCACAATTTATCCTTAGCAACTGATCGCTGTAGATTGGAAGTGACATTTCTGCAGCTTTGGGATGCAGGAACATTTTTATTACTCTAACAGATCAACTTTAAGTGTAATATTGTTTTGTTAGTTTATGTAAATCACTCTGAAATGCTGTATGAATAAAAGGAATTTGAAAATCTCATCTTTATTGGCTTGGAAGTATTGAGTATATGGTACTCTGCTGAAAGTATTATATTAAGTTATAAGAAACATTGTTCAGATACTGAGCAAGTCTCAGCACAAATTCTGGTAATTTTCCACCAAAAATTACTCTCCAAAAAGAGATAAATATGGTACAGTGCTGAACATCTTCTCTAAAGAAATCATATCACATATGACCAAAGCCCCTTTCAATATCTTACAGATTTGATTTTACTTCAGCTCACTTCCAAAAGCTAGTGTAGAAATCTGCTTTGAAGTGCCCTCTTGGTAGAGAGAACATCATCTCTAAATGGTTGCTTATTCTTCTGCAAAGCAACAATAACAGCAGACTACAGCTATGAGGCTACTACAAATGCTCTGTGCATTTTAACAGGTAAATTCTGCTCTCTTTAATATGCTGGTTTGATGGAATACTCATAGTTGCTGAAAACCCTTCTGGGGAAATGTGAAAATTGATAACATTGCTTTGTAACATGGTATTTTAATACATCTCAATATTAACCATAATGCTGCAGAAGATCTTTTGCACTTTATGTTCAAGTTTTTTCTGTTGGAAAAGACTCAGGAGTTTTTTTGGAAACAATATGTAAATATAATTCCTTTCAGATTTCCTAGAATTTTAAAATTGTAACAGCAGAAGATACAAATTATTCACCAAAAAAATTTACGACCAAAGAAAGATTCGAGATATTTCTCAGTTCCATTACAAAGTAATCACAGCTGATCATCTTTAGTATCATTTAAACTCTAAGCATAGCTTCCCAAAACAGTAATGCAGTCTACGCTTTTTTTTTTTTACTGCAATGCATATGACAAGCCTTCCTTTGATTTTACTTAAATCTATAGTTATTACATCATGAACACTGCTCTGACAGCCAGCCTATAACCATGTATCACAAAGTCAAAAGTCTGCAAAAACTACTTTGGCGGCCAAGCATCGGGAAGGGGAGGAACCCACTTATCACGAGGGAGGCAGAAAAATATGAACAAAAAGAAATGTATGCAGTGGCATGAATAAAAGACTTCCAATAAATAAAAAATACTACTATGAGCTTCAAAAATAATGAGGCGTTTCCCACAAAATTGGGCCAGCACTCTGTCAACAAAACACAAATAGCCATTACATGGGAGAATGCTCTTCTGTGCTCCTTACACACTTGACACTGAATTCAACAGGAGTTTTAGATATGCCAGGAACGAAGACTTAAGCTGTAAATGTGACTAAAAGAAATCAAATGTTGATTCAGATTTGGGGTGTCAGCTGCAAGAGGAGCACACAGCACGTCTCAAGAAGGTAAAATACATGGCTTAGCACTGCCCTAGTTCTGGATCATTAGGGATTTCCTTGGCATAAATCAAAGCAATCTAAATAGTACACTCTCACCCCAGCTGCTAAGATCCCCAGAGTAGGAAAGCTGAGTCATTCGCTCTCTGTGATAGCATCGGTTGCAAACTTTGCCACCAAAGACTCCCCGAAATGAGGACCTTCTTTCCTCAGGTGACAATTGCTGCACATCACACAGAATTTGCCCACACCACAAACTCAGATCAATATCTGTAGATAAATAATTCATTCACATTGAGTAGCACTTGTGCTTTCTTTGAGTATAAAGGCAGTTTAATAGTATTGTAAGTTTATTTGCCTATACCGTGGCAACTTTTATGAAACACTGACATAAAATTGTGACCAGGAAGATTCTTCTCTGCTAAAAAATGCCCATCTTCCAAAAATGTATGGCAGTCAGTACCCTTTTTTGGAGAGAACAATTCCTTTTCTCACATTGTTCCTCACAGCTCATGCTTTAAGACTTTTCTTCCTCAAGTAATTGACTGAAAAAAGCATGCCTATAGGAAAAACAAAACAAAACAAAACAAAACAAAAACCCAACCTTGCAGGATAGATTAAAAATTTGTCCAAGTTTGTAACTCTATTACCCTAACCATAAACCAGATTACACGATATTTTACTAGAACACTGACAATTCTAAAACCTATTACAAATATGAACAAATCAATAAAGATAGAGCTGAATTATACATAAAAGGAACATTTTCTTTATTGAACAATTCTTATAGATTGTTTTGAAATAACATTGATCTAGACATTTGCTTGGATGATCTTATTGCCAAGTTTTAATGTGATAACTCTACTTATGTATAGTAGTTTTACATTATGTCCTTACCAACAGCAAACAAGAAGAAAAATTGAAAGACATTCAGATATAAACATACATGAAGTCTTCTGCAAATAGCTTCAGGGTTTTAATCACATTAACAGCATGTTTATTATTTAAAAAACTCTGCTAAAATGCATCTGGGAAAAGGAAGAGTGTTTTATTACAAACATAACCACTGGTAGCTATGTTGAATTACTGTAGTTACTTACTTTTGCTGAGAAGACCTGAGTTACTTATTAAAATTGGTAAAAAATTATGATCCTTCATATCTGCATGAAATGTAAACCTGAGAAACTGTAAATTTAAATTCGGGATTTGGTAAAATTAAAAGATCTGTTTCAATGTTTATAAAAATATTTTCTTTGCATTTCATAAATTTCTGTACGTAAATACAAAATTAGCATAGTAAATTATAGTTCAAAACCAGGGCAGCTCTTGTCCCAAGAATTTGGTATTGCTGACCACAACTGGGTTTAATCTTGATAGATGTACAAATGAGGTAAAATTATTATTTTCAGTACCAGAATGTGTTAAGGCAGACTTCATTGTATTATATACACATAAGTTTCCCAAAGAAATATATCGTTGCATATACAGATTTTTCTTATGAAAAAGCCAGGGCAATTCAGTTCTCTCTGCTTCTTTCACCCCCGGGACGACCTCTCACAATAAGAATTGTCAGTGCCTTATTTATAATGGCAGATCTCAGGTTTGATTCTGGCAGCTTTTGATCTCTTGATGGCCCAAAAGCTTTCAAATACAGAAGAATCTGATGCTTCTTTGGCATCCTGCAGTGTGCCTAAACCTCAAAAGCAAGTTTTAGTCCCAGAAGTGAATTACTGAAGCAGTGTAAACAAAACACAAACGTCACAAAATGATGAATATCTCAAACAAAATATCTTTGTCAGATAGATGACAACTTCAGATCACTTGAAAAGCATTTGTAGAAACTCTGCAATCTGCAAACAAACTTCTGTTTTACAACCTAAAACTAAAAAGTACATGAAAATAATGAATTATTAAAACCTCAAATATTCTTTTTTTCAACATCCATATAAAAATTCAAATATACCCATTCTTTTAAATATTCAGTCCCTGTAAAAAAAGATTCCTGCATGTTTCTACATCACAGAAATGCATATAACTATCTAGTTACAACATAACTACCAGTAAATAGGATACAAGAGCTTCATTGAAAACTCTCTTCAATGAAGCTCTCATATCTGATTTATTGAAAAAGAACAGAATAAATGAGAGACAAAATACGTTATATCATTTAAAGAAATAACTTTTGATGAGTATGTGACAATGACAGTTATTTTATCCCTAGGAACCTCTTCTTGGACAGACTATATTGATTAGGCAAGACCTCTAGACAAATGCAGAATACAATTGTCCTAAATTTCAAATGGGAGAGTGTCTAGCTTTTTCCTCTATTAATATGTTATTCTTTAACTCTTAGCAAAGCTTAAGGTTTTTTTCCTTTCTTGCAATGTGGGGAAGGGAAGGGAGAGAGGAGGGAGAGGGAAGGGACCACACTGCGCTACATAAGGTGTTGAGGGGGTTTTTTTTGTTTTAGCACAAAGATACAATAAAACTGGCTTTCCAGCTTTCAGTGCTGCTTTAAGGTGGCAGTGGATGCCATAAAATGCTAGATCTATGCCTCAGTCTATTAGGCATCATACATTACTTTTTTTAAGCAAACTGGAAACAGAGATAAAATGTTGTAGACTAGTAGGCTTGATACTGTAACCTTTTTATACCAGCAATAACTACATAAACATAAAGATAGTTGCTGTAATATCATTACTGGGAATCAAGGCACCTTGAAAATGTCTGTTCCTTATGCCATTTTATAGTGGACTTAAATTAGCAATGAAGCACTGTACTAGTAACACATCTATTAATCAAAAAAAAAAAAAAAGCACAACAGAAATGTGAGAATACATTTGGAAACAATTCAAAGAGATTGGGGAATGACAGCAGAGGATTTGCCAGACTAATGAAATTCCTTGTTCCTAACCTTTAAATACTCGCATGTACAGTACAAGGCCCCATTCTGACTAAATCTGTGCTGTTAGGTTTACAAATAAACCTGCTAAACCTTTTGCATTATTGATCAGTGATGGCATGCTTAGCCCACATGTCCTATTTACATTCCATTTCTTTTACACTTCTAAGATATAAAGTGCCTTTTACAAAACAAGAGCTCTTTCCATTTAAACCCTGCAGTCTGTGTTCTTCATGCTTTTTAATGGTTGTAAGCAATTTAGAAGGTTAGTCTTTGAATAGTAGATAAAACTGGCAATATTTATTGGTAAATAAATGTCTAATTATAATAATTCAGGAACATTTCCAATATCATGGTTTTTTCTAAATAAATAGCTGGAAAATTATCTCCTTTGTATACCAATGCCACTTAAATAAAAACTATGTAACAACTTACATCATGCTAATGTTATAATGAATAGATTTTGCACCTATTCTAAACACAATGCAAGAATATTTTAATTTAAAAATAAAAATAAAAAATGGGGATTCAAATATAGTCAATTCATTCCCACGTTCTGCACAGAAACAAAGCGAGCCCACCTTTCCAAGGCTAGTAAAAGAGTGGCTAGTACAGCCCCAAAGACAAATTGAGATGACGTGAGCCAGGTCTTGAAAAATTTCTTGTTTCAAGACACGGTAGGAACAATTCTGACTCCTTACACCTGCTTCTGTCTGTCTAGAGCAAGGGGATGCAAAGATCAAATCCTCTTTAATAGTAGGTGTGATACAAACCCACACGCTTCCTGACCAGAATCATCTTATAAAGTCCTTAAAAAGATCTAGAGAAAAAGTTTTAAAACAGTTCCCCCATTTCCAAATCTGCTCAGAGCATTCATACCACAAGGCAGTTTAAACATCAGTGTTTCTGAAATCAGAAAAGGAAAATCATCAGCCACTTCAAACAGGTCCTGCTTTGACATCAGAAAGTCAATTCACTCAGCTTAGCAGCATTCAATTCTCAACAACATTTTGTTCTGGGTCTCTGTCAAGTTATTCTAGGCTGTGAAATTGTCAGGAATGATGGATGACTATCAGCCTTCTGCTATCTTCTTTCCTTCTCCTTAGAGATTTGCGGCTGCTGACTGCAAAGCAAATTTCTCTTTTCTTTTTTTGCACAACATACCAAATGAACAACAGTAATTATGAGAAAGCCTACACTACAATTATTTTAGCACTTAACTTTGTATTGACATCTGTAAGAGACAGAGCTCTCTAGATTGATTAGCAATGATATAGCTTCCTGCCTTTTACTAATATTGCTGCAGTCATCCTTTACATGCAATTTGCTCAAAAAAACCCCACTGTTTTTCTCTCTTAATATTTTAAATTACGAATTGAACTAATTACAGAAAATTTCTAATACTTTATGAATATAGCATATTATTATTTTACCAGTGTTTCAAACTCTATAGTACTTGTAACATAATCAAAACTGACATAAGAGAATCATTTAAGGATATTAAATGGGATTTTGTTGGGGAAGATGCTAAAGCTGCATTATAGTTCCAGGTTGAAATCCTTACTTGAACAAATCCTGTTTGGCCAGCCAGTTGCAGCGTGGTATGTATAGGGGAAAATTTTACTGAAAGCAGCATTAAACCCATTTACACATTGACAGAATTTGGTGTCAAGTATTTAAACTATTTACTAAAATTAAGTACAGGAATAAACATCTGGTCTGGAAAAAAAAACAAAAACAATTTAGGGAAGAAAAATGCAATAGTGAGAAAATAAACTGGGACATCCTTCAACCCCATGCCAATTATAATCCAGTCTCTCATATTCCTGTTGTATTCAAAATAACTGCAAAAATTATCACAAACAATTCTCTAGCAATAACACTACATTAATTAATCTCCATTACTCTCAGCCACATAGCTGTTCTTTTCAATTAGACATCATATCTGCTCAGCTCAGTACACAGGGGTACATATACACAGTTAAATGAAAGTCTATTCCATCTTAGACAGTATGGTCAATCCTGAAAAATATAGATTCAGGACCCCTGAGGAAATCATTATCAGATATCATTGTGGTCATTAATGTTAAATGCAAACAAAACCTAAACAACTCCACTTTCCAAAAATCCTAAATAGAGCATAACCATTTTTCCTCTAACCCATTAATATAACCTAGCCAGACAAAAGGCTTACATTTACCAGGAGTTTTTTCTTGATCATGTTAGATACACATGAGGTAGAAATAAATGTTCTTCCCTCTCAAGTTCCTATTATGAAGCAGGAAACATTTGCAACTTATTGTGGTTTAGAATTTACAAAAGATGAAAGTGGATGCATTTAAATGGGGTCATATTAACATAGAGATTTCCTCCTTGACCTTTTTTCCTTTAAATGCACTTCTTATGTCAAGTAGTTATGTTCTGTTTCATTTAAATAGAAAGTGTTTAACTCACTAGACATTTAATACCAATTTTGCTGGGGTTATTAACTAATTTGCTATTGTCTCAGCATTCTCTTGTTTCCCTCGGCTTTACTAATGGATAATCATTTTATTATGGAATGATTATCTATGAGTAAATCCAAAGGAAAAGAAATAAACTACAGAAATCTGGGCTGTAATGTCAAAATTCAGCTCAGTGCCTTTGCATGATACTCTGCTATAACCACTGGATTTGCCAGAATATTTTGAAGGTCCTATCATTTGATATGTATTTTTATTTATATGAAAAGTAAGCTGCCCACTGTACTGAAGTACTCATCAGGAAACCAGGAATGGTTTCAGCTGGTATAAACATTAATTTACTTTCATGCTTCAACCTGTCATATCACTTACAAAGGGATTAATAAGTGTTTAAGCTGCACGGTTCACTCCCACAAAAAATACCAGAAGGTCAGTTTAATTTTTATGAACTTCAATGTATAAAAGATTACTTTTCTTAGCTTTAAAAAAAACAAGCAGCGTTCATCTGTGAGCAAAACATGCTCTTCAACGCAACATTTGCATACAGGGATTTGACCACTTCGGTGAATAATACTTTTGTACACCAGCAGTAATACTCACTGTATAGAAAAATTTGACTGAAAAAAAATGCAACTCAGCATGAATGAAAGTTGCAGAATTTGGCCCTAAATAAAATTGCCCTCACCTTGGTCAAAACAAGTACTTTCAAAACATCAGGTCAATATCGGGTCAAAGACTATCACGCTATTTAATCTAGAGAACTGTAATATATTAAGTCAAATTTTACATTGAAGGTAGCTAATCATTGGGACCGTATTATCATAATTAATCCTTAATCAGATAAATTAACTCACTGGTATGTTGAAAAAAAAAATTTCATTCTTTTTCTGCAGTAGAAAAATGAATATAACCTCTCCTAGGAAATGTCCTAAATGTCTCCCTCAAAAAGTCATTAGCTGGAATCTGCGGTATATAGTAACTTAATGTCAGAAAAAGAGGTAACAGACGTTAACAGTCCCATAATGAGATGAAATGCAATTTAAACGGTAATCTCATTACCTAAAAATAAATAAACCTCTTCTGCTTTACCTTTTGGACTTAGCTTAGGCCTATTTGTTTTATCTCCATTTAGGTTTCAACTTTAATCATATCTCAGAAGCTTTTACAGAAGAACTGCAGCAGCAACTGGGTTTGTCTACAATATTTGCCTGCTTATAGCTGTTTACTCTGAAATTTCTCATCTGCTGCCAACTAGAAGGCAATGTCCAAAGCCATAGAGCAGAGATAAGGGTTTAAATCCCACTATCAAGAAAATCACCTTCTCAACAGAGAAGTTTGAACCATATTTAATTAAATATTCATTTACTTCCAATGGATTCATTTATTTTTCTTATACCAAGAGTAAGACCCAGATATGTGTATAAATAAATGTTGCATAAACCCTTTGTATCATTATATAACGTGATTCTCATACTATTATCTTCCAACTTGTAGGAATGCAGAATTTTTATTGGTAATTGTGTTTTCTTAAAAATGCACATGTCTGAAAACAGATATTATGCGTGGATATCTGCCTATATTATATTATAAAAAAAAGGGAGGGAAGGAGAGAAAAAAAGAAAATGCATGTTCTCCTTCATGCATGTAACCAATTAAATACTGATTATTAAAATCTGCAACAAGGCTGAGTTTACTAGGTATGTCTAAAAACAAAAGCAAAACCCTTACCACTCCACAAGACATTTATGCACAAAATACTGTATAAACAGTCTTTCAAGGAAACCATATGAAACTCAAAGAAAGCCAAATTAACTCCAGTTTCCCACAAATCTCAAGTACAATATATTTTCCCTCTAACTCATTAATATGCTCCAGCCAGACAAAAGGCTTACATTTAACAGTTTTTCTTGATTATATTCTATGTAAGGTATGTATCCCATATATTAGGTAGAAATTAATGCTTCTTCCTCACAAGTTCCCTTTATGAGGCAGGAAACATTTGCAACTTACTGTAGTTTCAAATTTGCAAGATGAGAGTGGGTGCCTTTAGAAAAGGTCATCTTTTCTCTGCCATTCTCCACCTCTCTCCAAATTATTTTTTATATCAGAAAGAGAACATTTTCTATGTTAAATAACTATTAGCATGTCAAAGTTAATTATAATGTCTTAGAAGCTGTGTTGTTCTATTACTACACCACTCCACCATGTTTCAGTTATTCTTTGGCACCATTTTGCACAAGTTCATTGCTTGGGACTTGTTGATTCATGTCCATAAAAACAAGGAAGGACAACTAAAATAATGACAGCTAGAATATTAGTATGTGAAGATGAATGCCACATTAGTAGAAAGGGAGGTCACAGTTTTGGGTACGCAGAACTTGTAAGGTTTCCACGCATGGGGAGGTAAAAGGCCACCCTGTTGGGTAGCAACTTGGGTGACACACAAGAAGAAAACTTTGTCACACTCAATAATTCAGGTAAACAGCATTTTACTTAGCATGTCATGTTTTTCTCTAAGATGTGCATTTCTACTACTACCAGGTATTAAATTTAGTTACTCTAAGCTTGAAGATGTTATTTAAATCAGATTTATGATCATTTTTAAAACTTTCTAATCCATCTTTTCTTTTAATAAATCCATAAATCCCTTTACATGCATTACTAAATGAGCTATTCTTTCCCTTGATGTATTTGAAGATAAAAACAGATATAAATTCCACAAATTTTAAGAAATTGAGAAAAAAAGGATTTCAAGATTGACAATTTCCTAGTTGAAGGCTCCAGGAGTATACATGGAAATCTACAGGCCATGCTAATTTTCTTTTCAGAAATCAAATACTTTTTACTGAATACAACCCTTTCCTTTCCTTTCCATTCTATCAGGATTTGTTTTCAGAGGAGTTACATTTTTGACAGAGAACTTGTTGTAAATATGTTGTTGTAACCATCCTTTAATTAAGGCATTATGTCAAAGTTGAGCAATGATCAGATTTTAGTCAGAATCAGAAACAGAAAGTTTTGAAGCATTGTGACAGAAACCTAAGTAACATTTAACCAACTCTGAATCATGCCCATCTTTTTTATTCTCAAAGAATTATAAGATTAAAAATGAGCAACCTTCACTTGACATAGAACAAAAAAAATTTATAGATGGAACATTTTTTAAGACCCTTTCTACTACAGGATATAAAGATAATTATCCCATGGACATGCCTCATCCTTTTCATGTTTTAAAGCCTGACTGACTGAGATATCAGTAAAATTGCAAGAAAAAATTATCAGGAGTCTTGTTATATGCCTATAAGTAATGATTATTTTGCTATACTTTGCAGAATACTATGAAAAGGGCAATAACTGAAAGCAAATATTTATTCTTATTTTCCATTAGTCTGCAGTCAGACTGGTGCGTCTGTAAGTTAATACTAGCATTATCAGCTACAAAGGATAACACACTCCCGAAGTTCAAAACATTTGGTCACACTCTACCTTTTATAGTACCAGATATTTCTAAGACACTTTCACTTTCTTCTTGAAAGTAATCAAATAACTATATAGGGATGAAAAAGTATTAAAAACATTTGATATTGTTTTGAAATATCAGTAGCCATGGAGAAGAATATACCTTTTCAACCAATCTTTTAATTATTTTATCCCCAACTGAAGAAAGGAGTTAGCATACTTTTGGCAATAAATGTTTCTTATCCAGATTTATTATTTTAGCTAGGTTGAATCTTGAAAGACAACACTATTTTCTTTCACAATCAAGTGACCTATCTGAATGACTATGGATAATGCAGTTTGCTGCAGTCACCTTATCATTTGTCATACTTTCGTATTTCTTAGCAACAAAAAAAGTTGAAAGAGTTCTTGTTTTGGAAGCTCCACTAGAATTGTGTTTATGATCCGCACTGTTTCTGCTTTGGCTTTCATCTCACAGTCCCTGCTTGCCATTATACTATTGAGGAGCATGACAAGGTCTTAAGCAAGCAGGACAAGATGCCGCGCTTGCTGGGGCCTCCTGTAAGTCTGCAAAACATGACACAGGCTCACGCTGCCGTGTCTCCATTCCTCCTCCACCTTCATTTCACTCCACGACTTGCTGACCCACACCACACAGCTCTCATTACTACACTGCTGTGATGCTGCAATGCAGCCCACACTAGAGACCAGCCAAGCTCAGGTAGTGTTCATACTGTAACCTCTGTCAGCTGCTGCCCCAGCCCCTATTGCCACCCAATTTCTCTGGAAATTGCTACAATCATGAGACAGAGCTATAAGAAAGTCTGTAGAAAGGTAAAATCACAGAGAGAGAGAGAGACCAACATGGAAAGGTATAACAAAGTGAAACAAACAAAAGGAAACAGAGAGTTTAGTCAGGAGTACTCTGGTCACTGGGTGAGCTGAGAGCCAAGAGCTGCTCAGTCGCTGGTGCTGTGGGCATCCATGCCTGTGTTGGGGCAGGTGGAAGATGGCAAGTCAACAACACCAAGGAGGAGCTCCAACAAGCCACAGAGGCTTTTGCTGGCTTTTGCAAAAATTTTGCTGGCCAGCAAAGACCCTTCTAGGTAGTGAGCATGCTAATGCTTAGCCTTGCAGCTCATCTTCTGTGTGTGTTGGACAATAAAGTTACTTTATCCTTTCAGGCTTTGTATGTGCCACTTGCAGAGTTGGTTTGTGCAAAGCTAAAGATGCCCAAACAAAAGGGGAAGTAACAATACTATGATGACCCTCATGTAGGCTTTAAGTGTTTGTGTGCCGCTGTGGTGTGTGATGTATTTTGTGCCCTGCATGCATTCCTGTGCTTAGAAAGCATCAATTCTGTAGATCACATCTCACACGGGGTGGTTTCATCCTAGCCAGCAAAAGAAGGGGCCAACATTCAGCATCTCTGGCTCTGGCCTCAAATTGCCTCTGTGAGATGAAGGGCTTCAGGTAAGGTCCCTGCTTTTCAGCAAGAGAGCGCAAGCTGAAGGGAGGTGGGAAGTTAAGTAGGTGAAATAATCCAGCCTTATTCTGCAGCATCCCCAAATATCTCACAATCATTTCAAACATATTGACACTCCCAACACTGAAAGCCCTCCATGTCCCCTACACCATATCCCCTTGAAAAACCTTACCAACCCTGCCAGCTCTCCCAGGGGCAACAAAATTCAATTTTGCCTACACTGCTGAGAAGACTTAAGCTGGCTCTGATATGAATAATAAGCAATGATCCCATTGGACTAAGCATTGTACAGAGACATAACAATGAGTTGGTCCCTGCCACAAAAGCTTACAAGCTAATTAATGAAAAAATAGGTTTAGTCATATCTGTAAAACAATGTAAAGATGTAAATGGGAGTCCCATGGTGAATGGTCCAGCATTGTATGAAGTGCTGCAAAACTTTTAGTCCAAAAAGGCAGGACTTGGGCACATTCCTAAATTACCTTAAAAATACTCTCCTAAAGCTATCCAGAAGCAGGGAGAAGGGAAACATGTGAAAGGGACATGTTGTAATTACAGATGTCTCTGTGTTACAGTCTAGTTTTTTATTCCAGTTAACTCAGTCTGTTGTTCTTGCCCTATTCTTGGTATTTAAGTGTTCTGTGCTTCTTCCCTTTGCTACAAGATCAGCAGGATCACGGTGAAGTATTCCTCCTTTATGACTTCTAACAACAATATGAAAAGAATATAATCCAATACAGTGTTATATCCTCTCAGGTCTACAAACAGGTAGAGGTGATAACTCTAAGCTGTGTGAACTGCACTTTTTTATCTCCCTGATGTTACTGTTATTGTTTCACTGTGGATAATTTTAGCAGAAACACACAGCAAATTTAGCTTATAGTCAGAAAACAACCTTACAACTTTCAAGCTATGAAGAATCCAGCTTCCTCAATACTTCCTCAACCCCAGCAACTTTTTAAAATATTTTTGAATGAATTGTTTGACAAATCTGCAGCAACATGAAAACAACCTAATAAATTCAATGAAATATAAACAGCTCGAGGTGCTGTTAAGAAAAAGGATGTACAATGACACTTTCAACGGTGGCTTCCAGTCTAGGTGAAAATACCAGTTCCAGTGTTATTCCCAGTGGTAAGGCATTTTAAGTACAGTGGCACAAAGCCTGTAGGATTCATTTGCAGAAGCCTCTGCAAGTATTTTCTCAAGAGTTTACAACTATCTGCCTGTATGGTTTACAGTGTGGGAAATTCCCAGGGCCGTACCTAGCGTCTCTTTCTTTTTATTACAGATTCTGTATGGCTGCAGGCTCAAGAGTATCATTGCTATAAGTATCAGGAGGCCTGAGGAAAGCTCCTTGAATAAACCCAGGTAAAGCTCTGTCTAGACAAGAGAAGTGAGGCAGTTTGATTCACACAGTTCTGGGGTCCAAGAGGAGGAGGAGTGAAACCCAACTGTACATCGAGAGTTCTGCCTACAGATTTCTGCCTGCACTCAGCATCAAAAGCAAGCTTTTTGTGCTCTGTCAGGTGATTCTTTGTTAATTCTTGTTAATTCCTAGTTTAGCCATCCCATTGCCACCCGGACAGTCTCTCTTTTTTCATACAAACTTTAAAATAGTACTAAAATATCAGGCAAAGCAAACTGGCTTTCTGAAGAGCACATTAAAAATACCAGATAATGAAAATAAATGCAGTTGAAATGGGGTTATATTAGATCAGTTTTAAACTGCAGTCTTCACAATGCAAATCATATGGAGTGACCACAACATTACTCACAGAGAAGACTGTATGAAAAGAACGTATCTAAATTCACAAAATTAAGTATGCCAGTCTAGTATTTCTATCCACAAGGGAAACACTGCTTTTAATTTTTTATCTATGTTAATAAGAAAGACAAATATAAAAAAATAAATAACTTCATGAAGAGGATGTTACTAGAAAAAAAAAAGTCATTATTCATGAACCAATCAGTAAACTAGGATGTTCTTTGCACATAGTCCAGTCTTACCTTTTTTTTTTTTTTTTTTTTTCCCTAAAAGCCTCACAAATCAAAACAGGGAAAAAAAGCAGATAGGAGTAATTCTAAATAATGTGGGTGTTCCTAAATGTAACAAAATTACAGTAAAATAAGCACTAAATAACTTTGCAGATGCAAGGAGAAATGAGAAAATTCACAGTATTCAACACATCTCAAAACTCTTCATTACTTATTTGCTGTAGTTGGTCTAGCAGATACATGGTAGCATGCAACATAACATTTCTAAGTGTTTCTGAAATCAGGCAGAATGGATCTCTGAATTTAGTGTCTGTTTCACAGACATATGGCTTAAAAATTGAAAGCACTGTACTCTGACTTCTGTTTCTGAAATTTCTATTTATCCTTTAACAGCATATTTTTAGGTTATTTGGAAACTCACAGACGATATTATTCTTATTTGACTCTTCCTCTTGTCCTATATACAAGTTGAGATAAATTTCAGCAAAATGCATAATTTATGACAAATTTGTCTGGAAACTTATTCAGAAATATTTGGGTAAGGTGGTCCTTTTAAACCTCTGAAAACTACTGGTGCTTCTTTAGGTCTGGAGTCTTCTGAATTTGCTTTCTGTTCTCAGAATATTTCTGATGCCAGGACTGAATTTTTTAAAATTACTGTTGTGGTGGAGAACAGTTTCTGTGTTTCCAAATACTTTAATCTCCTGTTTGTTTTCCAAAACTTTCAGCTTCTGTTCTATTAATTTTTCTCTGCCTGGATGCACAGCTAACTGCAACATAAATCATCCAAAGACACATATTTATCACATCTGGAAGATTCTCTTCAGTACTGTCCACAAGGTAAAACCTTCACTTTTTCATCCACATCTATTTCACACTTCCCCATTTTATTTGGCACATTTAAACTAGATGCAAAATATACTTTCTACTTAGTCATGAAATAACTGTGACAGGATATGACGGCTGTGCAAAATGGAGAAGACGATCTTTAAAAGTTTCACAAAACAGAATACTGGGACTCTGAGACAGTGCTACCACATGTTCTGCCAAGCAAGAGTCGATTGATCAAGATAGTACGGCAGGGAAAATGTTTTCTCAAATTTGTGACACAGAGATGAGGCTGGTGTGTCACTGGGCACTATTAAAGGAGCAGTGTTCAATTCCATCTTTCAGCCCTGATTCTGACACTGATGAATTTTGTAACCTTGTCGCAAATCATACAACCTCTTTGAACGCCACTTTTCATCTGCAAAACAAAAATAGTAGCACTAACCTGTCTTCCCAGGTTGTTATTATTAGTCTTAACTAATTAATATCTGTAAAATGCTGTGATCATCAAGTGAAACTTTATTTATAAATGCAATTACTCTTATATCCCTGATAATGGATAAACAGGAAAGAAAATCAAAAGAGAGGGAAGAGCAGCTTCATTGCCAATGCATCAGCTTTCTCCTACTGCTCTCATTAGTCCTTCCTGCTTTAACCACTCTGTTTTTCAGTTTTTCTACCAGTGGAAAAAACTGCATCTACTTCATAAAGTTGGAACTATATTTGCAAATGAAGTGGCTTACAATATTGAGCAATGATCAAGTGGAAAGCTCTGAATATCTAAGTGCTAAGGTGAAAGAGTGTCCAACCACAGGCAGAGCAACAGGATTTTATTCCTAATAATATTATAGTCAGATGAAAAATATGCAGCTTAGATCCCAAATCCTGGAAGGCTTTCTCAGTCTGGGACTTGAGGACTAGCAGCATAACAGCAGAAGCAGCTCTGGTTTGTATCCTACTGGCTTGTACCAAAGAGCCCCTCACACCACACATACTCAAGTAGAAAAAGTAGAAGAAGTTGAAATGTGTGTTAAATATCAGAAAGTATAAAGACTGACATTTATCTGAACGTATTTTTAATAATGGATCCACTTTTTTACAAAGACTATTCTCAATAACACCTGCCTCCTCCTGTCATCCAGAGGAGGCATTTCTATGACTCTAGTGTGAAAAAGAGAAAAAAAAAAAACAACACACCAAAAAATTGAGCAAGCCTACATGTGCAGCTAAAGAAAATGGTGTCTGAATTAAAACAAATTTGACATGCATTTTTAAAGCTTGCTCTGCCTAGATAGGTTTAAAATATAAGCAGCTTTGTCAGTAAATAAGCAAGTAAACAACAGAGGAGGGCACGATAAGGAAAGGACCAAGTCAACACTCACCTCGGAAAAGGAGAGCCTACAATTAAGAAATAAGATAACACCAGGAGGCTTATCCCCATATCAGTCACAGATGTGTCTATATGATTTATATGTGAAAAACAATATCAAAACAAACCAAATCAAAACAGTCTTCACATTATGGGGCTGTGAGTTTGTACTTTTCTTCAGTTACACAGTGATAATTAAGAAAAGACATTTGAAACACCCACTTCAAAAACTGAACATACTTAATATAGGGTAAGATAACGCAGAACTTAGTAAAGATGTCAGCTCAGTCTAAAATCATAATTACTGTGTACAACTTGCTCCTGAGGGGTTTTCCCAGTAGAAATAATTGCATTACTTCAAGTTCCTTTTATTAAAAAAAATTACAGATAGGCATAACATGTAATTTTGCACACAAAAAATAGTGTTTTCCTTTTATTTCCAGATTTTATATTTCCCTGGCAAAATGCTGCAGGCTGCAGGGAAAACAGTAGTGTTCAGCTTGGAGTAAACTTTAACACTTTGAATCAGATTATATTTAAATTAAACAGCTGCACAATTAATGATAGAATAAGCAAACTTCCTAATTACCTGAAGTGTAACTTTAATTTTTATGATCATGTTATCTGTAACCCACCAGCTGGACTACTACGTTCATTTCTGGCCCTCATCTTACCCAAAAGAAAATTTTGGTTATTCTGAAGAAAACAACAGTTACAGAAGGGTGATACATTCAGATTGCAAACACAATAGAAGTCATATGTTTTGGTTTTTCATTAAAAAAATATTACCTAGCCTTCCACAGTGCACATATCATCACCCCATAACTCCGATCAAACCTAGAATTTTGATGGAATAACATATTTTTACAAAAGATATCAGGTTGATTAAAGGCTTCAAATGATAGGGAAGTCCATTATTTCCTAAGTCAGTTGTTGCAAATGTTGAATGTGCCCCACTGCTGCTTCCTTTCTATGGTCTGGATTTGTTCCCACTCACTGGATAGCCCTGTGCCTCTGGTCACTGGAGACCAAAGACGTGAGTTGATCCTAGCCTATGTAAATACTTTTTGTTGAGTCTGAGCAGTGTTTGGCACAATGGTCTTCGGGTCCTTGAATGCTATAACAATAAAAGTAAATCAGAGTAAGCAGGTAAAAATGGCATTTATGGTATTTTTAGTTGTCTTATGTATGCTGAAAACACTGGTTCCTTCAGTCAGTTTCTTCAACTCTCTGTATCCCTCACTTGCATTATGTTTGGCTTCCTCTAAAATGGAGGGAACAAAAAAACCCACATTTCAATCTTAGTTCCATTAGAAAGAGATTTCCTTTTATTGGCAAAATCTGTTCTCACGGTTAAAAGTATATACTTACAGAGATGCATAACATCTACAAAATCATGTGCAACATATTAATATTGGCTAACTATAGAAAAAGTAAATTTCTCATTTATCTGTTCATCACAGAGGCTCTTATCAAATGCTGCAAAAGCAACCTCAGTCTTTATAGATATTTCCCCAAATTTACAGTCTATCTGTTACAAATCAGCCTTGATCAATGAGGGGGTTGGGGGGGATTAAAAAAACCCACCCTTACTTTAAAGACTGTATATCCAGTTTTTCCCTTACCTTTGGCGTTAGGGAGAAAAGATTATTTTCTTTTACTTTTAAATGAATCAGTATTTACTTACAGCCTGGTAACTGACCACAGTCACATTTTTCTCTAGTGAGTTTTAAGCCCTTGAGCCTGCAAAAGAGATTTTTTATCCCTCCTGTTTAAAGTAACAACACTGAGAGTGGAGTAGAAAAGCAGCAAGAGCACTCATTGCATGTTGTAGTTTCCATGCAATTAAAAAAACCAAACTCTATGGGCTGTTAACATATTAATAATCCAAGATAAAACTATATAGTGAAGCTTAAAGTCATGGCTCTGAGTGCATCCATCAGAAATTTAGTGTGCACCAAAATGCAGTTAGTGTGCCCTCATTTTCTTCTATGCAACAGGATATGATATTGTCAATCACCATGAAACTACTTGTAAAACAAAATTTCAAAAGGAACCTCACAACAGCACCTCGGGCTCAAATGCCCTTAAGCTTAGAAAGAAAAATTTTGTCTTGAAGGTTTAATCCAATTGCTACAAGTGGGCTGAGCATGAAGAATGATCCAAATAAACCTTCCATGTAGGAGGAGTTCACTTTTGGTTTTGAACTCTGGGCCTGTCTTCACAAATTTCACAAATCAGCTGTGAAAACAATTCCATTCACAGTGTGAAGATTTCTAAGCTATTCTATAACTCATTAAGTGTCTGTTAAAAGTCAAATCAATTATTTCCTCATAGACACCAAACAAGCTCTAACTGCATAATAAATAGAAGAAACACTATTTATTAAGTAACAAGTCTAATTATTTCCTGAGCAATCACATTCTCTTCCCCTTAGAAATATAATTTCCTTTGTTGTCCCAGCCTTCAGCTTCTTCCCCACTCATTTTTTGTCTTCTTTACAAATTTCTTTGAGGGTTGCTCTCTTGTTTGGATGTAGAAAGAGACTGAGTAAGAAAGGACAAGTTTCTCTCAAGCAGCTTTTTCAAGAAAGAGTATTTACACCCACACTTCAGACCTGGGGTAAACTGGATAGCTCTTCATGTTTCATTTCCTCCCCAGGGACATGGTAGAGTCCCTATCACTGGAGGTTTTCAAGATGTGGTTGGACAGGGTGCTAGATAATCTCATCTAAGCTCCCTTTCCCACAGAAGGGTGCCCACAAGGTCCCTTCCAACCTGGGCTATTCTATGATTTCATATTTTGAATGAAGAGAATTTGTCTTCCTCCAAGCAGCAAGCCCCATGGCTTCTAAAATGACTGCCAACTCTGTAAGAAAATTGAAAACAACCAGATAATTGAAGTAGTGATGGGGAAGGATGTGTTATCTCTGGATGACCTCTGTGCACAAGGCCACTGAGCCTATGTGGAGCCTCACCATTGTTCAGTAGAAGTTATTTGATAAAATGATGATGATAACTTTACTTTCTTTATCACAATCTTCCTCTCCTATTCCATCTTAATTTCAATTTTGAGTATTCAGCACTATATTTTATTAAGCATAACTTGATTACATGAAGACACTGTGATGATATTACTATTGACTAGGATATTAGAATAACCTTGAAAAACATAATTCTTTTATAACATTAAACAATCCTATTAATATTTTTGACCTCTGCTCCCTGCTATCACTACCCTCCATGGAGTCTGTAATAAAAAAAGTAGAAACTAAACAAGAGTGATAAAGTGCAGTCTTCTCTATTACAAAAATATATAAATACTCAGTATATACATATTTCTATATATGTACATATGCACATTCACCTACAACTATATGCACAAACTACCTCTGCTTTTCAGTCCTGAAGGTCAACCTCCACGTGAAGGTCAACCATTCAAAGGTCAGCAAATTCCAGATGTTAAGCATCAGTTGGTAACCGATGTTGTTCATGGCTGAAGAACAGGCTGGATAGAAGAACAGAGAGGTTTCCTCATAGGTGGCAAGCAAAATAACCATGCTTCCCTACCTGCCTTGTTCTGCCTTCAACAGCTACTGTGTGAGCTAAATTGCTCACCGGAGAGAGTGAAGCAGCATCACCTAAGACAGTGCTGCAATCTTGACATCATGAAGTCCCGATTTTGCCTCTCAGTTATGGATTCCCTCCAGAAGGCCCAGCTAAGGGTGTGTAAACACGCCCAACTCCACACAAGCACAGTCCAGCCCTAACCCTTTTCCCCATAGTCATTGCATACACTTGAAAATCGTGCATAGAGTCGAAAAACGAGCTACAATGGGGAAGGCTGACTTAGCTGGTAGAAGAGAAATAAAAGACATATAATATGTGCAAAGAGGTGCAGATAATTGATTTCCCTGTCAGATAGCCAAACAAAAAAGTAGGTTAGAAGGTCAGTTGTTTTCCAAGTAGTTTTTCTTTAGTCTTAAGAAACTAACTAACTGAAGTCTATTAGAGCTTGGTCCTAAAACTTGGGAAATCTCAGGAAAATCTCCATTGGATATCTCTACTGCCCTGAAGTCAAACAGGGAACAGATTCCAAATTTTCCTTCCACCTCTCAGCTGAGTGTCTAAGCTGCTAGGCTAGAGGCTATTGGCAGATGTGAATCCTCTCAGTCATTATTTTGCATTTCTAATGTCACAACATCCGTTACCAGGTCTTTTCTGAATGTACCCTTGCTCAGATCATAGCTGTTCAAGAAACTGCTGCAAAGTTTGTTCTCCCAGTCAGCTATTTTGACCGTATCACTCTTTGAATCCCTCTACAAGATTTTCTTTTCACAGCTGCATCCAAGTTATTCACCTTCATTTGCAAAACTCTTTGCAGGCTCAGATTAAAACATGCATTCCAGTAATTTCATTTCAGAAACTCTTCTTTCCTTAAAGCAACACACAAATCCCAGCGTATTGTGTATCCAAATTTGATGAGCTGTAATAAGAACAAAATAGTAAATCATCACATTCCTAACCATCATATTTAAATGATGTTGTGGTTAAAGAATTATATACCAAATAGAGCTGACCACTATGTGAGTGTAAATCTACAGTAACTTCAGCGAACTCACTGAGATTTACATGGCTGTTCTTAGGGACAAAATCTGACCCACAGACCTTTGTGAAGTGTATTAGGTCTATGAGGTTTCATAAGTAGGACATAGGTGAGGATTACATCACATTTTAATAGAAAGACTGTTCTTACAAGTGAAGGATTTTGCACTTGTTGGAAGGTGCTTGTCAAATGAGAAATAGGAGAGCAGGAGGAACTGAAGAATAGCAGCCTTATGTCACGGGTAGTCTTATGAAAGGCAGCCTTGAATAGAGTGCACTATAGAGAAAGAATATTGTTATGTTTTCTGACAAGGATCTGGTTTTCTAAGTGATTCTTGAACTCCACAGGGGGACTTGTCTCTTCACCTTGATTTAAAAGAACGTACAAACAATACCACTTAAACTCAAAATATGCCCAGGCTGTCTTCTGATTTCACTGCAAGTAACTCAGAACCAGGCAAAACAGATGGTACTGAAGCCCTTTCCTTTAGCTAATACTGGCTGTGCTTACAACTCTGAGAAGAGTGAGAGAGGTTTTAAGAGGAAAAACAGACCTTATGGTTTTGATTTTTTTTTCTTAATTGTCAGCATTTATAAATAAAGAGAAAATTATTATTTTCCATGGTGTGTTAATTCACTGCAGAGTGATCCAAGCTAACTGATACTGTGAGATACTAAACCCTCCCTTTTCATCTACTTCAACAGGAGGAAAGACTGGTTGGATCAGTTCTCCATATTAAAAAATGGACTAGAATTTATTTATAATTCTGATTAAAGCAATTTCCCTATAGATCTGCAGTTTTTAATGTCAGAATCAGAAGCAGAATTCTTTGATGCAGTTATAGGTATTATACATGTTATACATAACTCTCTCATTGGCGTTCTTCTTTTCTAAAAAGACAATGTTTAATTTACCATTTCTTGCATTTTTAATTATATTTTCAAGGAGAAAAACAAAAACCCTGCACCATCACATAAGACCAATCCACTATAATCAATGGAGAAAAGCTTATAGTGGCAAGATGCTCAGATTATTACAGAAAATTTACAAAGAAATGGCAACAGAAATTAAAACAAACTGTTAAAAATACTTGTTACTATCTATTCTTCCAGGGGATCAAAAGGTAGAAAAGAGCACAAAGAAGTCTGAGATTGAAGAGAGCCTTTGTTACCATAGATACTGGGCAGGTGTGTCATTTTCAACTATAAGCACACATTTGATAAGAGGCTTCTGACTGCAAATGCACCTGAATAAAATAAGGAGGAGTTGTAAAAAAAAAAGAAAAGGAGATAGATAGACTGAGCTGTTTCACACCTCCAGCTTATCTCACAGTTGATGTGTTATCAACTCTCTGAAATTTCCATCTAAACAAAGAAAAAGCAGATTTTTAGAATTTACTGGGTTGTGAGCTTTCAAATCTGTTCACCCTTCATTCCACCGCTTTCATGTAGATTTTAATACCAAATACTCATGAGATGAGTGGTATTTCTAGACATCTAAGTCTGTCTTTCAGACCTTTCTGTCTTGATACACAGAAGTTGAAAATACTCATTTTTTCCTTGGAGAGCTGTGAGAAAAACATGGGAGAAAAAATAGCTGATGGCAACAATTGTTGTTTAGAAAAGAGACAAAATGTTTAAAAATTCAATTTTTCAAAACTTCTAGATGTATATTAGTGATGCACTTGCTAACACCCAGCAGCAGTAGCAACCTACACAAAATGATACAAAATTCATTCAAATTGCCAGTCCCAACATTATATTCTTTAAATACAAAGAAAAATGTTAATATAAAAGCTAAAGGTAGAAGTCAACTTTCTTTGGATGTACACGTGATTATCTTTGGAAGACTAATAAAGTTGGTTTCTTTAAATTACTTCCACTATTTATCTACAAAAACAATTGATAGTTTGTATCAACTGCATGCACATCAAAACAAAAAAATTCAAGAGAAGCAACAAATACTGGCCATTTTATTATTATTATCATTATTTTTCTATTACTATAACTGGTATATATTAATTTTCTTGCAATCAAATTCATTGGGGATAATGGCTTGGAATATGAGCTGCTAAACAAAAAGTCAATCTGCCCACTAAATCTACATACTGGCTTATTTATGAGATTATTCCCCATGAATCTTACTTTTTACTTCCCAATAGGCTGAAGACTGTCTCTTAACAATGTTTCGCCAGAGGTAAAAAAATAGAGATAAAAAATAAAACTCTGACCTAAGACTTTCTAGCCGCAACAAAAAAGGTTTAGTTTCAGCTATGGACAGTGATTTTGTCTGAGCTATTTATGTACCTGCTCATCTTACTTCCTTTATAACTACTTCATGTGCATTGTATCAACATCACCAAGATTTTTTTCCCTGAAAGAAGTACACGCATAGTTTCATTAAGACGGCAGAAAACCCTGAGTGAGCCAAAGCTTGGCAGGTATTTCATCAAAGAAGTGGTAGGCCTCTGGGAATATAAAAGCATTAGTCATTACAGGGAAATTAATGATGATCTTTACCTTAAATATCTTCTTCATGTCTGTGAATAATAACAACTTGCTGTATCTAACTATGTTTTTAACTCAAACCACAACTGTAGACAGAAATTACTTAGAGTATTCCAATGATAAAATCACATTTCCCAGGAACTATTAGGAAACAGGATGCTGCTTTTCTCTAGCTGGCCATTCGCTAGTTTACAAGAATAGTTTTAGTTCCTCCTTGAATTGAAGAGCCACTTTATGAAACAGAAGGAAACTGAGTTCCTTCAGCTTCATCATAAGGTTGCCAGGAGGTCTGTGTTACTAGTGTGATCTTTGATGTCAGGCGGATGGCATGGCATAGCCATAGGTTATATGTTCACATTTCACATGTATGGTTTTCAGAAAGCAGTATGTCTTCATTCTTAGGCTTTGAAAATGCCTTCTTTCAAGTGAAACAAAGTGAGTCCTGACCACATGATGTCACTGAAGCTCATACTTCACAAGAGCATGGGATTTTGCATTGCCATCCTAGTAAAAATGCAATACCCAATTCTTCACACTAGCTTTAATTAGATCCAGTCATGTTCTTCAACTTGATGATAGTATAGACTTCTATGACTAATTATTCTCAGTAATCATAATGCTAATAAAAATCTTTGTATAGAGGAAGTCATCCATTAATTGAATGTTAATCTCATGAGGCCATTTACTGATTTATCCATTTATAGGTTTCTGCTAAAAGCAAACAGCACATATACATTTTTCAAAGAAGCAGAAGCATAAAATATTTCTCTGAGATTATCTTAAGGCTACATGCCAGATGAAGAAAACTTAATTCCTCATTTCCAGCCATCAAGTCTCACACCAAAGAGCTGTTCAAACTCTAAAGCGTATCATCAATCTATCTGCAGACAACAGCACTGCCCAGATCTCAGTGCTGAAAAAACCCTACCTACCTACTTCAGTGACCATGTACATTTGGAATACTTACTAATACACAAGCAATATCCCTCTACCAGCCAGGAAACAGCTTGACTTCACTCTAGGAATTCAACACCTTTGCATCACAAAATATATTAAACTTTGTCCAATTCTTAGTAATTTCATCTCTGCTCTTTCTGTTGGTAAAAGAACTGTAGGAGTAACAGATCCTCCCTTGGCCCAGTTTGACATTTCCTTTCTTCTTCAAGAATACAATAGGTTGCCTAGTAGTGAATTGTTCTTCACCTTTCTTACCTTCCTTGATAAAACAGACAGTCAATTACTATCCAATACTAAACTTTGTTTTCTGAACATATTCACATGGAAATAGATCAAAGGAAGGCTGCCTAAAATATCAACTGACTGAGTTCAACATCTTCAGTTAGCACAATGTGGATTGCAGCAAGGACTAGGACTAGAGATTGCCCTATTTCAGGTTTTGATGATGGAGGGCATTTGTTTACTTTTTTTCTCCTGGACCATAGCAGCATACAATAGATTTGATCACTAGAAATTTCTGAGCCTCCACGGGAAGGAAAGTCTTCTAAAATTCCTTCAGAGAGCCCATGTCTTGCCTGGAGGGATACATGCACAGTGCAGAGATGAAGGACTACACAACCTCTACGGACTTCAGTTACAGAAACATGCCTGTCATCAAAATTGGCTCTGTGTTAAGCCAAGATCATCTGGTTCACCATCAGTGGACTGCTGAAACTAAACTCAGGAGCAATAGTGGTGAGACCCTCTGAGAGCAGGTGATATTTTGAGGAATTGCCGTTCCAGTGTAGTCTTTTTTAGTGGGAAGTACCCAGCTGCAAGTGTCTGAGTGATTCTTCAGTTTGATGATTCTCAGGCTCTACAGGCACCTCATTACAGAATCTGTCATCTGCCTGTGAATTTGACTAGAAGATTATTCCATGCTTAATGTGATGACCTGGTTTCATTAATGTCTGTTACTGCAGTCTTCAGTCATGCACTTCCCTCATCCATCCCTGTTGCCATCCTCTCCCACGTTCCATGAAGTTCTTCCCAGGTGCCACCACCACTGAACAACTTCAAACTCCCGTTTGCAGAAGACAACAGTAGCAGACACCAAAAGGTTCAGGCATAGTTCCTCTTCTTTGATGCCCTGTCTTTTCTATGACTCCTCCTGATAGAGAAACCATTCATAGGAAACTTCAAACAGTGAAGTATGCAGCAGTGCATCTTCTTAGCCACTAAGATTTTCAAGAACACTTCAAAATTCTGCTCTCTACATTGGCTTCTCATAAAGTTTAAATAAGTCTCTCCTCCAAGAGATCTATGAGCTCATCCCAGGGCATCTAAAAGACAGCAAAAACCTCCATAATAAGGATTTTTTGACCACAATTCTACTTCTGACACAGAAGGAGGGTACAGCTTCTTCATGTAACACATGAAACTTTGTAACGAGCTTTGGAGCCTATGATAATTTATGCCACAGGCTATGTCATTCCAAGTACAAACACTCATTTGACCTGTTGTCTGATAACAAAACCATAACATAATTTTTTTAAAAAAATTGTGGTTTTTTTTTTTTTAAATTACATGAGTGCCCTACAGGAGGGCAGGACAGAAGTATCACTTATGATGACTCATGTGTTTATGACAATGGTTTAATGAAAACAAGTTACACATGCTGTTACTTTTAATCCAGAATTGTGCTTTTTGTGATGTTTCATGCAAATAAATGGAAAAGAGCCTCAGTTAGCTAGACTGCAGTATGCACAAAGAGGACATTTGATTCTGGTCATATTCATTTCTAGCATTCTTATATTTTCTGGTAACTTCAGTTTTTTATTTCATAAAGCTATAGTTCATTTATGAAAGCTGTTATGGAACAAATAAGAAATCCTCTCAGACTTAGGTCAAATGAAAACTAAGCATTAACTAGTGCAGAGGCAGGAAAGCACTATTGTATTACTTTAATTTTTTTTCTGGGAATTTAAATTCTGCATTTAACAGTGGTAATGGTTGAGAGATAATCCCTGGAACCACTTAAGACAGAGAACTTTGTTACTGCTTGTCCTTATCTGGATAATCAAATAATAAAGTCCAACTGGCTACCAAAGCAGAGCTTTCAAGCTAACTCTGAAATACTTTAAATGTAATTTGTTCAGTAAACTGCAGTACATTAAATTTCTATATTAAGTAAATTATAAGGAAGAGTGCACTTTGCAAAATTAAAAAGTGCTCTGTTAACTTATCTATTATTCCTCTGGGAAAGTTTCCAAAGTGTGTCTAGTACAATTAGATACTTTCTTTATGGACAGTCTATAGCCAGGAAAGAATTCTTGCAGCTCAGCAAATGTGTTTCCAGTATTGTTGTAGATTCCTTTTTATTTTCCAAGGTGAAACTCGCTGATCACAAACACCATTTTTCTATGTTGTATGGGCAGATTGAAAACTTTTCAATAAAAATAACTACCTAACTCACTATCTAGCAGTTAGAATCAAAGAAACATTGATCACTTGCATGCTTTTAAGTTACTTGTTAAAAAAGTACTCTTTGGAAATGCATTTAGAATGAAAGTAATTGGGATACATGACACAGTGTATTTATTTCAGTACAGTCCCACCACACAGCAACTAACAAATTGCCTTCATCACATTCTACAGGATATAAATGACATATTATTTTCAACAAGTTATTTTTATAAGAACAGATACCAGTGCATCACAAGGATATGAAAAATGCTTGACCTAAATTTGTTTTTTCTGTAAAGCCTGTCATTCTGAACTATTTTTTTACTGTTTGGATACTGAAGTCTGATAGTGTAGGAGTCTCAGCCACCTATCATTTCGGTGAACCATGTGATCGATGCTTTTTAGTTACAGTCTTTTCATTAGTTACTGTAATGACAAAAATCTTATTTGCATGAAATATGCCTCCCTTTGGATCTTGCTAGACAAAGTCCAAGAGGACAAAAAAGGGGACTTCTTACTGAGCTAGAAATGGCTGAAAAAAAATCCAGAAAGTCAACATTCCTCAAAGGATTGTTGTACTTGGTTAGTGTACGTCAGCCAGAAAAAAAGCATGTTGAAACTGCATCTGTGGAAGCTTATAAAAGTATCAAAGTAAAGATTAAGGTCACAGCATAGTCTGACTTTCACATCAGCCACTTTGAGAGCTCTGGAACAGTATGAAGACCATGGATGGTAGATACAACAGGTACCATCAGAAAGCTCCCCTCCCAAAGAAAAACTGCGCCAGCTGAGAAAACGTGAATAGCTACAGCAGAGTACCTTGACCTCAGGTCAGTGATGTGCTTGCTAGAATTTCAGTATCATCCTTCCCATTGTAAATACTCACCCAGCTTCTTGTGCTTTTTAATACTACCATCCCAGGCAAATTGACAAGGTTGCCTGTGAACAGTAGGCATGCTAAAACCAAAAAATAACTACTAGCATGTATGTGGTCTTTGAATATAACAGCTCAGGCTCTCTTTTCACTCAGCTGTTAAAGATTTCAAGTCCCGGGTTGTGCATGACCTGGCCCTCAGCAGCTGACACGTGGTTGGAACACGCCTTCCTGGACACGTTAAAAAATGAAAATTTACCAGATGAGATAGTTGTATACAGTTTTCAGAGAGGAACTTGTCTATATTATGCTGTTGCTGTAACTGGCTGCTGACTACAATATGATTAGAGAGGTGCCTTCTATGTATCTTTTGCATCTGTATGAATGATGCATTATTTAAACAAGATCATTCCAAAGAATCTTCTTACTGAAATATCTCTCAAGGACTAAGACAGGTTTATTACCAGTCGAATACTCAGCAGCTATAAATACACGAACAACTTTATTTCCAAACTATGTCTCTTCATGAGCTAGCTCTCCCAGGGCATAGCCACAAGGTGGAAGACCACATACTGCATGTTGAAAAGCCTGTAGAAGAGCAAACAATCGTTGATAGCTTTCTGGCTGGAGACAGCTGGTGCTGACTCAGGTACAGTGGAGCCTGGCAGACACTGTCATTCACATCCTCAACCCCTTTGAGGAGTTAGCTTGAAAAATAAGCTCTAGAGATGCGTGTATGTGTGTCATCATGCCAGCTGTCAGGGCTCTGACAGTCCCACCTCAGCATGTGAGTACTGGATCAAGGCAACAAGGCCAAGAAAAAGAAAGTGTTATCTTGTCTTTCTGAGCAGTTTAACAGTGTGGTGTCAGTAAAGACACCATGTAGCATGAGTTCTGATTCCTTAGCTCAGGCACTTCTCTGCCAGGTCTCAATTTCGCCAAGACAATGCCAGAACTGTCACACACAGTCAAGCTGAGGAACATCAGGGGAAAATCCCAGTCATCCAAGAAGCAGTAATAAAGACCAAAGAGTATCATCCAGCCCGCCTGGAAGCTGAAAATGTAATGAGCTATTTGGAAAAGATCATGACAACCTCAAGCTCAAGTGACTCTTGTTTCTGCCAAATATGAACTAGTTCTGCACCTCGCTGAGCTCACTACACACATAGTAGGTCTTGCTGAGTGGTGGAAGTCTAATGCTAGCTCACTTCACATCTTGCAAACCTGGCTTTGTCTTCGCTTGGAGCTCTTCCCAGCAACGTTCTTTCTGAGAGGCTCTTCAGCTACACTGAGGATGTTACATCTAAAAACAGATGCCAGCTCCTGCCAGCAAATGCAAAATGGCTTGTCGCCTTGAAATGTAATCTGCCCACGCTTGAATTTTGTACCAGTGGCTATTTGTAATTTTTTACCAGGTTTTTTGGGATACTTGTGTACATTATGAATCTAATTTTTACAGAAAATTTCTGGTAGTTATTGCCACATAAACTAAAGTGCTTGTCAGATATTCCCCATTTTATTTTTTAAGTAGATCTACAAGTATTGAAAACCAAGCAGCAATTTCTTCACTCCCCAGGATTCATTTCCCTTCTATTCCTCAAGTCTATGAAACATTTGTCACAGGTAGCATATATAAAATGAATTGATAGACATTTGCCTTCCCACTCTTCCCTACAGAACAATCTTTAAACCTTTTGGGATGCATGCTGCAAATAGGATTTTAATTTCCAGGATTTGTACATTTAATGCGTAGCAGATGATCTAACTGCTACTCTTGTTTGCTCGAAGTCTTATATTGTGGCTAACTTAGGAGGATTGCTGTGGGAAGTGTGTGTGTGGAAATCTTACTGTTTCATACACTGTACTCCAGTCACAGGACTGTATTTAGTCTTAAGAGGGGAAGAAAACACCTCCCATTTAGAGGAAATAGTAAATAACAACCAGCTCATCACCATCTCTAACTGTAAGCATTTGACCTAGGTGCTCTGGACCACTTTCTGGCAATACTTGCATTTTCCCAGCATTTACAGTACCAATACTTAGCTCCATAGGCTATATAGGAAATAGGGTCCTTAAAAAGGTGTCTGAATTGTAATATAGTTAGATAACTGCAATAACCTTGTCATGAGTGTCCATTAATGTAAACTTTCCAAAACAAACCAGCTTTCTTAAAAGAGCATTTCTTGATGTCCCCTCTCCCTCCTTTTCAGCTCTAAGAGGTGCACACCTTCCCAGTCCTTCTCCCATCTTTTCTTTCATTCCCACAGCTGCAGCACCAGGATGCAGCCTATGGACTTCTCCCACTCACCTTGAAACCCAAAGGCAAGGAGGGAGGGCCAAAAGACATTTTTACCCAAACCAGGAGTCCATTCCCAACATCCCAGCTTTAAACCAGTACCTGCATAGCTTTTGATGTCCAGAACATGGATGAACATTACAGTTGTGGACAGGAAGGTAATTTTCTTGAGTGATCAAACTGGCAAACAAATGTGCAGGTCTTCACACATTCCATGTAATGTCCAGAAGTCAGGTAGCTGACTTTTTGAAGGCTGCATTGTATTGCAACTGTCACAGCTTGATTAGGTCTCTATTAAGCTGGAAGGTTAAGCACTTTCCAGTGGTGGGCTGTATTCACTGGGTGGTCATAGATTCTGAACATTAACATGGTGTAGTAAGCAGAGTAAATCTGTGTCCAGGGCACCTTACAATACCCCTCATCTTGCCACTGTACCAAAGCAGCAAGAAGATACTGTACTAGCTTCTATGTAGACCTGACAGTATACCAGAAGAAATGTCTTCTCACTCATCATCAGATTGTTAGTAAACAAGGGACATTAAGCAGTGTTTCTGTTCAACAAAGACCCTGCTGGGTAATTTTGGATCATTTACCCCCAGTTAACCATTAATTGCTACATAAAATTTTAATCTCCATTTAAACAGACTATAGCTCTGTATCTGTTTCTGTGTCAGCCTCAAGACAGTAGTAACTTTGCAGCTGTGGAATACTGACTATTTCGTATTTCCTAAACAGAAAGGCAACATCATGCGCAAACAAAATGTTAAATGAGGAATTAAAAAAAAAAAAAAAGAAGAAGAAAGAATTTGCCATTGTGAAACAGAAAGAGCGGGAATGGGAGGAAAGGGAAAGAGCAAGAAGAAGGCAGAAAAGTCAGGGAAAAGAAAGTTTGAAAAGCGCAGATTTTTTTTTTTTTTTCTTAATTTGTTATTAGTATAAATATTGCCTTGAAAAAGACTGACAGTTCTTTGAACACTTTCAGGAGGTTAACTTCCATTAATAATTTTTTTAAAAAATTATTAATATAATCAATTAACCAAAACCTAAAGAGTTTTGTTCCCATACCACTTTCTACTGTGGCTCTTGAGCATAAAGACCAACTACCACAGACTCCCAACACTGGTGGTTTCTGCTGGGCTCTGTCATAGGCTGTAGTCACTTGGCAGCCCTATCTGTAGTATGGAGACTAATATTAAAATAGACTTATTGATTCAGAACACCACATTCTTAACAAAACCCCAAATAAAAATAACACATTTATAAACATCCCCCCTTGACATAATCACAAAGGATAGAAGGAAAAATCATCATTTCTCCAGTGCATCTCCATACACACATACACACACATGGGAAGCCTCCTAGCTTCATGCCAGGCAGTGGCAGAAGGGACTGATCTATACCTACTGAAGTGAAAAGCAGATCTCCCGTGGGCAAAGTCAAATGCAAAGCAAATAGCTCCTTGGAGTCAGAGTTCTAAAGAAAGATGGAAATAAAGAAGATCTATGGCTTCCCTCAGCCAGAGTGTGAAAACCCAGCTCCACTGATGTCAGTGGGAGCTTGTTCCTGAATTCAGTCAGGCTAGAATATTAACCAGCAAGTTTAAGCATAAAGAAAGAGGGCTTTTTTTAACAAATTTTACCACCTTCTTTTATCCTGAATGTTAGAGAACTTACTCCCAGTTTCAATTTTATGCTTATACAAAACCTCTTTTTCTGTTTCTCCCTCTTCTCGGACTCTGCAAGCTCTACGTACAGTCCTAGGCAGTATTTAATCCCCATTTGTATCCTGAATTAAATGAGGCACTATTGAAATGTTGAGCTTTGTGCAGGCCCTCTAACTAGAAAAGAATTTCCTGCTGACTTTCAGATATTTTGACATGATCCTGCTCCTCAGCCCTCAGCATCATGTGTCTTTTCAACAAAAGCAAGCACCTGTTTTAGAAATAGCTTAACATATAAAGGATGTCTACATACAGATCCATCACTAACAATAAATAGCAAAAAAACCCCAATGCATTTTACTAATATACTTCTCTTCAGTATTATACAATTACGAAGAAGCACTCGCAGGCGAAAGTTTTAAAAATTGATGGTTCCTACATTCTTTGTTAATTATACAAAAATAACTTCCTTTACCACAAAAACTGTCTTACACATTACTATTTTTATTATTTTTGTATGCTGTTGGTCTAAAGGTGAAAGTGTAAATCTTCAGGTTAAGACATATTTAAGGCATATTTAAACAGACTCAGGAATGGATATATCCACATTTTAATTAATAGGCCTTCAAAGGCAGATACTGGTAAACTATATATCTGGACACATATCTGTTCCCTGGTCCTCAGAAAAAAGACAAGAGCTCTCACGAATTAAATATAAATGTAAATGAGGGAGATAATTTGTTTCTTTTTCTGAATAAAAGTAAGGAAAAAAGCAAATGTTAACTGATTTCTATGTTGAGGTAGAAATAATGAACAACAGCCACAAGGAACTATAAGACTTTCTTATCCATATATATAAGGAACATGTAAGGAAAAGGATGTTACGTTATGATGGGTTTTTCTATCAATCACATGAGACAATAGTGGAAATAAATGGATTTTTATGAGCCATATGAAGATTTTTCCAGACAAACTGATGCCAAGAGTAGTCTGCCAGAAAAATTTGGGCTTTCTCTGCTTGATCTCTAATATTACTAAAATCCTGGACAACACACAGCAAATACAGTCTAGGAATTTCAGCTATAACTTATGTAGTAAATACACCCACTCCCCTATCATCAAAATGTTGAGGATCCCAGTGAAGGGAATCCTGAATTATTATTTTTTTTAATTGACAGAGGAACTATTAGTGAGGCAATTTTCTTAGATATATCTTTGCTTTTGATTTTAAAACAACTTTGGCTGGAGTAAATTCAGTGTCGGTGGGATTAAAGCCACAGCACATCCCTGAAGATTCCATCAAAATTCTGAAGCTGCAGGAGAAACTTGCATAAAGGTAACTGTCTTAAGCCACAAAAACTGTTTTTCAACATACTCTGGAAAAGGAAAGTGAGTGTTGCTCCTTTCTGTATACAATGGTAGGAAAAATAGCACATCAATTGCTGCTGTGTATGAAGAGAGTTCAGATAACACCAAAATCCTTGCTCATCACCTTCCTATACATTTTGAAGGGCATGTAATGAAATGTCTGTGTAGAAGATTTGTAAGATAGCACCATTGTATTCAGGTGAAATGACAACATATCGGAATTTGGGACACCAATTTCAGACATCAGTATGTTCATTCCTCATTTATGATTTGGGTTTATTAATACTCCTATAATGCAATTAATAAAAGCAATATTACATGATGGTCTTCAGAAAAACTCCATAAATAGAGAGGATGTACTTCACCAGCAGGACAGTAAAGTCACAAAATAAAATTGTAATTTAATCACCAAACCTCTTAATTCTGGATTATGTAGTACAGTTGTTCCTGCAAATTGCTTCAATAAAGTACTAGCAACAACACCAAAATGAAACGGTTGTCAGCTAACATGCAACCCAAAGAGGAACATGAAAAAAAAAAGCCATGAATCAACAAGTTGCATAGCCTCACTTAGAAGTTTGACTCAGAGGTGTCACTTAATGCACGCACATTGCACTGGGGTTCAAGGTCCCATCACAGCTTGCTGGCCAGAAGGGTCATCACTTACCTTTACCCTGTTTTCCATTAGGAACTCACTGCATGGGCTTCTTCTCTGTGCCACCTGGCATTTCCATTTCTGTAACAGTTCAGGGAAGAACCCACAGTACAAGTGCTTCCTCTCTGCGAGCATAAATGGTAAAATACATACTGCTTGCAGTATTGCAAAACCCTGAATTGTAAGTAGGTTTTGGCAGTCCTAGCCAGTGGCTAATTTTTTGCGTAATCTCACAGGTTTCAGCATAGACATGCAACGTTGGTGGTGGCTAATTAAACTGAACTACGTGGTCCAAACAGAGGATCCATGCTTCTGCCATGCTCCCAAAGATCCTGTATATTTAACAAGTCTTCCTGTTCTGCATTTCTACTTCACTGTAAAGCATGCACTGGGACCTGGGACAATTCCAAGCAGTATTTAACTATAATTTGCAAGAATTTGAACTAAAATAACAAAAATGTTATTTTCTGTTCTTGCTGCCTCAGTACCTTCCCTACCACGAAGATTTTATGTGAGAAAGGAGTCACCTGTTACTTCTTTCACTTTCTGGCTCAGTATGAGTACAAATTCCTCCTCTCAGTCCCATGAGATGCTAAAGCGCTTTCTCATAAAAGCTTCTGTACCATGGTCATTACTCTGTTTTCATGGAGAGATTGTGACAGGACCAGAAGGAGTAGTAAAACAAGAAAAAGTGAAAAACAGACTTTGGGATAGGACAGGAAACAGACAAAATTCAAATGTTTATTTTTCAGAACAGAATTAAAGATACAAGAAATTGATGGTTGACATTCATTTATGAACCTTGAATGATTGACTGCAAATTAGATTTAAACTTACCATTATTTCAGAACACTTTGGAATCTGAGCTGAATATTTTCCAAGGCCTAATAGTAGGAATTTGATAACATTATGCAAAGTAGTATATCCAGCATAATACTAAACCACCATAGAATAAAACAGAAACAGCAATCACTGCTATAATATGTAGGAGTTGAAGGCATGAAGCAAACACAAGCCTTTGATAAAAGTCAACATTTGCCAGCCATTACCATACAGTTACTGCAGATACCTCCCATTCTAAGTGAAGAAAAAAACAATGAATCGTTATATACTACTATGAAATAACTGATGGCATGTTTATGACCTTTTCAGATCAAAAGCAAATTATAGCTTATAATGAGAATATTTACACAATAATGTGAATTCAGTATGCTGCATATCAAATTTAACCACAAATCAGGAATTGGAACGGTAAAATGCCACACAGTACTTCATTATGATTCAGGATAGCCAGGTGATAATTCTAGTGCTTTGCTGATTATAATTTCTTTAGCACACAATGTAATGAAAGAAAAAAATGGGAACAGTGGAAACATTTTGGCATGATTAAATGGCCACTGTGTTCAAACAAAAGTTCTGATCTAAATCTATTCTGAATTAAATAGCTGCCAGAAAGAAGATTAATCTAATGCCTGGGCAGTGGAATGGGACTTGTGATTCTGCTTCCCTTTCCAGTCCCATGGGACTCTGCACCAAACCATTATTTTTTAGAGTTTTCATATCCATTTGTAAAATGGACATCATCATACTTTTTACAGCCAATGTACTGACTTAGTAACACACTCAGGAAACAGACAGTAGTGTATCTACCTTTTTCCAACAGCAAGTCTAACACAGAGGGTCCTAATGTAATTGAGTGTGGACAGCACGATGTAAGAATTAAAATCTAACCCAAAGAAAATAGATATTTGACAAATAAAGATATTTTTAATGTATTTTAAATGTCAGTATGATTTAGTTAGGTTTTATTAAGCTTTTTGCTCCATATCTTTACAACTACAATATAAACAAAAATTTATATTGTCAAAACAGTGAGTCTAAATGTATTGCTTTATTTCTACTATAATAAATAAAGCAAAAATGCCTGTATTAGAAACACACAGCCACATTTTGCAGATGGAGGGAACCAGACTTGGGGGACCAGTCAACATGTTCAAGGGCAGGACTGCCATTCAGGCTGGAGGAATGGGCAGGCAGGAGCCTTATGAAACTCAGCAAGGAGAAATCCAAAGTACTACAACCCCTTGCAATAACAAGGGGCTGGGAACTGACCGACTGGGGAGATGCCATTTCATAAGAGCCAGCCTCGTGCCTTAGCAGCAAAGAAGGACAACAGCATCCTTGGCTGCATGAACAGAGGCATGGCCAGGAGATCTAGGGAAGCATTTATCCCTCTCTGCTTAGCCCTTGTCCAATTTTGGCCCCCCCAATACGAGAAAGGCATTGAACAACTGGAGCAAGGTCAGCAGAGGGCCACCAGGATGGTCAGGGGCTGAAGCGCTTGCTCTGAGGCTGGAGGTGCAGGGCTTTTCAGCCTGGAGAAGAGACAGTTTCATGGGGATCTACCAGCAGACCCCTGTGCCTACAAAGAGGTTATGAAGTAGAGAGAGCAGGCTCTTCACCGTGGTACATCCCAGGAAGATGAGCAACAACTGATATAAACTGAAATTAGAGCAGATCTGACTGCATAGAAAGGAGAAACTTTTTCCCCATGAGGACAGCCAAGCAGTGGAGCAGGCTGTACAGAGAGGTTGTGCCATCACCATCCTCAGAGGTTTTCAAGATCTGGCTGGATAAAGCCCTGAGCAACTTGGTCTGATTTCACAGCTGGCTCTGCTTTGAGAGGGAAGTTGGACTAGAGATCTCCTGAGGTCCTTTCCAACCTCAATTATTCTGTGATTCCATGATTCTGTAATTAACTGAGCATGAACCCTAAGCTGTAGAGAAATTAAATTGCTTTCTTCTTACTCCAACCACCTGCCAAACTATTTTTTTTCTAATTATTTTTGAGTAATGACATGGAGCACTGGTTTGTAGTACTCTCCGGTAAATAAACCTATGTAACTTACATTATTTGATTGACTGCACAAAATTTGACATATTATAACTGGTGCAGTGAAGAAAGCATGTGGATTTATTGCCAGATGTGTATATTTTTATATTGAAACTGCCCGTGACACAGACCAATTTAAGAAAGGAAGAAACCAAGTCAGTAAACTATTGCACAGCTGGATACACAATCAAGGACCAGTTTCCTGACTTTAAATTACCTGCATATTTACTAAAGCATTGTTTTATGCACTTTTCTCTCGTAGCTCCCAATCTTAAAGGCAATAGAAACTGCAGGAGAAGAAACTGTGAAGTTCAATAATTATAATCCTATCTTAAATTGCATTATAAATTTTTAGATGGACCTTTAATTGTTCGCATATAAGCAGTTCTGTGGAATCTCATGCACAGAAAACAATAAATTCTGTTATTGGGCAAGAGCTTGGACATAGAGGCGGAAGTCTCTCTATATATATTCTGTCAAATGTAGGTGCCAGATGACCTGCACCTTTGGAGGCTTTAGCAAACCAAATGGAAATGATTCTATGAAGAAGGGAGGCCATGACCTCTTCACAGCCTATTCATATTCTCTTGCCCTTCCTGCCTGCTTGGCCGGGATTATCTATTTTGACTTCACATAGAGAAGGTTAAGCATAAAAAACCCACAGATCTTTTATCCACTTCAGATGCAAGCTCATATGTCTTCCTTAGTGCCTGAATACGTATACCATGCTCACGGTAGCCCTGTGCTAGGCTGCTCGTTTGTGCCATAAGGGAGTTTTGATCACGTTTGATTTAGTTTTTAGGCTCTCTAGATCAAATGAAAGAATAACAATGATTAGCCAACCCAGAGGAAAAAGAGTTAAGACAGTCATGGCTAAGCTGTAGCTGTTTTTCTCTCCTTAGTATGCATCTTTCTGAAGGCAGCCAGGGTGGCTTATTGGCTCTCCTATCTTGGATATTGACAGAATGAGGTAGAAGCTAATGGCTGAATGCAGCAATGGGCCTTGTAGCAAAAAAGCAAAACAAGCACATTGCACACAGCTCTATTTTTTATTAAATACAGTTTAGAGCCTGGCATTAGGGGTGTTGTTTTTTGTTTTTCTAAAAATCCCAGATCGTTTGAGGACAGGCTGCCAAGTTCATCCATCAACTCAGCCACTGAAATATTTGTGTTCTAAAAAATTTATACAGCATGAGTTCTCCACAACCTGCAACTGTGGGGACTTTTATTTTTAAATTATAGTCTTCCACTTCAATTAAATCTTTTTTTAAAAAGCATAGGACTGCATTTGAGAAAAACAAGTTTGCCTTCTGTGGGCTACATGGCCTTGAAAAGAACAGGTATTTTCTGCAGGATGGAGGTCCTAGAGGCTGGAGGATGGGAATTTTAAGCATGTATTTAGTTGTGCCCATGTTAGAGTTACAGTTTTCTTCCAGGAAATCTCATTTTCTGTTACCATGAGTCAAAAATGTTCTACAATGAACTCTGACTTCTCAGAAACAGAATTTTAGGCAATGAAATGTTTCATTCTACAATAAACACACACCTTCGACTTTTGTTTTCATAGAATCAGAATAATTCAGGTCAGAAGCAACCTTGGGAGGTTATCTCATCCAAGCTCCTGCTCAAAGCAAGTTTTATATTCAATAAGCAAATATAGGCTATGTATAATGATTATGCTGGAACTTAATTAGCCTGGAAAAGATAGCATCCTAACCTCTGTCCAGTTCTTTTTAGCGTAGAAGGATGACATACAGTCTGAAGTGTACAAGAATATAGCCTGCATTGTGAAACAAAAATAGATCTGACACAAGTGTCATAAGGCATAAAATAGTACAGGGAAGTTGAAAAGGTAAAGCTGAAGTTTGCACATGAAACAATATAGACAACTTGTGTTGAAAATCTCCCTTCATGGCAAGTGTCTCTTTTCAAAATAATTCAACTTTTTAAAGAACAGTAAAAGGGAGAAAACACTGATGTCAGATAAGAAAGCGATTATCATCCGTTTATTAAGGAAACATCCATCAAAATGCATTTCAAATGCGTTAAAGTCTGTAAAGTATCTACACAAGCTTCTGATTTTATTTAGTTATAAATAAAAAGAGAATAAAGTCAGAGAAATTCCTTAATTTCAGGGTTCTTAGTGCAGCAGCCCTTTGTGTTACTAGTATGAAATGCACACAAATGCAGTTTCACTCAGCTATGACTGCAGCATTGCAGTAGGTTCACAGCTGGCTCCTGGGCTTTCCCCAGCTTGCAATCTCAGCAGCTGCAAATTTGAACCGGAGCTGCAAGTCTGGAAAGGAATGCATTAAATGCAAGGACTATCAGAGACTGCTCATTCACAGAAGCATGTGGCCAGCCTTATAACATGTCTCACGTAGGGAGAGGACTCCTTGGGTAGCATTAGTTCATGAGAAGCTTGTGTAGTATTTAGTCTTTACCTACAATGGCTTCAGTGAGTGAAACTTCTGACCTTTCATCAGCCACTTGTACCTGGCCATCATAACTGCACCGATACAAGCAGAAAACATTCACTGTGCCCAGCTGGCTTCACGAGTTCATAATTCAGATACTAACAGCCCTGCCCATAGTTCCATTTCTGCCATACTAGTCTATTGCTCTTAAAACAGTTTATAACCATGAAAACTTAAGCTGCTACCTAGACCTTTTGAATGTCCAGGCTGAATAATATTTGACTGACATGAAACCTGCAGAAGATAAGGATGATATACCATTATTATCACTGAGATGCCAAAGCAGTGCAGTGAGTCCTCTCCAAATTCAGTTAATTTTCTTCATTAAACCATAAGACAAAAGTGCCCACCAACACTAAAATTCTCTGTAAATCCCAATGCAATGTGTCTTACTTTCCTTCATCTAGTAAAAGGCAATACAGGGCAATCCATAGCCAATATTGTATTTGATATCTATATGAATGTCATGTTATTCTTGCAACAGACAAACCACCAGCTTCATTAAACTTGTAACAGTATTATTCCTAGCATGTGGTAGCAAACCCATTAGTTATGCTTGACAGGGTAACTTTGTAAAGTAAGCCATATGTGGAAGTCTAATTGTTATTTGTTTATTAAGCTAGTTGTAAAATTGTTAATTATGTACTAATACAATGCTAAAAAAATCTAATAATTAGTTAAATATGGTGGTTGTTTTCCATAATGAACCAATCTCACATGCTCTAAGCAAATATTCTCATATCCTGCACTAAGCTAAGCCTTTAGCATTGTTCAGCAGTTTAGTCTCTATGAGACTAAGGACTAAGTAAAGGCAGCATGCATATACATAGTCAGAATAAGTAGTTTAACCATTCCAAAATAACTTTTGAAAGCAAAAGATTTTTATATGCTGAAATACAGACTGATGGAACAGAAAACTAATGTCATTACTTTAGAGAATGTTAAAAGTGTGATCAAATTCTCAGCTTATATACAGTGAGCAAAAAAACTGCCTTTTATTTAGATACAGAGGACAGTTTCACTGGAGCTGATACCTCTAAAACAATATACGGCTAAAAATATTTTTGCAGTTACCACTTGCAGAGATAAAAGCCATAAAGAGTTGGTCAAAAGCTTGTAAAGAAAAGATTTAAAAGATTTAAACTGAAAATGTCAACAGAATATACAATGTAAACAGCTTTCTTTTTTTCCTCTATACAATTTTTAAAGGGAGCTCTCTTTAATCAATTAAGAGATTAATTTCTTTTTTCTTTTTTACAATATGACACAAACATAACAAAACCACACAAATAAAACTTTGAACACACCAACACCCTGAACTGCACATACAACTGTTACTGTCTCAGGCAACACCTAGTGACAAAGCTTATGGCTTTCCATCTGTCACCCCAAAAGTCAGCAAATAACATGGTACAGCCTCAGTGCTGAGCTCAGTGACCTACTGGATGGGGATAGGCAGCAGTTGTTATCTGACTGCTATAAAGTTGAGGATGGAGAATGACTGTCTGGCACAGCCCGGCCATGCAAAAGACGGGACAATTCATCCCAGTTAGGGAAACTGTCCACTTCACTCCAGAATCATTTCTTGATAAGATCAGGAGATCAGACAACCCACAGGACACAAGGGAGCACTGGGAGAAAGAGGAGATCATGGAAGTTCAGAAGGACCATTCTCCTCTGGTTTGCTGAGAGCCCCTAGAAGTACGTTATGTTCAGTCCAATTTCTTCAGCCCATTTGAAATGAACTCTTCTTCTCAACACAGGGAAAAGACACCATTTTGTGCATGTAAAGAGTTTCCTAGGCCAAAGATAAAATTATATATCGATGCAAATCCTAGCTCTTCCCTAGAGACCAGCCTTTTAAAGTGCAAAAGCAAGGTAAAGGCAACAGTTTAATAAAAAGCCTAACGTAGGGCTTCTGTATTGCTATCTGTGATCTTCTAGGGAAAAATACATGCAGTCTCTGTGCAATGAGTGCATTGAACGGATCAGCCGTCAGAGAATCTGCTAGTGTTCCTGCTGGACTGGGGGACATCCAGAAATCACTGAAAAATACTCAAAGTCTTCCGATTGTGCCCAGATGAGATTTTTTGATTTAAAAAGATGACACAGCTAGGGAAAGCCTAGATATATGATTGCAGTAGCAAAGAATAATTTTCATAAACAGACAAAAGTTGTAATTAGTTTAAACCTTCCTTGTCTGTTTGTATAATATTTTTGAGCAGATGGCTTTGGCAAAGAGCTAGGATTTGCACGCCCACTTGCATTTTGCAGTGATAAAATAAAGATGAAAGACATATCTTAGGTCATCCAGTCCATTGCCCTATCAGTGAAGGATTGATCCCTGCAACATGTAAACCAGCAGCCAACTATTTGCCATCTGATGCACACAGTTATCCAAACAGAAGGGATCTATAGGGAAGATCACTAGGCATAGAGAGAGGGGGGTGAGATGCATAAGAAATCAGAAACGTTTACATTGGTAAAGGAAAAAATATTTACTGCAGAATTAGCCTCATGGAGAGTCAATAATCACGAGAGAGCAAGGCTTCAGTTATAAAAATTAAATGCTTTGTAAGATGGGGATTTAAAACATCTTATAGTAAATCGTTGGTCTTACCATCAGTGCAGCAGTGGCATCTCTGCTGCTTCCAATATTTGTAAAGAAACGGCAAGGGAATTGGATTCATCCTTGCAAAGTTAGGATTTTTGCAACCACAGTTAACTACATAGTTTTCATGCAGCCTTCCTGATCCTGAAACACAGGCACTTGGTAATGCCTTCACACATGGATTATGAAATACGTGCATAACCGTGACTGCTCCAGATATTTCTGGAAAATATTTTATTTTACTTTCTATTTACTGTTTATTCAATACTATAGTCTGCTCTATGTTCATTAATAAATTTCCTTTCTTTTATGCTGTTTGTTTCTAAAAGTTCTCCCTGATGGTTGTCTATGGTCAAAACCAGACTGAAATAGTGATTTAGACTGTCCCTACCATAAGGATTTAGATTGTCCCTTTCCTTTTTGCTTTTAAATACACAGCCATTCTGCAAGTCTTTTACCAATTCAGCTCCTACATAATCCACATTTAGCAGTTTCATTTACTATAAAAAGCATGCAATACTTCCTGTAAAGAACAGTTCTGAAAAACAAAGGCAAAACATACATAACTCCATACTGTGTGTCAATCCACACAAGTGAAGAACTTTATTATATTTTACTTATACATGCATTTAAAAAAAAAAACCCTTTCCATTTGATTTTCTCTCTCAGATATGTACTTGGCATCTAAATATTCTAATTATTATTTGAATGATGCTACGTGAAAAGCCCCAGTAGCCTATTGATGAGTGCTTATCACATCTCTAATTCTCCTTTGTGTACTTCTAAAGCCCCTTTTGAGCCTGTATTTCAGGATTTTCCTAAAAATAATGGGAGCTATAATTAGAGCCTAGTAGTAACAAGACTTAACAAATAACAGTCAAAAGAGAGCCACCGACAGCTAAAATACAGAACAGGAGGAACATCAAGGCCATATATCAGTGAGAACTCTCTATAAATCAGAGCAGCACAAACAGTGCTCAGACCTCTGGTAAGTGTGTATATCAGAAATGCATAGGTTAGATTGACAGATTAGATAAATAAGTCTATTTCTTTCTGTCTGAAAGGGAAAAGATACAATGTTGGGTACATACATTACAATAGAAGTTTTTGGCTTATTGCTCAAGAAGGGAATAATTTGAGACCTTTTCTTTAACAACAAAATGGAAAACGGTCCTTTACACGCTTTCCATGGATTTTCTCACCCTGCAAGGCTACTGCCATTGAATAACATTGAGCTTATATCAAAAAAACCAAAACAAAACAAAATTGAGAAAGAAAAAAGATAGTTCTTTCCTTCAGCAGAGGTGGCATTTTAAAATTATAGATCTGCAATACCTAGACTTAACCACATCCTACACAAGACATGAAAACAAATCTAATAAATACACTTCTGGCTAGTTAACAAAGATAAGTACTGCCCAGAAAGCTTATTTCTGCTTTACTTTCAGTTGCTTACTTATTTTTAGATTTAGCTGGATAGAGACTCTGAAGTAAGGGAAACAGAAATTAAAACAACAGGAAAAAATTACTTGTGCATAAAGAAATAGCACAGAAAAGACAATGGGCTGTATCAGTTTTTCCTAGAAGCAAACCACCATCTAATGTCCTATTGTAGGAATTCAGCGTCTTCCAACATTATGAAATACACCTACACCTTTCTGAGGTGGGACACTGAAGGATGGAGGCACTAAGCATCTTGCTGAAGGCTGTTCAAGTACCAGGTGCAAAGTTGAGGGCAGAACCTCAGACTCAGCATCCTCCCAACATTGCATTCTTTCAACATAAGTGCATATTTTCTCCCATTCCTGTGATCAGAGAAATCTCAATATACCAAAGAAAATCCTGCAGATTTGGAGGCAGTCAAGCTATTTTCTAGACCAAAATGTCTGATGAAATACTCTGTCTACTTCGGTAACCAGACTTACACAGTATTGCAAAGCTGATTACATAAAGCAGCACAAAGTCCCACTGACTGTCAAAAGGAAAGTGATGATAATAACAGGTACTTCTTGTTCTGCCCTCTCTAGCCCATGAAATCTCCTTTGACACTAACAAAAATAAAACACAAGTCAAAATTTAATAAAATAATTTCTCCAATAAGGATTAAATTGCAGAAATTATGCCACACATCAGCATTCTGGCTATAAAAAAAATTGCCCGCAAAGTGGAGGGGTTTTCTATCTACCAAGTAGGCAAAACCAGTGATGATACGGGTCTGCACGAATTCAGTGCTACTGAAAAATCCTGACTTGTTTTACATTCTACTCAAGCAAGGGATATATTCTGCAGTATTAGTAATACTCATTATTAAATGACTTAATCCTTTGCATTTATTCTGAACCTTCCTTATGAGCATTTGAAAGGTCTTACAGGTATTGACTTATTCAACAATGCTCTACAGTGTAGGAATGCATTTATATTGTTACTTCATGGGAGGGAAAACTGCTCAGATTGCATATGGGATGGTATCTGAAAATTGTAGTAAGGTAAATACAACTGAATAGTTTTGCCTACGTTTATGCATTATTACTTGTTGTTTGTTACTGGCAATAATAAAAAAAAAAAGTTACATTTAATGTATTTAATCCTTCTGAAATACAGCCCTGCTTTGAAACGTATAATTTAGTGGTGGAAGAGGGAGGAGACTAGTAAGTACAGTAAATGGGAATTACATTAATGCAATTAGCAACACTATTGGTATCAAATACTGTATGTAGCAGCAGCATGATGAGAGATGTAACAGAAGAATAATGAATAGCGAGGTGACCACCTGACCAAACTTACCACCCATATTCTGGGAAGTTTTTTAATAGTCCTAATTCCTGTGAAAAGCTGCTAAGGATGTGGTTGGCTGTGCAAAGAACGTAACTGAGGAACACTTCCATATGGTCCTATCTAGTACGAAAGACAATCAGTTTACAAAACCTACTATTTCTTTCTCAATATCGCAAACAGAGTGGTATTCTGCAGCATTCTATTGATTTATTATTGCAAAACTGGAATATATCTAAAATTGAGTACATTGTGATGAAGTCTAGAAGTTACCATCACAAGAGAAGCTTGTTTGATACTATGAAAACTACTCCTTTTATTGGCATTTCTGAACAACAGAAATACAATGTTTCATGGTATTGCAATAAATAAAAATGTTGTTAAACAAAACCTTTATATTATCCCAATTTATGACAAAACCATCTTTGTCAGAGCAATGCTAAAACAGTGTTATTCCTAGTTGGCTAAAGACTAAGAATTTTAATTTGTATTAGAAACAAAGAAAGAAACCCTAAAAAAATAAGACCCAAAATCATCTAAACGAAACAGTTTAATCTCTGTATAAGATCATGAGAATTGTAATTGGAAACATGTAACAGCCAGAATGCTCTCCCCCAAAATACCAACTTACAGCAGGCTAAATTACTTCTTTCAGACTACCCAAAGGGAGAGTCCATTAAAATATGATAGAGGTCATTGGCAGTGTAATGTTACAAGCTTTGCCTGTACTACACCTGAGCATGCAGATAAAACAAGGACACTGGTTTCCCATGGTGCTATTCTTCCAGTCTTCAGAAGCATAAACAAGGTTTCTCACTGCTGAGCATAAAAAAGAGGACATGATACTAAGCAGACAATAATGAAAATTATGATTAAAGAACAAAGATTCGGTGAAATATAGGCCCTGGGAATTGAAATGCAAACCTCCTTTGGTGTGTTCAAGAGAAATGCAATGTCTTTTACCCTAAAAGACCATTGCTTCCCTTTCGTACAGAGACTGAATCTTCCTTTAGACTGTTTGTGAACAGATATTTTGTAAGGGTTAGACATTAGTCCTTAAACACCTTTCAAATGCTTCATTTAAACATGAATGCAATAACATAGATGCTGAGAAAAGAACCAGCTGATTAGCCAGTCTGATTTTGCATGTGTATTTAATAATAAAGATTAAAAAGCACCTTTCTTCTGTTTTCCAACAAGTAAATGCCTTATCTATCACCTTAAATTTTTCAAATGTTTTATTCCTTGAAATGAAAAATATTAAAATAAGACACAATCAGCACAAATTTCCTGCAAAAAATAATAATCCTTTTTATAGTTTCATTTCTATTTGCATGCCAAATGTAAACTTGAAGCAAAGTGACCTTGGTTATAAAAAATAAGAAAGCAATGTCAGAATTGATAGGACCTACCATTAGTATTTCATTCTGACAGGTAGGAAATAGGCATGTCAGCAGTGAATGTTACGGACTGAGCTGTGGCCCTGATCACAGTCAAAGCGGTAAATTTCTTCCTACAAAAGTAATTTCCATCAAAACAAAAAGTGCTTAAATAATACTATCTAGAGAGGAGAATAACTTTATATGGCTGAGCTCAAAGACAAACAAATGAAAATGCAATACATAGGTTTTGTATTGTGTAAAAGCCAGAAAAATAACATTAGGTGTAATTAAATTGTACAATGGTTAAGTATTCAACTAGCTTTCTAGTTCCTAGAAACTTTTTTCATAGGGAAAACTGTGTTGAAAAAATTATTATACAAATGCTTCATATATGGACTTATTATTATGTCCAGAACATCCAAATTATAACACTGAAATTAAACAAGCAACATCAGAAACTATTCAACTATTCATTCTATATGAACATAATGTTATTATGTGACCAAATAATCATTCATGCGTACAAAAATTAACAGGTGTTTGAACCAAACAGGGTTGGACTAAAGCTTCCATTACTAATATAATCAGTAATGAGATTTATTACCATTATTAAAAAAAAAAAAAAAAAGACAGCAAGGCTAAATTAAATACCAGTTAAACTGTGTTTTTACAATAAAGGCAAGCCCATGAGTAATGCAACAAAGCCCTAAAAAGATTATTCTTATTTTGATATATGAAGATCAATGGGTATTCCCAGCTTCATTTCCCAATTGCGTTACCAATTCTAACATTTAAACATACAGATTCACTACCTTACTGGACTTCAAAATGGGTAACCACAATAGCTGTCTCGGTTTATGTAGTTTCCACAGAGGCCCTGTCATTTTAGTGTGAAATGAAATACAAAAGAAGAAGTGGTGATACAGTAAAAATTGCTCACATCTACTTGTGATCCAGTTTTTCTCCTTGTTTATTCAATGTAAATAAATATTAGGAACCCTTTTCCAAAACTCGCAACATGAGCATTACACAAGCAATTCCTTCCCACTTTACCTGGAGTCACATCATTGAAACCCAGTGCAGAATCCAGAATTACACAAGTAAAGTATAAGACAAGGATCACACTTGTTCTTGGTATCCCCCTGCATATGTTCATTTCTTCCCACACAACCTTAATAACAATTACTGTTTATAATGCTTCTTCCCAAGGAGCAGGATGTTTATTCCCAGTTTATCTCCCAGGAAAATCTCATGGCATTTCACATTGTACACTACAACCTACATTGCCAAGAAAAGAAAAAAATATTTTTAATCATAAAGATCTGACATATCTTACAGGGAGTGGTAAAAAAACAGTAAGTGACAAACCTAATAGTGAAGCTCTTTACTATGAATGGATGAACCCGCTCTAAGTCTTTATTTTCATCTTGAAGCCAAGGTTTATATCTGATGTCACAGTTTGCCATCAGATTCCTAGGTACACGCTATAATATTTAACACTTAGGCATTCCTCATGCAAATACAATCATTCACCAGCTAAAAATTTGATAAAGGTCATATATAGAGGAGACAGGAGTGCCCTAGAACATAATATCCCATTCTTCTCTTGCAATAGAGGAAATTATGGACTATCCCACTCTCAAACTCTAAGAAGCCAATCTTCCAATTACTGAAAAATAAATAATTTCTTTGTTAATGAGCTATGTTGATACACCACTTGTCTATGCCTATGGTTTTGATGTGTAGTGAAAGGTTTCTCCAGCAACCACTAGTTGGGATGGTCTAAGAATAACTGTTAAAACAAGTTAAAACAAATATTTAAAGGTTCACCATCACTGCTCTAGGCCAAGCTCGTTCTCCAGCCTGCTTTATTGTCAACATGGAGATGGGCACCTCCAGAGGTGCCCCACTCCTCCTACCATGGTCATGCTCATGATGAAATCCTATACCCAGGAGTCTAGTTGCCTTCAGTGACCCTGAAAAATGGGCATTTTCTTTGGAAGAGGCTGCTCCTTTCCATTGACTCCACTGGCGTATAAAAGATTCACTTACACAAGACACCTAATTTAAAGCAATGGAAGAGAAGCCCCCTCCCAGCTGCACTAGTAATGCCACAGACTATTCAGAAAATAACTTTGGATTGATTCACTAGTTTGTTCTTTTGATGCTTTTTGCCAGTTTGACACTTTTATATAGTGAAAAATATCAGGAGATGCAAAATCAAACTGGAGTGGTCTGGGGAGAGAAAAGAATTGGGTATGGTTTCCATCACATTACGTTGTCTCCAGTTAATGAACTTGCTGACTGTCCTCAGCAGGTTCTGCATCGAGCTTCTTCATGCCCTCTTTCATTTCAGTGAAAATTGGACATTGCAAGTAAAAGGGGAATGAACTGGGGAAACAGGGAATAATTGATTCAAAGTTTTACAAGTATTACTAAAGGGAATGTCAGTTCCCCTTGGCTCCTGACTAAGATTTAGTCATATTTATCAGCAAGACACGCATTCACCCTTCTACCTACAAAAAAAAAAAAATCATTCTGAAAGATTAGCCACTGTACAGACATACAGTCTTATACGTCAGTGAATAAAATTTGAGCATTGTTTAGTGTGAAAAAGTTTAAGTAGAGCAACATTGTTTCAACTTGCTCTCCTTTTTATCATGTCTTCAACAAAAGCTAGAAGAAGGACTATTTTATTTCACACAGGATTAAAAAAATAGGTCATAGATAAATCCAAAGCAAAACCATTTAAATAAAGATTTGATAAAATAAAAGACTCTGTGAGCATCTAGCAGGAAGAATGTACAGAAACGCATCTAAGAAAGATAGGAGCCAATCGTTCTGAGACATTTTCCAATACTTAGTCTTTATTTTAGGAGTGTACAGGGTAAGGGATTTATCATAACACAGTGGGAAGAAAAACACCCAAGTCTCTCTGACCTTCCTTACCTTTAGATACCTGCTGCTGTTGGCACCTTTGAAACTTTCTTCCCTTCCCCCCTCAGTGGACTGTAATACCTCTGATCTCATTTCCTTCTTATAATTGCTGAGCACACATACAGTTTAATATATGAACTTGTACCCTTCATATTGTCAGAAGAACTATCAGAATACTTACACTAAATCCTTGTACATTTTACCTTATTTTACTAAAGGATTACATATCTGTCCTATTCACTTATAAAACATGTCTTTTAATGATGTACTTTTAGAAAAGTCTAATTAAAATTCAATGCATAAAAGTGTGCAAGGGTTGATAACCCACAGAACTCAGCAGACCCTAGTTAACATTCTAATGCATCCTCCATTTGGAGAGAGACAGTAAGACTTTTCCACCTCGGTGGCAGACACTAATGATACTTGCAAATATGACTAATGTCTTCATTGGTGAAAAATTAATGCACCACAATAATTTTTCTACCTGGGGTTAATGAACATGTCAGATGCTGAAAATGAGTTGTTTGAAAGTAAATTACTATAATCTATATTTAGAAGACTCGGCTCTTGGAAAAAAAAAAATCTATGGTGTGTTTGATGTCCTCTGCTTACTTTTGTCATGAATTTTGCTATTCGCCTAGTGAGACTACACTATGCTGACTTTCCTGTTGGTACAAGGGAACATTTTCTTTTTCCTAGAATGCCCATTTTTTTATGGGGAGAAGTCCAATTTGACTCTACTTGCCACAGGCACTGTAACAAATATTCTCGCAGCTATACAAGCAGCAGAAGCAAACTGAAGTCCATGAAAACCAGCTCATCTTTGCTACGGGTAGCCCCAAAGCAGTATCTCACTAGGCATTTTGAAAAATCCAGATACCCACTTTACAGCTTGTCTTTCACCTGAAGAGAAGGGAATAGTTTCACAGTTCAGATTGCTACCTCTCTCTTGACTCCCCTTTTCCCTTACAAAGCTACATGAATACTCTGTGCAGCTGTGTGAATAGAAAATAAATTCAATAAATAGCCATACCAGACAGAAAGTAGTTGGTTTTTAAGTGAAGGTATACTTCTAGTCACTATAGATCAGTCACTACAAAATTTTTAAAGCCACGTTCCTTACAGAGTATTTGGGGTTTAAGCTGTCCAGTGGGAACTGGTGGTATCTGGGAACTGGGAATTAGTAACAATTTTTAAATATGGGGCTTATTCCTCATGTTGGAACCATCCTTTCCTTTCAACTGTGATCATTTCTTCAGAAAATATGCAAATGCATTCATCCTCTAAATGCCTTTTCTAACTGAGCACAGAACTCCAACTCCACATTTAGCACAGGAAGTGTAACTCCACAACGTTTCTTTCAAAATGTGCAAGCAGAGAAAAAAGGGTATGTCTGGCCTTCATTCAGGTTTCAGCTGTAGCTTGTGGTGGGTTTAAGGAGTTAGAAGGGCTCCTAATCACAATTTAAAGGCTCTAAATCATGGCAGATTAATCACGTTCCTTCACAGCCCATCTCAAAGGCTAAGTATTCCTTCCCACTGTCAAAACAGATGCACTTCATTTACTTTTGATACCTTGCTGATTTTAATTCTAGCCATAAGATATTTTTAAATAGCTTTAAAAGCCTTCTGGCATTAGATGTCTTTACCTGTGTGAGCAGTTATACACCATGACTTGGTTACTTCTTGATTATGTGTTCAAAAAGTACAGAAACAGAACTTCTGTAAATGACAATGATTTGTAAATCTAATGTATGATCTCCCTAAACACACTTAGAGGCAAAGCAAGCTTCGATCTTTAAAGAAATGGCATGGAGTCCATTTTACACTCACACTTCCAAGTTTCAGAGCAGACAGTTTTCTACCTATACGCAAGTTTCACTGGAACTGCAGTGAAGTGCACCTGCCCATACATTTAGTGCTTGAGGTTGCATTAATATTCCATATCTCTGAATGTCCTGGTCACATACGGGTATCTGGCACATCTGAGCTAGCACTATGCAATCACAGCCAGTTCTTGGATTTAATCCAGTTGTGAACACCTGGAACTGCGAGAGTAATCTAGTCCACTTCCTGCTGAGCAAAAACTTTTTCTGAGAATTATCAATTCATTACATTACAGGAAATATGCTAGAATTTAGGTCTCACAGGCTACTGAAATAATAACTTTTCAGATGAAAATATGTTTACTGTTTCTCCGTACTCCTATGGGTAAAACATTAAGATTTTTGCTATTAACCTTTTTTCCCCCAATTTTATATCAACTTTCTGAACAATGATTGCTTTCCCTCATTTCTTGTTTTCTACAGTACTTTGAGTTAGGATAGCAAACACACAATAGAACTTTACTATTCTTAAACAACCTGTCTACCCACAAAAATTTTGTCACTCCATTTTGACAGATCAAGTAATAATTTTATCTACCATGGGAGAGTATAAACTGTACCATACAGGAATCATAGTGGGCGTATAAGCTGTAACCATCATAAATGACACTTTTTATTCCCTTTGAAAATCCTCCTGATTTATTACATTTACTTAGAGACTGTCACAGCTTATTTTTACTAGACACATTTTTTTTAACATTCCATCAAGTGAGCTCCTATGTGATGCAGAGCAAACTGATAGAAAATGGTGACACTCTCACCCAAGCTGTCATTATTCAAAATGATTTCTTCTGCTCAGGTTGTTTTCATTTAGTAAAATAATTTGATTTTTCTATGTCTGCCCACATTCTATTCACAGGAGGCAAAGGAAGCTCAAAACAATGTCTTCTGCATTTAATATGCAAGGAGAATGCTTAATAGAATCATTTGCAGGGTAATTAAAAGTCTGCTGATACATCTTAAGAAAGTGTGAAACAAAGTACAAAATGAATAGAGCCAAATGGCAATTGCTTATTTCTGTAGAATAAGTGCTAAGTCAAAGAGGTCATAATTGCTGTTTTGCATAAGGAAAACAGTTAACAGGGTTTTATAGATATATTTTCTGCAGTAAAACTAAAGCTGACTGTTTTCATACAGAAGTTAGTTGAATATCACAGATGAAAAGGTTACAGGGTATTGCCACTAGGTCTGCCTGTGATATCAAGGAAAATAAGTCCCCAAATTCAAGCGCAACTGAAGAATGGCTTGAGTTGAAGTCAATTCCTGCTTACATTTATAAAATGGAACATTCAGCGTTGATATGCTCCTCTGAAACAAACAACTTTTTCTAGCAAACCAAAACACATCTACCTGATTCATTTACATGACATCCATCAGAATGGTAATGCTGTATAATTAATAAATGGTTGCACTGTGTTCCCCAGGCCCCGTTCCCACACTCTATAAGCTTTAATGCTTCAAATCATTGATCTAAAGGAAATTTTCTGAAGTATTCACCTTCTGAGGCAGATACGTAAGTCCTATTACGAATTATGGGAATTGTGTGTGCTCACTGAGGACAGACTATGGCCACCAGCTGTGCCAGTTATCCTGATTATATTCATCTCTCATGAAGTGGATAGCCCCTTATCTGGCTTTTTTATGACTACAAATTAGTTCTTAATTACAGTCAGTCATTGTAATTTCAGAGCAACTGCTAGCTCAAGCATTGACCCATTTTAGTGAATTATAAGCGTAGACTCCTTTATTCCCCAAACAATAAAAAAAGGAAAAAATAATTCTTAAAATTTGGCATTACTGTCCCACTCCTGCCCACCGTTTAGACATTATCACAACTGTTCCCTTCACCTGCTGATGTTCACCTCCAAAAAACAGTTGCCATGAGACTATGCCATTTAAGTAAAAACAAAAAAAAAAAGACTAAGGACTAATGTAAAGATCCAGCCATCCAAATAAATGTAAGCATATTCCAGTTAAGAATCTCACCGTAGGCCTAATACATTCTGTTAGTTTTATGTGACAGTAACCAATTGCTTCATGACTTTACTCGTGACTGCTTTTAGGTTGAGGGAGAAGAGAGTTATGCCACAGCTTCTAATTAACTGTATTTAGAGAGTGTAAGCATTGTAGGGATCTCTATTCAGAGATAGAAAAACTTATGCCTGACTTGAATTGTTAATGCTAGTGCTGTGATTTCAATAGCATTGAGCAAGTTACAAAACTAGGCAGCATTTACCAGTAGGAATCTTGCATACCACCTCGTTCGTATGTCACATTTCATGTGTGTGTGGCTATTTGTCATCACCACAGACTCGCTCATCTAGTTGTGACGCTGATTTGCAGGCTAGATAAACCCAGTGAAAAACAGTGGAATAAGTGAAATCAGCCTTTAATTTACTTGGATCTTACTGTTAATAGAGTAAAAACTTTAACAGCACGTTGTGAAGTGGCATTTTTCCTTGTCTCCAGTAGTCCCGGTGTGCTAGACTGAGCATGGATGTTCAAGTCACCATTTTTTCATTTCCAACCTATGTGTATTTTGTGTTACGTATCTTTCCACAGGGGTCTGTTTTCCCATCCTTACACTCCTAATACCTCAGCAGGCATGTGTCAGGTGACAGGTTCACGTCTTCCAGATTGCACAGTGTGTGTTCAGCCCTCCTGGAGCGAACGGCAATGCCGTGCTATGCCGATTTCCCCTGCAGGTCTTTCCACTGAGTGTGCACTGGCTTACGTCTCTGGAAAAGGTGCAGCCTGCTCCCCTAATTCCACCAACTCTAGCAAATTGACACAAAGGTCAAGGGGGAGAGAGAGAGGCAAGGGCACGGCCTGCCTTCCCTCCTGCCTGCTTCACTGTCCATGTGCCCCAGGGAGCAGCAACAGAGCTGCCTCTGCAGTGCTTTTAAGTGCAAAGGCAGAGGAAGCTCCTTGCATCCTTACCAAAGAGCACACTTGTCAGAGAAAGCCCCGAGCAAGTATTAGAATTCAGCTGCCAGAACTAGAAAGACCAAGACACAGCCACAGTCCCAGTGTCTGTCATGTTGGGAAGTGAGAAAAATGTAACACATCCACTTGGAGCATTGACAGATACTGAATAGGAGCTGATGTTTTTCCTGCCTAAGAGGTAACAGAGAGATCAAAAAAATTCATGCACTTGTATCACACATCTTGCACTAACTTGGGACAAATGTGATGTCCCACACAGAGCAAATGATGCATTAATTTCTTTGGCAAATAGATAGGGATCCATTTTGTTTATTTTAAATCAAAGACACTGAAAGAGCTTCCACAGAAGAAAGACAGAATAAACCAGTCTAACTGTCGTATGCCAGGAACCTTTTCACCACCAGTTTTCAAGTTGTTCTTCCTTACTCTTCTGCTTCTGGGCTAATTAATTATACACTAAACATACTGCTAGTGTGATACAAATAATTAATTAAACATGATCACAGGCTAGAACATTAATTGTAACAATATATTACACTTACTACTGCCTGTCTCTTTCAGCTAGTATGAACTTAGCAACATGCAGGGATTCCAGCTTGACAAATATGTACGTATATTTACTACAATAACAAACTGCACAGAACAGAATTTACCATTTCTATGGGGCAATGTCTGGACAGTTGTAAGGAAAGCTGCCTTTCTTTAAACCATGATGGGAGCTTACCATTTCCTTGTGTCCACCCAGATCTCTCAGAAAAAATAAACCACTAACTTGACTGCTTTTTTCACTGGGGGTACTCTGAAGAAGCAGAGTCTGAGCTGGTGAAAAGGGCAGGAAAAAGAAAGGGTGGACAGAGAAAGAACAAACCTCAGCAAATGCAATATTAAGCTGATTTTAGGGGTTCCAGGGCTGGCAAGCACACAGGAATTATTCTCAGCAAGACCAGGAAGATTCCTTAAAGAGATTAGTAACATTTACCTTGAGCACAGGAAATGTTCGAGAATTCATCACTTGATGCCTACAGTGCTGAAAACACAGCATGTTATGGTAGCATTAAGTATTATTAGTGTGCTTACCTGCAGCTCCTATATCCTACCAGATGGCACCCAGAGTTTATTTTTCTTTCTCTTTTAAAATTACAAAAAAATTACCTTATTTGTAAGAAGGTATTGTAGCCCTTTGTGTTGCATAAAATATGAAAATGACCATTTTGAAGAAAATACTGATGCCTGAGTAAATCTTTTTTTCTTCCATTGGGTGGGTCAGACATGGTATGCACACAGTACATAGGAAGAGAATAATTCACAGCATACACTTAAGTGAACAAGACCTTTGAGGCAGATTAAACGACATACACATAAAAGAGAGAGAATCAAGAGCTAAAATACCTTGCCAAGGGCTGTGGGCTTTTCGTGCTTTTTAGAAAGAAAATTGTGCTATAGATACACAGCCATTTAATAGATACAACATTTAAATGATTTGTGCAGTTACTTTTATGTGTAGTGTGTGTGGATAAAGTGCTTTTAAAATATGATGGTTAATTTTCAGTTGTTCTATCATTTCTCTTTGGCTGGAAAAAGAAGAGTTTTATGACACCTTTTTTGGCAAGTAGATTTAGCACCTTGGAGTACTGAAGTTCATTCATTAGCATAAGCTTTTATTATAAGCCGTAATCTCTTCTTCATTTCAACTGCTATGGATGAGAACATCTAGATACCATCTCCCATCAGCAGTAGATGCAAACATCTCCCATTTGACGTCAGTATAAAAAGCTCGTATTTGGAACCTTAAATGCAAGCACCCTTATATTTTAAAGAATATCATTAACAAAGCAGCATATGAAAGTCAAATTATGTCAAATATATTAAAAAAATGAACCCTAAAACACCAAATCACACAAATCAAAGAGAAAAATGACCCACTTTTTTTATATTTTTAAAATTATGCAAGCCTAAAGTAACTATCCAGAAGTCAGCAAAATTTCATTGGTACAAAATTTATGTTATGAAAGAACAGTCTCATTGATTTCACAGTTCTTATTTCTGATCTCTTTGTTTGTTCATGTGATTAGAATACCATGATTTTCCTTTGTTCGATATTTTATTTTTATCATTTATTCCATCTCCTCTATGAGGAGGGATTTTTTTACAACAGTGCCTTCTACAAATCTGATTATTGTTACTAGAAGTATCTGTGCTGCAGTCTTGCCAACAAGCCTGAACCATGGGTTAGGATCCTGTCATGGCAGACCAACTCCTAATAAAGGGATGGTTACAGTTTTAAAGAATTTAAGACCCCATAGCCTCCCTGTGGGCATCAAATCACTTTCATTCTCCTTAAAATTCCTGAAGATCTTTTCAAAGGAGGAAGTGCTTGGACAGAATAATTTCTCCTTATCCAACTATGAGCTACAACCTGATGTAAAGACTCCCCTTGTCAAGCCCGAGTGTCATTGTACAATTCATACAGATGTGTTTTGGGATTGCTATATATTTATTCTTCCTGTACTCCCACAGCAAGAACACCTGATACAGTAGAGTTGTGACAGTACCTGACAAAGCCAAAAAATTCCAAGTGGAGGATGACACTTCATACTTCACTCACACTGTGGTGAAAAAGACATATACAAGAGGACAAGTTAATGATAGAACATCAGCCTTCGCTTTGAATTTTCTGGCTTTTGGAAGATTCCCCACCTTAACTGTATTATGTAATGTGAGTATTTTTATATTTTATTCTAAAAGCAAGACAGCTGTATGTTTTTTCCACCTATATTGTTCTAACATATCACCTCTCCTTCTAAACATTGCTCTTAGATCTTCAGATGATCCCAGTTGTAAACACTACCATCACCAACAGTACAAAGAACGGAACATTGAAATCTGCTCTGCAGTATCCCTTAGCTGACTACATAGACACACCCTATGGGCCCAATAGGTGGTCAAAGCACTGGGGAATGCCAAGAACAAATACAGGCACTGCTGCTGAAAGGTGGCCAAGACTTAAATATTTCCGTTGACTTTTGGCCTGTGTACCTAAAACCTCTGGAAAGGCTGCAAGTAAAGACCAAAGAAGACTTACGAGGCAGAAGACAGACAGTACACACTACAGTAAGTACTATTCCCCAGCAATTCCAGGTGATCTATATTTAATGCCTAAAAATATATAAATAGGATTTTTCAAAAGAACTATGTTCCCACTTGTTTTATAGGATAGTGCAGACTTACTGAGTGCTAATGGCCTTTAGAAGTCGGGGTTTCTTTCCTAAATAAACTAAACAAAGAATTATGAAAAAGGATTACTTATAGGATAGGCCATTATATAGAGGGAGGAAGCAATGTTAAATATCTGGTGGGGTTTCCCCAAGAAGGCAGCTGCCAGGAAAGGGTTCCCATCTCTTAATAACAAAAACTACATCATATGCCGTCTTCAATTGCACACTATCAAAAGTTCAGTTACTAGGGTTAAAATACAGAGTGTTCACTGTGGCTCTTTCCTCTAATAAACAGTGTCCTTTGGAGGAAGAAAAACCATATTTTTCAGGATATTTTGCTAAACCATTGAAATAATTAAATAAAGTCTGCATAGATTTTTTTTTATGATAGCTGTATTAAATAAATACAAGAGCTAATATACTTTTTATCTAGATATTCCAATTTACCCTTTTTTTTCCTTTTGAGAAATAAAAACTGTAATGTCACTTTGTTCATTAAACTGATATGTTCCATTTTTTATGGCATTTGGTAAACTTTATCCATATTAGTCTGGTGTAATTTTGCTCTTATTAACACTAATCTTTAATAAATTCCTTTTGCTTTAATACCATCATGGGCATTCTGCAGGTTATTCTTTTTATGAAAATAAGACACAAACAAGAGAGACCAGTATAAAGACTTCATAGAAGTGCATTGCATTTCAGGTGAAAGCAATCAGAGACATAATTTTAGTTTATATTATGTTGCTTCCTACAGACAATGAACTAATGTGAAAAATATTGCTTCCTGTTATTTTAATGTTCATTCAAAGAGGGGGAAAAAGACCCATCAGAATAAACCCGTAAAGATTGTAAATCTTGCCTGGGTAACAAATGTACAGTGTTATTGTTTAATATTCTTGTTTCTGTTTGTTGTTAGGTGTTTGGAAAATGGAAAACACTGCTTTGCTTTTACTTTACAGAAATGTTTCACAATTTCACATACATAGTCAATCAGTATCTCTGTTTATAATGATTACAAGTAACAGGATGAAGATGACAGGGTTACAGTATCAGTTCAGTTTCTGGCACTACTCTGTAAGAAGTATCACTATGCATTAGACCACAGCACTCATATCTACTGGGATTTTAAGCATTATTTTCAAAACTTGCCCCCCCCCCCCCAAAAAGATCACGTAGTCTTCTTCACACCTATGTGAAGCTCTCACTAAAAGTAATGAGAAATTAGTAATGTGCTTTTCCATAAAAAACTTTGTTCTCTGATAAAAATAAAGATTATAGGATAACGTCTTCCATTTTCCAAAGAAGGAAGACTTTAGGAAGCTTTCTAGGATTTTCTCTAAACTACATTTATATGCTACTGTGCTGATAGCAAGCACAAGGAAATGTGCTTTCCTATATTTCAGCACTTAAGCCCCACTCATAAAAATTAGGTGCTTAGGAACCAATTAAATAACTTCGCCTTAGCTAGCAGTGTACTACCAGTGAGAGAGAATAGTCACCTGTGGTCCCAGTTTGGACTCATATTTCTCATTAATAGTTGTTTCTCATTAACAGTTTTCAGGAACAGAAAAATATATTTTGGAAGTTTAATCACACCATCACTTTCAGGAAGACTGTGCTAACCCATTTTGATGGTGAAGTCAGAGCACTGGGCAACTTCAGCAACAAGAAAAAGCAATATATTGTGGGAGCTGCCTTGTCTCTCAGAGGAAACTCATAAGTAATTACATATGAAAAAATTACAAATTATTTTGCCTTGTATGCAGAGTTTGAGCATGAAAGAAATCACCAAGGACTAGTAACTTGGAAGTAACATATATATTTTCTGATTTCCTGATTTGTTGATTTGATGCTATGTGAATAGGCTGTAGTTGGTAGCTTTTAAGTTGAATTTTCATCAGAGGCAGAGAAGAAGGAGGAAAGTACATGAATAGATTTATTCAAGGAATCCATGTGGCATCCTCTTTGGGGTCAATTTCACCCATTTTTTTGAAGAGGTTAACTACCTCCTATACAGTAAAATGAGTTCTTCAGATTTTGAGTTCAGAGTGTTTTGGCCTTCAACATCCACAGACATTATGTCATATTTAGGGGGAAAAAACCCACAGTAGTCCTACTTGCCTACCATGTCTTCGTTACTACAACCTCCAGATGACAAAGGATTCTGCTTTAGCATTGAACAAAAGATTGTAAATACATATTCACAGCAGAGCCAAAATTACTCTGGTAATAAACATTTATCTTCTTTTCCTCTTTGAGGGCTACTGCATAGGCAATCCATTATTAGTGGCTCACAGCCAGCAACTGGCTGTGAATTGAGCTGGTGAATAAATCAGCCTACCTAGATAAAGACCCACAATACTGGGTATGTGAGTATGCAAGAGAAGCCCTAAACAATGACAGTTTTTCTGTTTCTCTTATGCAAATTGTTTAGTGATGGATGACTACATTTCTTCAATGTCCATTTGGGTGCTTCATATAACTATTTGAACATTCACTTGATCTTAATTCATTCGACCATCAATTTGGGACCTGATGAAAATACTGCTTCCTCGTATAACCCAAGAATAGCAATGCATCTTCCAGATGGTTGAAGTATAAGGTATCCGTTACTAGATGTGTTGCTTTCATAGCTGAACTGCTTCTTCACAACAGGTAGAAGCAACAATGCATATTCTTTCTTTCCTTTATAAATCTGGCATATAGTGGTGTTTGTTACCACTTGATTTATCTATCTTCAAATTAACAGTAAAGTTGCACAAATACTTGAGCTCTGACCTTCAGTACATTCACAGGTTTCTCCAAATCTTTTACCTGATGATGATCCAGAAACAGTTCTTGGCGTTTAGTGATGGATGTATCCCTTTGGCATTACTCAGCAGAGGATTAGAGAAAAAGATGTCTCCATATGCAGCTGAAGTCTTTCCATAAATCTAACAAAAGTTAATATCCTTAATTTGGAGGATAGATAAAAGCAGTAAGACCCCAAGAACTCCATATCACAGGGCATCATCCTTCTTTTGTGTTAGGAGACATCCTAAACATAACCTATTCTTTCAGTTCCAAAGAACATTGTCTTCTCCAGATCTCTGTCTCCAACCATAGAGATACTTTGGAAATGGTTCTGAAAAATAGTGATAGGTAGGTATAGCATAGAAATAAACATAATAATCAGACTGGTCCATTGTTGCCAGTTTCTGTGACTCTGAAAATGTGTGAACAGTTCCTAAACAAGAGAGGAATGGTACAGACTATTTACATTAATCATAACACAACTTCCAAACAAATCTTCCCAGATACAAAATAGTTATGCTTCTTTCTTGGGACTTCTGCAATTCACTGATGGAAAAAGTGAAGCATGAGCATAATGCCTTTTCTATTTTTTTTTTTTTAAGGGCAAAAATACAAGCCCTAAAATAAAAAAAATATCTAGCCTATGAATACTTCAGCAGCCTCTTGTGACAATTGCGATTCCCGTGAATCAACAAGCAAAATCCAGAGCAGTCTGGAGCGATACTGAGATCCTAGATACCTCTGTAGACTAATATTTAAAATCCTCTCTGCTGTCTTATTGGTGTTTATTGTTGAGGTCCAGTAATTCCTTGTAGTTTAAATAGCATCATGGAGATTTCTTTGTTTCTACATATGAAGAGTCAGCATAATGGGCTCCCTGAGAAATTAGGGAAATTTTTGCAGCACACTGGTAGCTCCAGATGTCACACATGTCCCCTCTGTACTCTTGGCAGTTGCTTTGATCTGCCACTTCTGTAGTCCAGTGCCACTTCTGCTTTCAAATTTGGGGAGGACGAAGAAATTGTCATCAGCTCTAGTTCCCAACACAGAGGACAGCAACTCTTAAATCAAAAACTTGCCTTCTATACATCCTTATCAAGTTTCACTGCTCGCTCTCTCTGTGCCATTCACTGTACATTAAATGATCAAAGGAGATGGGTTTTGGCAGGTTTCTCCAAAGCATGCCCCAAACATCATGGATGTGTAAAAAGATTAGAAAGGTACAGCGTAAGACAGTGTATTACCAAAGCAGCAGAATTTGTTGGCAGATTTCAATACTGCATTGTCAGCTCCCAATTTTAACTTCACGTGCTTTTCACCAGAGCAAGGATGGAACAGAACTACTGCTTCACTGTGATGATGTCAGACCAAGAAACTGGACAAAAGAACTAAAATGGTCAGTAATATACTCCATGTTCTCAAGTGTGCATGCCACCACCAGTCTATGCACACTGAGAATTTGCAGTCACTGGCAATGAGCAGACTGCAGGACAGCATATTTGTGGCCTTCAATATGCAGGTCTGAGAGTGGGAAACTACCATCAACTGCTTTCTGCTGTCTCTAAAGGCATCATGTAGCTGTTACAGCACAGAAGGTGTTAGATGAGAGTGATATAAAGACATGGTGCTTGCCACTTTGGAGAGTGAAAATTCCTGCCATTCCATCTTGGCCAAAATCTTTGCTACGACTCCATTAGAAAACAATAAGAAAATAATAAGGAAAAAAAAAAAAGAAAACAGTATTCACGTATCTATCTTGATAGTGCAATTTGTGCAGAAACCTCCTGAAACAAATTTTATAAAGCTGTAGTGTGTCCATTGCACTCACTTTAAGGTATGTTTGATTGCAAAAAGTAATCTGGACTGTGCCTCACCTAGATCAAAAGCTAATTTGACTGAAAATTCAGCAAACTCAATATGCCTGATATTGCTCAGGAAATAATTTTGTCCAGCAGCTAAAGAAAAAGATATTTTTATGAATAACACAGCACAGGTGGTCTTTTTCATTTGTTTCCAGAGGCAGATGGTTTCTCCGTGTCTTTGAACTCTTTAGACATTTTCTCCTTATCCCATAAGCTGGCAAAAAAAATGTAACTTTATTATTTTTTCTCCTTCTTTTAGACAAGGCATTGACTTCTGCATTTGACTGTTTCAGGAGGAATATCACTGGGGCCTGATGCTTCACCTTGTGATAGCTACATGAGAGCTTTAAAAAACTGCTGTGGATGTTAGTGCTGCTCCTATGTGGGGAACAGCAGAACTTCATTTAGAGCTTTAGGCAGACAGTGTATTAAACTGTTGAAATGTTTGTGCCAGTGACAGAGGATTTTCCTTTCATTCAGTTTGACAGTATTTGACCATCTTCACTACAGAATGGTATAACACCACTGATTTTACAGCCAGAGACTGTTTTCAAGCTGTCTTAGAAGCTTTCAAATTTTTTCTGAACAGAAGCATGTTGAAGTTTTTCTATCTTTTTTGACCAGTTATCTGCTACAATATGAACATTTGCTTCTGCTTTATGTTTATCTCTGTGGTAAGCAGCTTTTTGGTTTGCCAATTTTTTTTCAAACCTTGTGCAGTATATGTTATATATATTGAGAAACCTGATGGAATCAGCACTTTTCATCAGTGCAGTGTTGATGTTTGCATTTGACAAAAGCCTAAGAGCTCTGCAAAGGCCTTGTATAGCATCCCTGAGAGTTTTTCACCTATTTGCCATCTTTAACTTAAGTTTCATAATTGAAATATAGCAATATTTAGTATATTATCCAATTTCTTCTTGGTGTCTGCTACTGTAACTCACTCACATATTTTTAAGGTGTTTTGTCTGTAGTTGTGAAAATGATCAGAGGGGAGAGGACAGAAAAACAGGCACACACAAAAATAAATACGCTAGACCGTAAGGCTCCAGCCAGATTTGTAGAGCATGGGAGAATAATGAGATGAGGGCATCAGTTCTCTGAAGTCTTCCATGTCCCAGGAGCAAGACTATCTGGAACAGCTGCTGTATTCCTACAAGGACTAAGGATGATCCTGCCTTTTGGACAACACCCTTCTGAACCAAAAGCCTTCATGACCACAATCAATGCTACCACCTCTTATTTTGTTATAATTACTGTCAGAGTAAACAAACAGAAAACTCATGCAAGAGTCTAGGATAATAATATAAAAGCAAGACCACTTTTCATAGTCCAGTAGGATATAGGATTTGGGGGCTGTATAGAACAAAACAGCAAAGCTTAGCTATGTGTCCATACTGACAGCATTTTTAAGGTAACTCTGCTTATTGAAAATTCCTTGTGATTTGTACAAACACATTATCTATGTTTTCTACTTGGTCAATACCTCTTTCTTTTTGTCCATCCCTGCAGGAAGAAATATTAATTCCAAAACTACTACAATTTGTGTCATAAATATTTTTTGTAAAATACAGAAGTTTCTTGTATTTCTATAATGTTGAAATAAAATTATATCTGCATTAAAATCTAGATTCCTGGGCTATAGCCAGGGCCATAATCTTCTGAATCATTTTTAGCCAAACACTTATAATCCAGGTTTTTTTACCAATCTAGCTATCACAAATAGTTGTTTTTGTGAAAGTGACATAAAACTGAGTGGAAGTGTGTTGTTGACATTTTAGTCTACATAAACTAGCAGAGGATAGACCCAATATGGAGTTGACATATGATATTTACAGTATAGAAAGAACTTGTTACAACCTTTTCCTGTCCCATGAGGGACCTCTCCCCGAGGCAAGTCTACAGTTTTCTGCAGTCAAAAATGGCACACCTCGCTATGAACGGCCTCTTGCTTCAGGGCCATGGACTCTTCTGTCTGCTCTTGCTACCTCTATCTTGTAGCAATTCTTTAAAGGTTATTCATTGTTATTACATCCCAAATGCCCCTGATTTCTTCCCCCTTGCTCTTGCAGTCCCCAGTGAATCTTGAAATGGTATTAACACCTCCCAGCAGCACTACTGTATTCCTGTTCCTCACTGACTATTGTACTTCAGGGTAATTTTCCCTCAAAATCTTTTCAGAACACCCTTGTCCTCCACTATTGCCAAGCTGTACCACAGATCACAAGGGTGAGCAAACCAAGCACGTAACACATACAGGTGCAATAGCATCCTTACAATATCAAATGACCTCTCAGATAAGAGAGAATTCTCACCTGGACTGTTGCCATTATCGGGGTATTTTCATTAATTTATCACTTTTATTTCTGCCTCTGGTTTCTCTTCATAAATATTTTCTTTCCTTGCTAAAATTATCTTTTAAATTTATGCTGAGTAGTAAGTAAGACAACGTGTTTATCGTAAATAATTTAACAACGTAAAATATTCGATAAAACTCATGGGGAAACTAGTTATTTACATAACTAAACTTTCTAACAGATATGAAGTTGACAATAATACTTGCTTTATCATCATAAAACTTCATAGTTTTTGTCATCAGCCAGGACTCCATTGTGCCAAGTGCTATACAGTAGATGCTGTGTAAGCAAAGAACAAAAACATAGCTCCTGCCCTACACAGCTTACCATCTGCAAGACAACAGAGGAATATAGACAGATGGAGAGGTACAGAAGGTGACAAGATGATTGTGATCATTGTGGTAGGCAGTAGTCGGAGCAGAACAACACTGTTGTCAAGTTTTAAATAGGCATCACAGAAAAGAAAGATTTTAGGGAGATACAACTCTTCTAATCCACTGGAATAGATCAGTGACCTGCCATTTATTTCTACATTTTAATCTGAACTCTCCTTTTCCTCTCTCCAAATTCTCAGGTTCTCTCTGAATAAAAACTTGTAGTAAAACACACACAGAACAACCACTACCTTCACTTGGAGAAGCTCCACTTGCTGGTAAATTCCCATAATCTCATTTAAACACATATTTAAAGCTTTAGAAATATGTTAGAAAATGATAAAATGTGTATAGGAGTATGCACTTGTATGAACTCAAAATTTATACTATATTACTGTTGTTAACAAAGGCATAGCTTGAAATTCAAGCTCAAACCACTCTAGCAGAATAAAAAAATTGGTGAAATGACCAAATAAAACTGATGATGGTGTAAACATTAACACTTGATCTACTGTAGTATATGCCAACTCATCAGTCTAAATTTCAACCCAGCCTGCACAGAACTCCTGCTGGAGATACTGAACATACCAGTAACAGGGACACAGCATATAGACAAAATGGAGTTTATAATTTTCTATATTTTTTTCTAAATATAACATTTTTCTAATTTGTTATAATTTTTCAATTTATAAAGCTAAATTGGCTGTTTGTATGGATTCTTATGGAAACTGGTGGGTTTACCTTCTTTTTGTAATTGCTCTAACACCAAAGCCCAATGTCCATGTAACCTTAGACAGCCCATGTGGCAGCTGCAGGACCCATTCTCTAGCAAGTACGTTGTAGGAGTCATGGCAGAGGTGTCCCCAGAGACTCCTCAGCCACATCTCCAGCAGCCTGTTAGCTGCATCTGCCTGAGCTCTTGACAAACTTGCCTCTCAGGCTGCCCAGGGGTCAAGCCTGCTGATGAGCTGGATGAGCTGCCTCAATTTGCTGGACAGTTTTGTTTTGACTTCTACCTGGCTATGAGCACTTTGCCTCTGCTTGTCCTTGTATTACCTCCTATAATAGAGACAGATGAGTTATATTCAAGGTTTTTAACAAAGAAAGAGTGTTTATAGCTCCAATAAATTGATATGGAGAGGAGGGAGAGAAATATACTCTCCCCCCCCATGTCTTCAAATTATCTACATTCCAGTAAATTTGATAACTTGCTTTTCTTAGTGAAAGGCAAAACATACATCCTTTAAAATTTTACACTGCCTGATATAGCAGATCCCAACAGTCAAAGCCCAACTCTTCGTTAAGTGGGTGTAATTTTAAGAGGAAAATGAAGCAACATAAGTATTTAAATTAGCACTCACATTTCAGCTCTGAGAAGTATAAAAAAAAATAATTACAGGTCCAAGCCAGGGGTGTACACTTCGCAGATGCAAACGTAATCTGTGGCTGTAGGGAGGAGTCTATGTGTAGGCATCTTCATTTTTAGTCACAATGTATTTGCTGAATTCCACCATTAACATATTTACAAACAAATTGAAAACCATAAACCCAATTTATATACATTTATGTTTCTTCTGTCAGTCTAGGCCCCTCATCTTGTCTCAGACTGAAGCGATATCAGGAGAAATCACCCTGCTGACATAAATATTAACACTGAAGCCATAATGAAGGATAAAAGCAAACTATAAGTAAGCAGATAAATGCTTTAGCTTAACTATTTGGCACAGTCTTCCCCATCTTCCTGGGCATTATTCCTGTATGAAACCTCTTTATGCAGTCGTATGTCACAGATGACTTTGACAAGGCAAAGACTTTCTATAGGTTGGTAAACTTATACATTGCAAAGTAATGTACCATGGTGTCCAATCTCAACTGTGGCCTCAGGTTTTACAGCCATACACATTTTACCTCATTAAGTTGTAAGACAAAATTCCAGTGTTATCTTTTTCCTTACCAGAATGTGCAGCTGCTATTGCTTCTTTCACTTTATTCATCCTCATCACTATCCTGGTTTATTTAGCAGTGGTAATATCTCAAACTTGTAAAAATACCTTACTGTTGTCGTAAGCTGCAGCGGTGTATATATTGCCTTCCAGTGTCTTTGCATAGCCCAGGCTTAACATAAAAGGAAAATGCTTCCATCCATGTGTGTGCAATATGATAAATAGCAATGATGGAAGACAGTAAGGAGGCCTGTGTGTTTAAAGGAATTTGCGTAAAACTTCCCCCCCCCCCCGCCCCGCTTCCCTCTGATACATCAAAGAGTGCTCGGTTCTCTGAAGTGATCACAAAAGGCAAGCCACGTGGTGCTGCAAGCTGTGGCAAGCAGAGGTCTGCTGTCTATGCACGCAGTATGAAATACGCGGCCAGAAACGCAACATGTCCGAGAGGCTGGAAGAGAGGAGGAAAGAAGACAGAAGCATTAGGACAAGAAAGGACAGAGCGTGACAAGAGAAACTGAAGATGCAGAAGTTAAATAGACAATAGGTTTAGCCGGTATGACATGAACAGTCAGGCAAAAGGTACAGCGTCTTTTTGAATGGCATTGAGCTGTTGAAATGAAATGGAGAATAAAAAGAAATGATCGAGAAAAAAATACATGAAAAACATCAACAGAGAAGAACAGAAGAGAAAAGAAAGCAAAGCTGACTGAGATATGAAGTGGTTCTAGAAACAAAGCAATAATCTCCCAACAGCATAAATACAAAATGAGGACAACTGGTGAATAAAAACGGTTAAGAGCAGGCCTCAGTTTACTGCTGGCATAGTTAATATGCTGTACCAGGTTGAAGGAAGATAACAGCTGCCACCTTCTCTATGTAGAAAAATATCCACCTAGTAAAACATTCGGTCACCCTGCAGTACGCACTAGCCTACAGCCACTATCACTGGAGACATGTTGTGTGATTAAATATTCTGGTAGACATCGAAATATTTGAGCAAATGAGAATATATTTTAAAAGAAGACAATCAGAGACCAATGCCATATTGTAATAGCAGCCATAGGCAAGAAAAGAATAAGAAATAAGCATTCTTCATAGAGGAAAGTCTATAATGTTTTGTAGATACAAGAAAAAGAGATATAGTACACCTGCAGCAAACTACGTGAAAAAAAGGGAATTGTACTAGTAGGAGCTAAATAAATATTTGCTAAATAACACACAATATGCATTTAGATTTTTGAATTTTCAACAGTTCTTTTTAAATGCCTCTAATGATTCAGTAGCTGAATTCACTAATGGGGAAAAAAACCCCGCCCCAGTCTCTGAAAAGCAGCCTAGATGTGGAAGGATGAATATTCTGAATTAAGACATCTTGGTCACCAATCTCAGGGATTAATTTACTCAGCTTGCCTCCAAGAATTGAACAAATTTGGGTGAGCAATTTGAAGACTATTTAATTTCAACCCTAATCTATATACTCCAATAACAAATGAAGTGATTCTAAAGAAGCTGTTAACTGAACAAACAACAAAAAGAGAATCAGCTGTCTACCATATGTTTCTTGTTTATTTAAACAAAAATATCCATTTTGAGCTCAATCCAAAGTCCATCCAAGTCAATGGAAAGATTCTTACTAATTTGAACAAGCTCTGGAATAAAGTTTATGTGGTTTTGCATGTAGAACCTGTACTGTATGTTAGCCCTACAAATGTCCCAGACCTCCTCAGTTGAAACACTAAAGAAAATTTTTAAAGTTGTATCTAGTTAGTGGGTGCTGACCTGTTAAAACCTCAGGCTCCAGGAATTCAGCACAGCACTTGATTAAATGCCAGATAAGTGCTCATTTGTACACTCAGCTACCTGCTTTTTTGATGCAAAAATTCTATTTGAGCATAAAATACTTGTTGCTTTGGGTACATGAAAGTAAACCTTCTCTCATTTCAAGATAACTTCCTATTTGCATTCATTTCAGATGGCAGATTTTGAGAAACAGGAAATTAGTTTCTTGAGGGCTAAATAGGTTCCCTAAAATTTGAGATAAAACCTGGTTTGAGCAAATAAAGATATTATTTAAGTATATTAAATATTTGGATTTAAATTTATTTGAATATCTTTATTATTTAAATTTAAGTATAGTATTTAAATATAGCATTTAAATACATATTAATTAAAGATATGGGGAAGCATTACTTTTGAATACCATGTAGAACAGCCCTCAGGAAGTTACATTAGCCTTAGTTCTGGAACAGTATCTTCACCTCTGATCCTCCTCACAAAAAGAGGAAGTTTAGGATCATTCTCATTATATGTACTTCAGATGATCCGTTTCCTGTTTTGCTCTCCAGTGACTAAAGAGATGCATAGAGATTTCACAGACCAAGCTTTCTGTCATGTAAATACTAAATACCTCCATGCAAAGCTCCTGCTGTCACCAGATCCTGCAAACCTATAAAAGGTGGCATTTACCCCATGAAACCATATTTTTCCTCTTACAAAATGTTGTTCCTTGACAACACTGACTGAGAGCTCCTTCTTTTTCATTAAATATTGACATCTTACACTTCTTGTTTTATTCAAAGCAGATATACCAAAAAAAAAAAACCAAAACCAAACCACAAACAAGAAAGAGGAAAGATTTCTTTGATACTTGTATCTGACCTCCAAAGAGTCATTACACAGCTACTGGGCCCAGAACATTTTAAGAAATCAGATGCTTCTCTCTACATGAAAGTTATGACTGGGACACAATAGCTTTGGAAATCAGTCCACAGAGATCTGCTGTAGTAGCCAAAAGGGAGCAGCCTCCTCTGTCAATACCTAGAGGAGGAATTCTGACCCAGTCAACCGTATTTGTGATAGATACAGTGACAGACAGAAATAAAGTGTCTTACACAATTTACTGGCCTGCAATATAGACATTGCAGCAATGCTTAATCAAATTCTTGCAAATAAGCATATAGGAATCCAATATAGTTTGAATTGCAGTCTCCACAAATATTGCAAACATACAGTTTGAAATGTTAAGCACATTAAGTGTCTGGAAATTTTCAAACGTACATTTGCAAGAATTATTGTACCTCAAAGCCCAGCTCTTCAGATCATCACTCCCTAAAGGGGCTGTGCTAGAGAGCAGAAATGGAAGGTTTCTACCAACAGGTGGGTGGATGCAAATTGATATTCAAGTGCCTTCCAGCCTTGGTCTATGTAAACTAATGCAATCTATTCTCTCATCACTTATTAAATTTAACTATTTTGACATTAAGGCAACACTGAAGATAACCATTTTCAACTGTTTTCAAAAGAAGCTAATTTTTCTTTTTAAGTCAGTCCACCTCATTCAGTCTGAAATGGCTATACAATAAGTAGCTGACAGTGCAGTATCAGTACGGTAAGAGACATAAAAGAAATGATATTGCTGTAGCCTACATGAGGAAATTCCCTCAACAATGCCAGAGAAAATGGGTTTTGAATATAGAAGTTACACATCACTGTGTTACTAGTGCATCCTTTTCCTCAGCTACAGCAGAGCTCTTTGGCTACTGTACTCATACTTGAATTACACATACATTCATACACATATCCTCCTCCTCCTCTCCCAAATGGTTGACAGTACAAAGTTTTATGTAAAGTATGATCCAGATCTGGGTGGCCCTAATCTTCTAGTTACCTCTTCCTTTTTGTTTTGGTGGGGAGAGAGGGAGAGAAGTATAACTAACTCATATAGTTTGTTTCAATGCCAAACTGATTTTACTTTAAGTCAATGGTAAGATTTCGATGAGCTTCAAAGGAAGTGGCAGTAGATCCTCTTTGTGTCAAGATATATTCCAATGCTAACTTAAATTTAGCATATTCTTTCACAAGTTTATTTTCTAGTCTCAGAACACTGGTAAAAAATAAATACTATGTTATTACATAACTCTGGTATTCTCTGTCAAGATACTTCTATGTAACTAGATGGCTACATTAGAAATATTACCTTTAATCAAAAAGAATTATAAAATAATATGTGGATGAAATTTCTTAGTATGAAGATGTTAGCCTAAATGTTTTGATTGCATTATGTTGAACTCATAAAATGAAATTTCTATACTATAAAAGCACTCTTAGTAGATTACAAAACACTGAAGTGGTGGATGTGACTAATTCAATAAAAATCAATAGGAAACTGATATGATTACACTTTTTCCATCTTTATTTCCATTTCATCTATCATTTTCTCTCAAAACACATGCCTGTTTTTTTATGAAATTATTTATTATTTGTATAAGCAACATTATTCACGTTTCATGAATTTGACTGAGTTCATAAACTGAAAATTACTTGTAATCTACCTTACTGGGCTTCTCTATTAAAGTTCTGACCTAGCTGGCCCTAGCTAATAGAACAACCTGTTACACAAGGCAGGTTTTACTTAAGATGAAATAAAAAAATCTGTATTTTACTTGTAATGGTGCAGCCACATGTCAAAGTAAATTATTTAAACAAGTAATTTAAACAAGTTTAAGCAAGCAAATGTATCCATTAAGTGCCAGATTGTGTACAAGCAGGAGGATAGCCCCTGCTCCAAGGCCAGCCACAACTATCACTCCTACACTCTTCTACATGAAGGCAGAGTAATTCACTATATCCTGTAACAAAAGTACCAAGAGTTTATGAATGCATGAAGAAGCACATGGAAAAAAAAAAAAAAAAAGCAATCTCCATAAACTGAATCCTGAAGTTCCTTATTTAATTTAAACTCAATCAAATTTCCCTTTCAACAATATTTAAATCTTGTTCACCATAGATCTCAAAGGACTTTACAAAGCAGCATAAGCCTTATTACCTCATTGAAGTTAAGAGGAGATTGTCCTGAGGAAGGAAAGAATAAGGATTTCAGGATTTGTCTCAATAAAAGGTATAAAAAAACCTGCTAGAGTTGAACAGATCTATTACATCACAGAGAAAAGAAAAGCTAAAACTGTAATATGTTTCTTTTTTCCCCACCAAGTTACTAGATTTCTTTATCAAATTAGTAAAAATAGCACCACTGTATCTTGTAATACTGAAATATATCATAGAATTAAGTATCAGAGCATTTACTTATTTAAGTTATGGTTACATGCTTGGGGATTTTTTCAAGCATCAAGGATAATTTTCAGGTATACATTTTACTTATCGTTTACAGAAGAGATTGAGAATGATTTACAAGATAGCCACAATTTTAGCATCTGCTCATTTGGAAAAAGGATATTTGGAAAGTACCAGGTACAATTGTAATGGTCTTCTCTAATTCAGTTTAGCAGCTACAAACATAAATCACTACTAGATGCAACCATTGTCTAGGAGAGCCTGTTGTAACGCCTGGGATACTTGAAGACACCTAGAAAAGCTGGGCACATAATTTCCCCTAAAATTCAAAACGCAACTGAAGTTTGGGACCACCAACAGATTTTGGTGCTGTGGCAAAACAGCTTGTCATCCCTAAGGAGTAGGCACATGAACCTCAGGTGGAAAACACAGTTCCCTAAATAAGTCTGGGGAAGGCTTTGTGCTTTAGCGATTCCCAGCAGGGAGTCAGTAGTTGGAGAACCTAGTGAAACTAGGGAAGCTTAGAAAAAAGAGTAGACCTTAAACACAGGCAGTATTGCTTTCTTCTAAGATCACTTAGTCCTAAGCTAGCGCCCAGAGAAGATATATGCCTCCATTTTAAATACAACGAAAGAATCATAGAAAAAGCACTTGTTTTCAGAATATGGGTTGTACCTAGGGTAGTGTCATGGTTTAACCCCAGCCAGCAACTAAGCACCATGCAGCTGCTCTCTCACTCCCCCTGCCCCCCCCCCACCCCCGCAGTGGGATGGGGGAGAATATTGGGAAAATAAAAGTCAAACTCGTGTGTTGAGATAAAGACAGTTTAGTAGGACAGAAAAGGAAGGAATAATAATAATAATAATAATAATAATAATAATGATAATAAAGGATATACAAAACAAGTGATGCACAATACAATTGCCCACCACCTGCTGACTGATGCCCAGCCACTCCACGAGCCGCAGTGCCCCCCAACCAACTCTCCCCAGTTTCTATATTGGTCATGATGTCATAAGGTATGGAATATCACTTTGGTTCATTTGGGTCACCTGTCCTTGCTATGTCCCCTCCCAGTTTCTTGTGCATTCCCAGCCTCCGCTGGCAGGGCAGTATAAGAAGGTGAGAAGTCCTTGACTTAGGATAAACACTGCTTAGCAACAACTGAAATATCAGTGTGTTATCAACATTATGCCCATCCTAAGTCCAAAACACAGCACTATACCAGCTACTAAGAAGAAAATTAACTTTATTCCAGCCGAAACCAGGACAGGTAGCCAGTAATAAACATCTCTGCCTATGACTTAGGCAGCTTTGGGCATGCACTGAACTGAAGGTACAGAAAGAACCTCAGTGGCAAAATCTCACGTACTTACCAGACCTCAGACACCTAATGATTTCAGGGAATTCAAAGATTCCGTAAACTAGGTGCATAAATCCAAATCTGAATTTAGACACCATTTGTTTGCCAATTCCTAGAGGTATTTTTTGAAAATCACATCCTTTTTAGCTGTAATAGGAGGCAATTATATATTTGCACTTGAGATCATGTAATATTTTGCAAATTTACAATATAAATATTTCTCTCAAAGTTGTAATTTGCTTCAGGTGATCATAAGAGCTACAGCACATTCATCTGACTAACAATGCAGGAAGATATATACATATCTCAGGATTAATGATAGGGTGCTTAAAGTAGCTTGCAGTAATACTCTGAGAAGAATAAGAGGTTGTCATTTAAAAAAAAAAGACAGAGAGGAAAATTTTGGGATTGCAAACTAAAATTATTCTGCATAGGTAGTTCTATTTGATGCTTTCTTTATATGATTTAACTTTGCTGATGTCAATGAACAGAAAGGCATATTATCAGATACTATTTTGTTTATTATCATTTAAATGGTTCTTGAGTGCTGGAGTTATCTTCATTAGACTGGTCATAAAAACGTACGTTTAAATTAACACACTGATGGCTGCATTTTTCTGCCCATCTTCACAACATACTCTTTACTAATGCCAGTAGAGGAAACTAAAATAAATTTTGCAATGTCTGCAATGACAAGGTCACCAGTTCCAATTCAACATTGTTTAAAAAAAACAGATGTCATTAGAGCTTGAAAAATTTATTTAACATTCCCTAGCCTGCAGTCTGAGCCCCTTGTTACAGGAAAAATGCCAGTGGTAACATACTCTAAAAGCGTCATCTTCTACAATTTAAAGGAATACAACATTTGTGTATCACTCACAGTATGAGGTATTTATTTATAACGTTGCAAACTGTCAGCTCCTGTTTTATTTCTATTATATATAGGATGTCAGGAACTGTCAAGAGTAAGAGCTTTACCAAGGGACAGGCCATGTAAAGGCAGTGGATTAGGTAGACGCTGCATTGAACACGCACTGCTTGCCATTAAGGAAGCTCTTACAGAGCAGCCATGAAATGGCTAGTCAGTACAGCACCCAGGGTGGCAGCTACGCACAACCACCTTCACATGGAGTTCAGTGGAGGAATTAAAAACTGTATATATATATATATGAATATATCAGGGAAAGTGGGAACCAAGGAAGGCAACAAAGTGTTTATACTACAGAAAACCTCAGAGCAAGAACAGGTAGAAAACAGCCATGGGTAAACTTAGGGTAAGAATTAGGTGACTATTTCTAACCATCTGAGAAGTGACATTCTGGAAACCTGCCTTACTATGAGTGCTGGGTTAATAACCTAACCCATAATAATCAATGAGGCTCAGTCTCTGAAAAAAACATTGTGTGTATGTCTCCATGGTACAGTGTCAAAGAGACAAGCTTGCTGAGAACTAACAAGGACAAGAGAAGCAGATTAGGAGCATTAGCACAGCTCTCCACCCACTGTTTGCTTTCTCATCTGCACTGTGCTTCCTCTTTCCTCCATAGCATTATGGACAACTTTTCTATCTAAGCATTATGGAGAACTTTTCTATCTAACTGATTTTTGGAGTCTGCTGTTCCCTCTCTCTTCACACTTTTTTTATCTCTTCCTTTCCCCTCATAATGCACTCTAAGTCCTGCCCTCGATTTTGTCCAGTCCACCTCTTTCCCCACAAAGACTATTCTCTTTGAATACTGCATTCCCTTTCATAATTTAACAGTCCTTTCCTCTCCCACACATCCTGGCACCCACAATTTTTATTCCCATCTGCTGCTTTATGCCTAGGATTGAAATATTTACCAGAAACATAGTAACTAGTGAACTAAATGACGAAATGGAGCCCATTTTCCAGAGACAATATGTAGATAGCAAACCAAAGCATCTTGTTCATCTTTAGATATACTGATTCCTTTAATCCATACTGGTAAGCTAAAGAAGAAGCATCTGGCAAGGATGAAGAAAAGTACCTAAAATAAAGCCAAGACACAGCAGCTTAAAGAAGACTATTTCTTTATGGACTAGAGATACATATTTGTTGCAAGAAAAACTCCTGCAAATTTTATCACTGCATATGGAATTCCCTATCAGTGAGCTGTTCTCAAATTCAAACCCATGTTTTCTTGCATTCAACCTGTGTTGTATACTAAACTTGAAGAGTCCTTACTCATTAGACTCTATAGGAAAGAAAGAACACTTCATCTTTCCTGACTGTTTTCTCACATCAGAGTGCTTTTGGGGTCCTGAGATGAGATTACAGATGACAGCAGAAGAGATTAGCAAAAGACTAATAGTCTGTCTTCATGGGGCTATTCTACACTGAATTGTTCCACCAATATCTCCTGCTTCTCACTGCTTTTATAAGTGGCACCTGAGTGGAAGCTGACCTGGTTTTGGCAGTTTCCCCCCTTTTCAGCCAATGTTTCTCCAAGGGCCTTCCTGCACTACACTGTGCCCAGGCCTAAACCTGTAAATTACTGACTTGATGATAAAGGAAATCTTAACAAGCCTGATATAGCTGTTACCTCGTGCCCCAATCTGCCTACTATGATGAGGAAATTGTGCTCCACACAGGCAACAAGCCAAAGAAAAATGGAAGTGGCACAGGGATACAGTGGAGGAGGATTTCTTCCCCCATGTGTTATCACTCATAAGCAGACCTGAACTGCAGACCACCAAATACTACCAGTTTAAACCTGTAGGCTTGCCCAGAAATAGATTTCCTAGACAGGTTAGTCCATTTGGTTGACAGTTGCAGTAACTGCCAATTTTTCACCTTTTCCTAAGGAATATTTTTCCCTTCCTTCCCTGTTTCCCTTTTCCCTAGACCTGCTTGTTCTGATGAGTGTCTGCCTTCTAGGGAAAAAAATCCACTGATATTAGGTCTATAAAAATTAGGAACAATTTAAACCATTATGTGCATCTCTCAAAATAGAAACCTTAAAGTTTTAGATTACAAGAGGTCTCTTGCATACAGATATGTAGTCTATTAAATGATGATGATAAACTTGTCATTAGTTTAACACAGGAACTGCTGTAGGTACATTTAATCCTGCACTTGGTTTTCTTCACTTTGTACAAAATTGAGTAGATAAGCCACTTTGCTTCTTTACATGATAATCACTTTCAAAACACCTGTATCCCCTTTGTCAACTGTGCATCCTTTATTAGTATTGGCGAATACTATTTAAACAGAATTCTCACAAGTCCCAGATATGAAAGAACAATCAACATGTCAACTCACACATTAGTAAGAGACTATCACACATCAGATCTTTTCAAAGTTTGTGATTCTATTGGGATAATATGGATTGAAATAGTATATCACAAACACAGAAAGGAAGGTCTCCAGTGACAACAGTACGTCAATGATGTCAAAACACTGTCAAATAAAGCTATTATTCTTCCAGCTGATACTTTCACTTGCATAGTTTCCCATTGTTATGTTGTAATTTTCCCTGTATTTTCATTGTTCAAAATTCAAGCAATTATTAATTTTACGCACACATGTCAGTTCAGACATTAAACAGAGGAACATTTTAAGTGTTCAGGAGTTGTGCCTTTCATTACAGAAGTGTCTTTCCTCTTATGAAAGCCTTTCATGCCATACAGAGTACCATAAATGTAACCTCTTTGTTTTTAAACACTACTGTACACATACATGAACATTGCAAAAAACTAACTACGGAATGTACTCTGTATTTGAACACATCCAGTTTGAAAACAGTTTATTTCACAGTTTACTATAACAATGAGCAGAAATGTTCCTTTCAAAGGAAAAACTTTTGTAACATTATGCCATAAAGTCCTCTCTGCTGCACAAAAAGACAAGACACAGAAATTCACTTCACTTTCCTGGAAAGATTAGCAATGTCACTCAAAAAAATGCTTTTTAAGTGCTATCATCAGTTTGTATAGGCTTTGAAGTTATATTATACCTTAAAAGTAGGTCATTGCACATTACTGTACACATAAGTTTAAGAAAACATCTTTCTCTTGTAAAAACAGTAGGTAAGCAGGAATCAAGAGATACGCTTCCTAATTTACCATTCATTATCTGTGTAACTTTGAGTAAAGAGAAACCTTTGCTTTAAATACACTATCTGTGGAAAGGGAATAAGTTACCCACCTTAGTAAAGTACTTTGAAATACTGGATGAAAAGCAATTCCTTAGTACAAAATATTGTTAGTCCTAAAAAAAATTGGGAAACAATATACTTACATACTTAAGTGCTGAGCACGCTACTCAGTAAGGAACTAATTGTGAATACTGCTACCAAGTGCTATGAATAGTGTTACCTCCTTCCTCCTGCCTCTGAGCTACTCTTCTATGCTGTTTTGTGAAAATGTTCATCTTTTCTGTATTATTGGGCAAAACAAAACAAAAAATATCAAAATGCCTTGCATTTTTTATTTATGGAAAGAAATAAATCAGTCTCTAGTTAGTGTCCTGTCCTGCAGTACTTGCATATTAAAGCCTAACAGATAGATATCTCTTTAAGCTCCAGTCACAGTTGACATCCCTGAAGACCTAAATCCCTTGAAACACATGGATTTTTCAGGCTGAAAGACAGGATAATATAAATAGCTGTAAAGAGACAATTCAATAATTATATTACAATGTCATCCAGTCTAAAAATATTCATAAAGTAGAGATTTTTAGTAAGTTTTTAGAGTGTAGAAATATGACTATGGACCAATGATAATATTCCTGTTTTGAGCATGGAATAACCACACAACTGTCCTTTGTTTATAACACATAGACACATGTAATGTAACACAAAATATAATACAAGTTTTTATGACAAAACAGTTTGTTGCATATATCCCTGTAATGGCAAAATGAAAAGATCGATTCTTTTTCCTTTAATCTCTATACTTCTTTTTGAAGATAGCATTGGGCTGCTTTTTTTTTTTTAAATGAAGAAAATAATACCTTTGGCACATTCTGTCTATGATGCTGTCATTTTACCACCTGCCCACACAAAACCTGTCTCCATAGTCCTTCTTTCATCTATTTAACGTCACTTCTTCAGAAGAAGCACCTGCATTGTAGCTGTACCAACACCCTGAGAACACCAAGCCTGCCTCTTGGGCTAAAGCCTGAGATTACAGGTAAATCTGATCTGTCTGGGGAGGTAGTGTTGCCTTCAGGGCTGCCTCTGGCAGCTAAAAGATAGTAAATCAGAGGGTTAGGACTCCCCTTGAATCCTAAGAGAGGATAGTTTGCTTCCTAGGATCTAGTAAGCAGCAGTATCATACTCAGGACCAGATCTTGTAACTGTGAATCAAGAAAGTCATTATTTATTGATACGATTCTTATTATAATAGATTCCTAATAGCTGGCACTGGACTTACTTGTGATGCTTGCGTTCAAAGTATTTTTAAATAATTCTAAAGAGATTGTGGAGATTTGAGATAGTGCTGTCAAAATAGAAGTAATCGCACTACATTTAAATGGGAGATGGCTGCTGCAGCCTTTGCCCTAGGACAGCAGTGGGGGGGTGTTGACAGGGTTTACCACATGGATTCTGTATTTTACATGACTAAATTAACTCACTTAATGATTTGAAATGATTTCATAATTTGAACTAGGGAAGAAGGCACAAAGAGCACATTCCTAGGACTGCTGTTTTTGTGATGGTCTAAGAAGGTAAAACAAGCGCTGAAGAAAGAGATGGCATATATTACTAAGCCAGGTGGTGTACCTGGGTGGGACATAGTCAAGTTTTTGAGCCCCAAACTCCTTTCATGCTAAATGGTTTGTTTATTCCCTCCTACACCAATTATATCAGTACATCTGTTAAAAAATAAAAGAAAAAAAATACTTCTTACAATCCCTAACCTGCTTAGAAGATGGGTTCTCCATGTAAATGAGAAATACCCTAGAAAAAACAGCTGAATAAGGCCTATTTCACGTCCTACCCTCGGTATTTTCTTTGACCTTCATGCCCTGAAACAAACTGATTATTTTGGAGAGAGGGAACAAAAACAACCAAAAAGAAGTTTTCCTCCAGGAACCAGTTCCAATAAACTTGAAATAATAGTATCATATTTTGAATGCAACCATCCTAAGTCTGCAGTCTGGTCAGATAAAACTTTGTTCAACAAGGGAGATTTTTTAAAAATGTTCACTTTCATGACCATTCAGTTTGCATTTGAATTAAATTAATAGGAAAGGCATGCTAACATATATTTATTTGGTTTCAATCATTGCAAGCTGACTTCATTTTTGAAGTGTTATACACATCTTACTGAGTCTGACACATTTATATTTAATGAAAATAATTTTCACCAAGTCAAGTATTTTTTCACGTGATCACCCTCAATAGTAATTTCCTGTTCTTATTCTCCTCTTCTCAATCTAAATTCTGTTCAACTTTCTTAAGTAGACATTTGGCCTTCTATACATGATGGTCATGGTCTCTCATCACAGTTACAATAGTTTTCCACTAATAATGGCAACTCCTTTTGTGAGAACAAGAGCTCCTCTTGATGATGATGGTGATAATGACTAAATTACGCATACATCAGAAAACATGGTTCCGATTAAAAATGGAGCTGAGTGGACATTTTATGCCTCTTGCCCATCAGAGCTTGGAGAGGAGACAAAAAAAAACACAGGGAGAAGACCTAGAGAAAGACTTCTGAATAAGTATTGCAAACTACAGCCACTCACCCAAATTAGCAATGTAAATCATTTATGCTTCAATGGGAATAGTACAATGGGGAGAAGAAGGGCAAGGCAGAAATTTGCTAACACTGGTTTTGGTGTTTATATTTTATCAGTTTAGGGAGCAATAGAATGTGGCTTACAACCCCTGGAAATAGGCTACAATGAATTAAACTTACTGTAGAGTTACGCCTGAGGTTTTCAGTGTGTTCCACACTCATTTTCACATGCTGCATAGCACTGCAGTCCAGAAGCCTGAGTTCTGGTCAATCAGAAACTAATTATTTCTTGGTAGACAAGTATATTTCTGTAGGGTGAAGCTCCATTCAGTACTTGTCTCCAAAGCATTTAGAATCTTATTATAATCCATGTGACCTGTTTCTATTTTAAGTGAAGTAATTCACCAAACTGACATTGATAATTCCAAGTAAAGTTTTACAGTCAGTCATATGAAGTACTGTGTGTGGATATTTCTTTTTTTTTTTTTTTTATCTCAGTATATTATAAAAGTAGCATTTAATCTTGAATCAATGCAGTTTATGGAATACACTGTATACATCCTTAAGACACACACAAGGCTAGCAGCAACTGTTAAATTGTCACAATTGATTTCTTAGATACTAGAATAAGGTGTTTTGAGAAGGATGACACTTGTATACTAAAATTTTTTAAATCTTGGGTTTATAAGTACAGGGACTAGATAAAGTAAATCTGATATGATAGGAACTCATATAGTAACTTGCACTAGAAGCAAACAGATCAACTTGTGATTTCAGGCTATTCTGTGGTGAATAGCTGTGTCAGTTTTAAAAGTAAGTTCTTTCATAAAGAATCAGAAGACTGGTTGAATTTCATTTGATTTAGCACCTTTTCTGGGTGACACTTTAGAGAGATCCAATACCTGCATACTTCCCAGACTCGATGTGTAAGATGAGCTTTCAAAAATCATTTCACCATGGTATGCCTCAGCTTCCCATCTATAAAGCAGTAATAATATTTCTTATAACATACATAAGCACCGTCAAGATTTACTCATGAGAAGTGTTCATAATAGAACATGTCAGTATATACAGCTTTAGCCAACAAACAAGATTCTTAAAAATGTGTAATTAAATGAGAAATAAACATCCCACTCTGCTCAGCACTTGTTCAGCCACACCAGGAATAACATGTCTAGTTTTGGTCCCCCACAGCTCATGAGAGACACTGAAAACCTGCTGAAGGTCCAGTGGAGGGCTACCAGGATGATTAAGGGGTTGGAGAAATTAACATATGAAGAAACGTTGAGGGACTTTGTTTTTTCAGTGTAGAGGGCTGAGGGCAGTGAGTACAAACACTGCCACACCAAAATTGCAGCTGACATTGACAAGAGCCATGCCGTGACAGATCTTAATTCTACTGAAAAGTATGTTCCTAAAAAACTATACTTTGTCTTGCTCTGGAGCATTACAAATGTAAGAAATGCAAGAAAGACTTTATGGCATTTAAATAGCCAATTCCATTGATCCAATGCAGACATAAAGATCAAATCCTTGACTGTCCATTTTAGACTTTGTGAGAAATGTTTCCCAATATGACTTGTTAATGTATTTCTAAAGCACAGGAGATGAATCACGGATATTGTTATTCTGTGAGAAAATGCAGTATTTCCCTAGACAAATCACCCCTTTGCTTTAAGGAGCTGATGTGACACTTCCTTGCTTGTCTATGCAAAACACTGCTATACTGTTGTCTATCATTAAATGGATGCTTTAACCAGAAACTGGCCAGGAGCTTTCTCTATCACTCTGAGACACAGCAAAGAATGAATCTCCTATCACAGTAAACCATTCTGAGAAGATTCCTTGACTTGGGATGGATATTCTGGTACTGGCTAAGGTAACCTTATATTGTCCAGTGGCAATGGAACTGGGAAAAAATAGAAGTGATCCTCAGAGCTGGTAGACAAAGTATAAAAATTCTGATACCTGGCCAGCTCTTGACAAAAACAGCAAATTCTCTACTAAACAGGCAGACGTAAACTGCACTAGCTACAGTCACATTCTGATCTATAACACCATGACTTTTTCTTCCATGAATCTGAAGAGTTTTGCTACACACATAGAATGAGGATAGACATGACTATTGATGAGGCTGTTTGGTTTTGATAGCTTCGATGGGAATATCTGAAGACTATAATATAGCACACAAAGTTTTTACATGTGCAAAATTTAATCTGTCCTTGAATTTAAAGTATCATACCTTTTAAAAGAATGAGCACTAACAATTGCTTACCAGAGTAGCAACAATCATACTGTCCAGATATGGGTCACATGGAAAGGACAATAACAAAATGATAACTTAAAACTTATATAATGTACCTCATCGGTAATGTTGTCAGAAAATCAATTCAGACAAATTTAAGCCTCATATTGAATTCACTACTTTTCAAAAATATTTCAGATAATCCAAAGCACTTATCCATGCCAGGAATTTACTCACAGCTGTATAACATGTTGGTAGTGATAATTTTCTTAGGTGTAGGAAGGGATAGACAGGAATGTGTTTGCAAATGTAATAGACACAGGAAAAGAAAATCTATATATGTTGAGTTGCATTAGATAACCACATAGATATATTTCTGCTCAATTATCCTGACTATATGCACAATGCAACCAGCTTTGAAATTATTTGACACTTTATTATATACACTGCTGTATCAAAGATGAAGTAAAAACAGTAAGTCTTTCCATCTAAGAAGGGATTCTGGAGGCCATCAAATTATTGGTTTTACTAGGAAAATTGTTTAAAAGGAACTGAATGTAGATAACAAAGGCTGTGAAGCACACAATAAAACAGTGGCCACAAACATTTTTGATCCTGGTTTGAAAGAAGCAACTAGTTAGTGAACTTAGTGTCATGTGAATGTAAATTATTAAACACAGGCCATAAAATAGAGTTTTCACCTGCCAAAGAATTAAGTACTCTGGACTGCTAAAAAAGGTCTAAAAAATCATATAGCTATAATAACATTTATTTACTTTTGTATTAAAGTAATATAATCAAATTATAGGCAGCAAGGTTGCAGTTGACCATCAAGAAAGTTGCATTAAATCCTCCTCTTTTTCTTCCCATTCATAATACAGCAAGACTTAGTTCTCCATTTGCTCGATTTTTTCTGAGGGTTGGGGAGAATTTTTTTGTATGTGCTTAGCTTTACTTCCTCAGTAGCATTATACATACTTCACTGCAAGGAACTTAGAAATTTATTTAACAGAGTTACCTAGAAATCTTGAGGGGAAAAGATATATTCCAAAGTCAAACTCAAAAAGCAAGATTTTCCAAATATGTACTTCCCAGACCCCCCAGGGAAATTAAAAGGCAAATCTACATGCAAATCTTGCTCTGAAGGCAAAAGAGAGACTTTTCAACATGCAGCTGGACAAGACATAGGACACCTTTGTGTTCTGAAAGAGCAGCTGATGCGCAAGGTCTAATAGCTATAGGTTCATGGGCATAGAATAACCAGATATGAGATAAACAAAGGTAAGCAAAAAGCACATTTAACTAGCACTAGGAACCTCCAAATCCAGGGGACTGTAGAGGTCATGCTCTTACACTGATTTTGTGAACAAAGAAAATCCATAAGGTTTTAGAGTTGATCTGTACAGGTTGTATTGCCATTTGCGAAAAGGAGAGGAGAGAAATAAAGTAAAAGCAATCCTGTTTGACGTGAATTAAAGAAGGAATATCTTGCAGCATTGGCTCAGGTGAGGAGAGACATGTCTGTGGACTGAAATAAGATCTTAATCTTTTACTTAATCTATGCTACACAGTAATGGCGAAAATACTTTGCTGCACTTAAGGCAGGACTTTGAAGTAAGCAACACTCCACTCTGCTCTACTCAGTTACTTATCAAGGAAAAGATGCAGGTTGTCAAGAGGTTTCAGAGGACCATAACTTTTTGTCTGGGAGCATTATTACAAAATCATCCTCCTAAACTATGACAGAGTTAAAAAAGCACTCTTTTATTTTAGGAAGGTGATTTTCTAATAATAATTAAAGAGCATGAAGAAGGCATACCAGTCTTGACAGCAGGAGATATCACAGTATCTTCTCAGAAGGTTCTTTTAGTGCACTGTTTAGCTTGTTAGTTAGGTAGATCGGTCATGGTATTTATTGAATAAATTACTGTATAATCACTTCTGCCAGCGGCACCTTTTTTTTTTTTTTTTTTTCTGGAATATGTAAGTTGGAAAAGTATTCTTATTCTGTTACTGAGATCTTTTCCAACTTGGTGGCATGCTGGAATACTTCTCTTCTACTTGACCTGTTGGAAAAAATGTTTGGATAGTATTTCCTAGGAATGCAATCATAGGAGGTGCAAAAATTTGCTCTAGACTTCTTAACACTTGAAATAAAACCAGAAAGCTTTCCCTTTGCATAGGTTTTTACATAAAACAGAAAAAAAGTAGCTCAGTTCAGACTTATGCATGCAGTTTTATGCCTACAAAAATGCAGATGGATAAGGAATATTTCTTCATTTACTTCTACATTGACATTTATACCACAAGTTATTCACATTTACCTGCTACCTGACACTTAGGCATGGTGTAAAGGATGCAACATATATTTGCAATTTTGTATTCAAAAGGAGTTGCTGTGCTCTGGGCATCCTAGCCAGCATGTAAGCTTACATGCACAAGCCATATTTATCTATAAGTATGACACAAAGCTGATTAAAAACAAAATCAATCTCTTAAATACAACTGATATGAAGAAACAGAATGAAATCAATTGATATTAATATCAACTCCCATAAGTGAAATAAGATGATAACTGCAAACATTTAACAGGTGTTTACATTCCTGAAGCCTTGCTGTTTGAAGCATCTCTATTATAGCATAAAAAGCAAAAACATAATGCAAGAATTAATCACAATATACATTAAAAAGAAAATTTAATCATCATTCTGCTCCTACAGTCTTAAGCAAAGATTTCAGTTAAACAGCAGTGTATAAACTACACATGTAGCGGTTCTTCCCTTGCATGTACCATTCAGTTTCTTTCCTTAAGGAGAGGTTCATAATACTTGTCTATCATTTGTGTATCCTCACCCTATACACCTTTCCTTGCTTTGTGCAGTTCCATGGAGCAACTGTTTTGATTGGGTTTTCTTAGATGCTCCTTTTTCTGCCCAATACCATGAGTAGCAAGGGAAACACTCAGGCCTCATTTTTCAAACACATCTGAGGTACTTCCGTAATCTTTTTTTTTTTACTTTTAAGGCAAGGAGTTGAAGTCTAATGAATTCAGCATTTGCTATAAATTGATTACACTTAATGACACAACATTTTTCTGAGCATTTGCTTTAGAAAGCATTTTTAAATTTGACTGTACACTTTGTTTTTCCTAGCTCACACAGCTATACAGCACAGTAAAAATTATATTTGTACTGAAGATTGATAGTTTGGCCTATAAATTGTATATTATTGGAGACTAGGTGTTGTGTAAGTAGGCAAAAAAAGCCTGCTGTCACCAGATATTAATCAGTTCTGGATATCACCATTGGCTTCAACATTACTGTCAAAAGATGTGAAGTATCCCATATGATTAGCACTGTGCTGTCCAAATGCAGAGAAGGTGGGGGGGGGCTGGAACAACAGCCTAATAAGAACTCTGTGATTAATAGGAATTAATAATTAATCCCACCTTTTTAATCTTTGCTTTTAAACAGTTAAGCTGCCACTTAGAAGAGGCATATTGTCAGCAAAACCTAATTCTTTTTAATCCATGTTGTGCCTGTATGACATTCCTGTGCATTTTTCCCACACACACTGAAATCAGTGGAAATGCCAAAGAGACAATATCTTGCTTAACATAAAATCTGTGTTAAGCCTTTCACTCAAGTAAAATAACTCTTCCAGTATCTATGAAAATTTATGGCAAGCACTTTCAGACACTGGATGATCTCCTTCATTTTGACTTTAAAGCTGAAAATTTGGTCGACTTGTGATCTTCCATATCAAAAATTGAAACAGAGCACCAATTAGCATTGCTCCAATGAGCTTCATCATTTGGCTATGAAATCTCTCACCGATGTAACGTCTTGCTAGTTAGTTTACTGCATTTGCAAAGTAACATTCAGCTCTAATGCCTTTTTTCCATTGTCCTGATGGCCTTTTCTGATCTCATATTTTATTGAAAAATTCTGTGATTTTAATCAATATGTACTTAACAGCAAAATATTGTAAAAACATCTTCTCTGGCTATGTCAAAACTCCCTAGTATGCCATATGCAGTATCTACAGACTGACAACAAAAAACATGTCAAGTGCAACATCACTAAGCACTAGCCAGCTCTTATTTAATAGTATTCACAAATGGTGGCTAATTTAAGTGCATTGTATTGGACTGATAATGGAGTCTCAGTTATTGCTCATCTCTAGAAGCATCTATTGATATGTAAAGCAAAGACATTAGCCATGTAATTAGCCTGCAGCATAACTATCATCCTTCGCTCAATCATTTCAGTTCCAACTGCCCAAACAATAGTAACATTTCACAATGTTTTTACTTGAAATAGCTGGTGCCGTAATCATAGTGTGAATTTCTTATGAAAAGCTCCCACAGATAGTGTACATCATGCTGGGAAAATGAGTTTAAGTACAAGAAAACGATTAAAACTCTAACAATCTCCTAAGGGTAATTTGTTAAAGGGGTTTTGTTACTTTGCGTTAGCTCTAAAAATAATCCAGTTCTTTATTAAAAGGTTCAGCACCTTAATAACTATTAAAGATTGCATAAGAATAATCAATGTTTTTCTCTTGGCTACATATTTTTATATTAAACATAAATGCAATTCTACCATTAGTTTTTAATAATATTTCCACATATTTCTATTTCATTATTCACATGATTCTGTTCTGAAAGCAAAAAAACCCCCACCCTAAGGAAGTATTTGAAAAATCCCAGTTTATTTTAAGATGGAGTTTAAACTGAAAGGACTTTTATGATGTTTCCTGCAATAGCAGAGCCCTAGATTCTGTGACTTGTGATTCCCACCTTCCTTTTGTACCATGTTCTTGTATTTCTGCAGGTTGTTTTCCAGACATATTAAGCTTTTCATGCTCTCTAGCATATTCCTTAGTTATTTTAATATATGTCTACAGTGTCAGTTAAGACTGACTTTGAAGGTCACCCTTACTCAGGCTTAGATACGAGTCTTCCCTCCTCATCTATGTCTTTATTGGTATCTATAGAAAAACATCCACATTGCTTCCTAGAAGTGGTCTGCCTCAGGAAGAAGAAGCAAACTCATTCCTACTTCCCAATGCATTTCTAATTATGGGATCTTGCCTATACAGGGCAAGAAAGAATGGGCTAGGAGAAAGGTTTATCTCAGATCCTGAATTCAGCAAGTCTTCTGAGCTCAGAACAAGCTGTTACTAGGAGACAGTGCAGAGATTTTCAAGCTGAGTTGAGGAGTGCCAGATCAAGAAGACGGTAAGGTCAGTCTTACACATATTCTTAGTCCCTTTAGTGTCTGAAACCCATAAATTAACAGTAAGGAGTGCGCAACTGTTCAAAAGGACTCCAAGAATGACCTCACGTATAAGATATAGTAAACTAAATACTAATTGACTATAAAGAGTGTCATTAGATGCAATCTGATAGAGAAACACGTCACCAGAAAAAAAAAGAAATGGAAAAAAAAAAGAGAGGGGTTGGGATTCAAACTCGGAAGAGCCAAGACAGTCACCTGGAGCCTGGAATGGAGAGGCTTACCTTGTTCTAGGTCTTTGTCATGACCCTAGGAGTACAGTAGCAGGGAGCAACCCTCATTAGCCTCAGTCAAAGGAAGACTGGTTTGTTATTTCTATTTCAGAAAGTGAGAGCCAATCTGTTGATGCTGCAGATGGCATAGGCTGCTTTGATGTGGTTGGAGCTCAGATTCCAGGAATGGTTAGTGCTACAAAATGGGCTGGACTTACTTTGTGTTTCCACAAAATATTAATTTTATTTTTCAGCCATCAGGTGACAGAAGCATTTCATACTTAAGCAGAGAAACCATAAATTCTGATACTGTTTTTTCTAACACTTGAAGGCTATTAGTGAGTCCTGTCTTAGTCGTCTTCTTTGGAAATTTTTGAGTTTGACACATCTTTCTTTGGAAGCCACGATTTACATATTGTAGTCTAAGTCCACACCTTTCAACAAGACAAGGCAGAACACTCCACAAAGGGGAAGCAGATAAACTGTGTCTGAAAGAACATGATTTTCCAAGACAATGCCCCAGTCTAGTGGCTGACCCAAATTTACCAGTCCACTCCTGTATTCACTAAGCCACAGCGTTTCCCAGTGCCTGACTGCAAAAAACAAGGATCTTCACTATAATTAGTGAATTAAAAATAAAAGTTATATATCAGTTCCACTCAATTAGTGGAAAAATCTACAATCGCTTTTATTCCAAATGGGATTCATATTCCTAAAAGAGAAGATAAATTCAAAGTAGTATATCAGCTGCATTGGTAGCTTAACATCCACAGGAAAAAAAGAACTTTGCTTTATTCTTTAATTAATATTTAGCAATTACATGTTTAATGTATACTAAAAATTCTTTACCAAATCAGAATGAAGAATAGCTACCATTTTGTGCCTTCAAGTTTTTACTGAGCTTTTGTGTTGGTAGTGGTCTAATCTACTCCACTTCGGGGAAACAAAACATTGCAGCATGATGTGCTAAGAACAGAAACAAACAACCTGATTTCTCCCCTTCTTATCAACCTATCCTTAGAAGGTCATCCCTCCTCAGAAAGATGAATATTCTTACTTCTCATGAATTTCAGTAAGACTAGAGAGCTTTAGGTACCTGACATTTAAGTATCAGACAACATTTTCAAGTTTTCTCCAGTCATATCACAAACATTCTTCTTTGTGTTCCACTTATTTATCTAAGAAAAGGTAAGGTAAAGTAGGCTTTAAATTATTTCCCTTTTAACATTAAAGGTTTTTTTAGCATTTCATAAAAATTTTAAAATCCTTTTCTCAAACATCCTTAGTTGGGGAGAAAATAATTTGAAAACTACTACAATTTGCAAGAAAAGTCTACCTAAATTTACCTCAGCGTATTATGTAAAATGACTGAATACCTCAAAGCTTCACTGTTTGTTAGCTGGCAGGTTTCCAGTGCTATTCCAATAATTCCTATTCCAATAACAGTATAATAAATAATTTTACTGAGCAAAGATGGAACTGAAGTTGTGAGCACTTTCATGAAAATATGATTATCTTAAAATCAAATAGGAAATTTCAAACTGAACATATGAATAACAGCTGCAAATACGATGTGACTGTCTAGTACTGTCCCTAACAGTAATGCAGGTGAAATTGCATGTATATTGTATTATCTTTTACTGTAGTTTGGAACCCTGGTTTTATGGATAAGATGGCAAAACAGCACAGGAAAATGTGAATGAATTAATCCAAATGATACTGCAGAAGGTACTTTCCAACCTAAGCCACAGATGAGAAAAAAACAGGCAATTGTACTTCTTAACTTGCCAGAGTCCCAAGGTGAAGCAAAATATAGTTCTCAGTTGCTCAGAAAAACTTTCTGTATGCCCAAAATGGAAGGGGCCACTAAAGTACTGAGTGCTGGACAAGATCCATTTATTTAATTTAAGGGAGACAGCTGTTGCGATTTACATAAATTGTGCTTTATTGATCCACAGAGATTCTTATGGCAGCTTGCCTTCATCCAGAAAAAAAAAGGAATGCCTTGTCATCCTCCCTGTGTCTTATAGGCAATGCTGCACCAGAAGGAAGATTGTGCAGGTTTTCACATTAACTCAAAGTTTAGAGTAAATGCAAAGACTAACCCAGGTTAGGGCAATTTTGACTGGTGCAGTACCAACTAGCAATACTAGAGATTAGGTCTGGGTTTCATGTGGGAAAACACACCAGAAATAGAGACTGGAGAAAAAGCATATTGTACAGCATGTAAAAGAGCAGGATGAAGATGGGTAAATAAGAATATTCGTGCATGATCTCAGCTTTCTGCCTCAGCATTTTTTAAAAAGAGAGGAAGTACTAGATTTGTGGGGGATTGTGGTAAATACAGGTCTCTCAGGGCAAGTGGCAGAGCTAAAGGAAGGCCCTGAGGACCCAAGCTTTCATGTGAAATGCCACTTCAATATGTTCATTGTAGGAGACAGATAGGATAAATTAGACAATGTGTGCACAGTGCTGTGAAAATTGTAAATGCTGTAACAGTGCTAAGTATTATTATTAGTTACCAAATATATGCAAAGAAAGAGGTCTATAAGACAAAAAAAAAACAAAAAAAACAACAAACACCAGCTATCCTAGATATTATAATTAAACACAGCTACTTCTATCAGGTACTCAAACTTGCTTGCATGCCTATCTGTCAGCCTCTGCATTAGCCATGGGCAACTACTGGGAAACAGCAAGAGTAGAAAAGGAAGAAAATAAAATGCCTATTGAGCCACAGGGTGTTGGGAAAAGAAGAAGGGGCACTGGAGTAGTGCAGTATGATCCTCAGGCAGAACAGTCTTAGTGCTCTGCCCACCCACCAACCGCACATAGCTGTGGGCTAAAACCCCAGCTCAGCCTGAATGTAGCCAATAGAAAATGACATTTACGACATCCTAAGGTTAGCCTAACATTAATTAAACCATTGCAGTACTGCATTATATCCTCTTTACTTATTTCTTTTGTGGATTTTACTTTTTCTTGAGAAATAGTCATTTCCAATTAGAATTTCATAATAAATCTGAATGTCAGAACTCCCCAAGTATGAATGTCATCTTTGTTTAGAGGCTACAGGGAAGAATTTAAAGCCGAGATGTCCTTGAGCACTAAAACTAGCTGAGATACTAATCTACCATAGGAACCTGAATGCAGCATTAGACCTCAATCTAGCTAAATCAGAACTGCTGCAAAACAGTGTTCCAGGACTGACTGCTTCACTGAAAGCCATGCACTGTGTGGGAGCAATGCTACATTCTTGCAGTGCTGAGATTCCCAGTAGAAATTAGTACCAAGCAATTGCAAACACAATGCAATCAAACTGTCAAATGCTACATACAGTCCAAAGTTTTGCTCTTTCCCACCAATATTTTGCCAGTGAGGATTTCCTTTTTCTACAATATCTTCTCTGATGCTTCAGGACCCTGTGGAAGTTTGGACTTGAGGCAACTCGTGTTAAGTGTCTAAGAGTGGCCCACTGCTCCTGCTAAGGTTTTTGTGCAAATGACACATCTCTGTGGAGGGGATATAAGTATACCTTCCCAATCAATGACCAATTGCCTACATATTAACTTGCCTATAATAACTAACTGCAGTGAAAGATACTTTAGGCAGATGACCAAGTACTCCTTCATGCAAAACTTGCAGTAAGGAAACATGGATCCCATCATCCAGATTCCCTTTGAGGCATTAGTATATCAGCTGTATGATTATTCACAACCCTCTATTGTTAGACACTATGCTTTCTTCCTATATTCGTCTAAGAAAATTATGGTACTGATTATTAAGCAACAGATTTTTCTTGCCAAAAGGCACACACAACAATAAAATGCTTTTTTTTTTCCAAATGTAATTGTTTCTGTTCAGAAGCAAGTGTTTATAAATATGTTGCCATGTGAACTGAATCTAGAAAACTGCCCCTTCTACTTTTATCTCAACCATCAGGAAAAGTGAGAACTGGATTAAAGATGGTTTTAAACCTTTCAGTAAACTTATTGCAAGTATTTTGAATATTTTCATGTGGTGAAGTTTGTTCAATATTTTATAAGTATTACAGAGGTAGTGCTTTGTACTGAATGCCAGAGTTACACAATTAAAAAATGGTAGTAGAAGCACAATCCCATAATTTATCAATACTGCTGCGTACCATATAGGTAAGCCTACATTCACTACTCCAACATTTCACTCTGCCATCTTTCACTTGATGTAATTTAATCCAGAAAAATAAAAAAATTAAATCACTGAGACGTAATAAGGTAAAATCCTTCAGTCATCTAACAAGAGAATCTGTCACTGCTGCAAAACGTACAGACAAATTGTCAAGGTCAGAGGTGACAGAAAATTAAGAAATATACAGACAGAACTAAAAGCACTAAGTATACCTGCAAAGGCACAAAATAAATCACTTTGGCCTGCTGAGGTTAAGACTGAGCCACATGCTTGTTCACATTTGGAATTTTACAGAGGAAGAGAATAGATGATGAAAGGAAGACATTGCCGGGATTTTTTTTTTTTTTTTTAACTTATTTCTGCTTTTATTGCCTTTATCCTATTTACTATTTATGTCTTTGAGGACAGTTTGGATCCTATGCACAGAAGCAGTCTGCACTCTACCTCAAAGGTTTTTACTCCATGAGTCATCTATAACACACATAGCTTTATTATCTGCATTGTCAGTTTTAAGCAACTCTTAAAGTTTTTAAATAGATAAGAAGTGAGGAATTGTTTCCAACAGTTTGGGCTCTGATACTTATTAGGATAAGGTAGATGGACAAAGTAGAAGTTACTCTAAATACAGACCTATGGGTTAAGCAAAACTTGTCTTTCCCATTATAATGAGATGTCTAATCTGCAGAATAAAAGGGTTTCTGGACTAAGGAATCAATTTTTTGTTAAATGCTACTTACTGACAGTGTCAAAGCTTGTTGCTCTGGAGAAAATCCCCCTTTTTTAAAAAGGTTGCTTTTGACATACAAAATTCTAGTCCCTCTTCAACTGATAAGAAAATTCATAGCAATAAACACAACACACAATATTTATAACCTTGGGATGCCTGCAACTAAAGTGCAAGTAGAGGAAGCATAGAGAAATTTTATATTTAAATTAAGAGCAAACTAAAATACGACGAACTGCACAAAAGCAAGAAAAATTGTTTCTTTGCCCCATTAAATTATTAGGTGGAGGAAATCTGTTAGCCCTTCTAATACATTTTCCTGTAAAAGAACATTTCTACTGACTAGAGATATTTATGTATGCAAATATGGTAGAATAATTAGCAGTACAGAGTAGTAACATGAGTGTGTACAAAATTGCCCATTAAGATTCCACACACAGTCCTGATTACTTACATGGGAGCGATTCTTATAACTTAGAAAGTTCAACATAAGAGTTCTTTAGTAATAGAATTGCATAAAATACACAGTATTAAAATTTTTCTTAAATTATTGTCAGCATCTATAACGACAAAACACTTTGGAATTTTAAGTTTAACCTTTTTACTATTTGATTTAGAAACCCCCAAACACGTTTACTTATAAAGCTATTTATCTTTCCATCAATATTAAGCTACATGGTTTATGGTGCTGAAGTTTCATGGTTATTATTGTATTCCAATACTCAGGTATTTGGATACTCAATTGTATAAAAGAGTACTTTCAAACAGTTAAATCCCCAAAAGAAAACAGGATAAGAGCCAAAATTTTTAAGTGAGATGAACCGAAGCCTGGAATACATCTGTGTTTACACATGGTCTGTTAGTCTGCAAATATATGTGGGCAACTGTGCACACCTAATTCCACAAATCTGAGTTTATAAATTCATTTACTTCACTCCCAGTTGACACTGTCAATGTATTCTTTAGTCTTTTTGCTGAAACAGGACCAAATGTGCCAACCACGATGGTGACTTCTGAGGCTGCGAACACTTTCCATGAGAAACGGACTGATAAAACTGACTGACTTTGCATATGGTAGAAAAAAAGATGATACTTATGGTTATTTACTATTGATATATTCCACATTTAAAAGAACAGTCTTGAGCCCACTGCCTGTCCCTTGAGCCATCTGGTCTCCCCATTATTAATTGTTCTAACCGACCTTCACACGAGAAGAAAAATATTGTTGTATCTTCTTTTATCTTGTCTTATAATAGGAATCATGTTTCATAGTGTTGAAATAAATTACTTGCACAGTGATCAAACATCTTAGCTTCGTTTCAGCATTTAATCACCCGTGAAAGCCGTTTATTGCTTCGTATACTCCAAAGTCATGAACATTATTTCCTAACTATTCTATGGAAAGTGTCTTTCATTTTTATTTTTCAACTATGTCTTAAATTCTTTCATTCTCCTAGCAGGCACTTTGGTGTAATCCTACTGTATGAAAGACCTTTGTTTCTCTAATATTTATTTCCTTTTAAAGTGGTTTTACTTATTACACGGGAAAAGAAAAAGCAAACCTAAAATACTAAAGTAATACTAATTTCATTTAGACTACTTTATTTCCATTCAATATATAAATTACAAAGACTTGGAAAATAATAATAAAAAAATCAATACATCACCAGAGTAGGGTTGTTCTAAAATCCATTATATTCTAGGTTGCTTGTTAAAGCATCACTGCTATTTTAAAACAATAGTCCTGCATTGATTCTGCCTGAAATCCTCACCAAGTTTATGGATGTAACATACAATCATTCAGTTTCACGTACCTCAGTATGAGTTGTGTAAAATATTCAGATTTTTATTTTGTAAGCTAGTTCAAAGTCAAACTGCCCTCTTAAATGCATAAGGTGAATCCACATCTTTATAAATTAGAGAAAAAAACCCCACACTTCAAGGTTTTTAATAGCAGAACACACACACAAAAGACAAGTGCCATTCTATAAAGCTGGATTAAGAGAAGAATAATGAAGAGGCAACATTTCTTGAAAACCCAGTCAGTCAGTATATATCATAATCAGGGAGTGTTGTATCACATCCTGCAAGTATTAAACCAGCTGAAATAGGTGTAACAACTTACAGTGAAAAAGGAACTGTCACACTAAAGTCTGATCTAACATACTCTTTTCATATAAGACTTTAGCATGAAAAAGCAGGAACAATGACATTTGCTGATACTCCAAACCTCAAGTTCATTGTCAATAAAGCATAGCATTGGAATAAAATTCTTCCTGTATGACATGAGCTTGAGATAATGTGGGAAGGCACTTACTGTGAGATTTGCAGTTTCTCTCATATGATGGGGGAATTCATCAGTTGAAAACCAAAAAGAAAGGGGGAAGATTTGTGTTACTTGACCAGAAACTGAGTACCATTGATGCATAGGATATCCGCAAGTAAGACATGACCATGATCCTGAAGCATATTAGGGGAAGTATTTCTAAGAAAAAAAGGCTGCTGACATCCTTTTTGGAATACTGCACACAATTCTTTGCATTGACAGAATTTACCTTCTGAGAGGTTAATACAACAGCCTGGTTCATTTAGCCTAGCAAAGTAAAAAAGATGGCTATTTATTATGACTACTTAGGTAAGCTGGACATATACAGTACATGTTCACAGACTGCGCAGAATGGAGGGAAATGAATATTGCCCTCTACTTGGCACTCATTTGGAGTACTGTGCCTTGTTTGGAGCTTTCATTACAAGAAGGAGACTGAAAACGGGAGAGATGCCAGCAGAGAGCCACTAAGACAGTTTGGGGGAGCTCGAGCACTCAACATAGACAAGGCCAAGGGAACTACCTGCGTTTGCATGCTGGAGAAGGGAAAGCTAAAGGATGATATAATCGAAGTCATCCAATATCTAAAGGGGAAAGTATTGAGGAAGAAGAGCCAGGCTCTTTTTTGAGATACACAATGTAACGATAAGATACAACTATCACAGGTTGCACCACCAAGAGAAATTCCAACCAGATATAAGGAAAAAATTCTCCAAAAATGAGAGTACTGAAGCACTAATACAGGTTATGGTTGTGGCCATCCACCTTTGGATGTCTTCAAAACTCTATCAGACAAGGCCCTGAGCAACTTGACCCAACTTTTAAGTTAGTCCTGGTTTGGGCAGGAAGCTGGTCTAAGGATCTCCAGAGGAACACAACCTTTTCTATAATTCTGTTCATGTGTACACCACGGAAGTCATTATCAAGAACTACTTAAGAATATATTAATTTAAGCCATTCATAATAAAGTTTTCAAAAGTTCTAATTCTCAAATAAGTCAAGATCTGGAACAGTCTTCTAATAAAAGTATTGGTGGCAAAAAAACCTAACCAGTTTTAAGATGAAGTTTAAAAATTTACCACCTCTACAAGATAAAGCTACCTGCAGTAATACAGGACTGGTACAGAAGAAACAATAGTTCCCTTACACTTTAATGTTCAATGTTCTTATGCGTCATTGAAAAGCTTTTCAATAAACAATTGTTACATATTATTTTATATAGAATAATAAAAATGTGATATGTGAAGAAGCAATATTCACACTTTAATATCTTCATCCATTTTAAATTAGAGTTGAACAGAAAGAAGATCAAAAAGTTCACTATATCATAAATGGCAAGGTCTGACTGTGAAAATACCAATTAACAGATTTCACATTTTATATCAAATTCACTTTCATTGAAATGTATAGAACAGGAATATGGCAGCAGTGAATTTGGGTGCCAAATTCCAAAATGAAAAAAATATTATTTCTGTTACAGAAGCTTTTTTCTACCCCCTGAGAATTTTTACATTCTCATCAGTTTCACAGATTATGAGGTTTTTTATAGTAGTACAGCTTCTTATAAATAAATACTAGGAAATAGTAGGAAAAAAGAGAGAATAAATAAACAGCATTAGTTTGGAATGATTGTTTAGCTGATAGATTTCAGTCTTAAGCAAACAAAGAAAAATGCATACTCTAAAATGAGGAATGTTTGAGAATCTTAGTTATTTACTTATCCAACCTAAGGCTGAGGATATTTTTCAATGAACACTACCAACAGAGCATACAAAAAGATTATATTGATTTCAATTAGAAAATCATGTGAATAGATCCGTCACCTTTGATAGCCTTTCGCAGTAACTTTGATTGTTGCATTATGAGTTGAAACTGTACATATAATTAGAGAGAAGACTCATGTAAAGAACACATTTATTTTAGAAACAGCTGAATTTATTTGTAATAGTGTTAAGTATTATCAATATTGTTACCAGTATCAGTTAGGTTATCAGTATTTTCACAAAACAGTTTTCTCAAAGTGAGGGGTTTTTTTTAACAATACATTGAAAAAAATTTCTAGGTAGAAGATATTTAAGAATTCCCTCACAGTCACAAGGTCTACAGAATTCCACATGAAATTTGCTAAAGTTTTTACTCCATGTCAGAATACAATGCCAGCACCCAGGTTGATCTCTTCTGGACAGTCTAAAAAGACAAGACGATAAACCATATCCTCCAATACCTACTACATTTACATCAGTGCCTATGGTTCTTGAGACTCTACAATGTAACCTTCAACTAAATGACCAGTGCCATAATTTCACTGGTCCAGCTTAAGCAAGAACATGAAGCTATACTCCATTTAAAATTTCTGTCCTTTTTAGGATGTGTTTAAGCTTTAGGTAAAGTTTCTGCAGCAGCAGACATGTAAAATATGTTGACAAAGGAGTCAAAATATGTTGACAGTTATATGACCGTCCCAGTAATCCAAATATGCCAGAGTTCCTTGCTGAAAAAAATATCTGGGTTCCCCAGATATAGAAGTCGGGAGGACCCTCCATATTAAATTCTCTGTGAACATTGTGAATTTTAAAAATTTTAAAACAAGAAGATGACAGAGGTTTCATCTAGAAATTCCAAAAGGAAACATTTTATTAGGATGTTAAATAAAAACTATTCAAACTGTTTCAGCTCAGTTTGTAGAGGGATGAGACACTGAAGGGGAGGATATTTCAGACTAACTTGTATCAGTGAAATACTTGAGAAAGTCAACCTTTTTTTCTGAAATGGACTTTTATGCAAAAGCTCTACACATCTACAGTTTGGGAAGACTGCCTTGGAAGGGAAAGGTCCTTTTCCTTTTCTGTCTTGTAGATATGTTCACCAATAGGCAGAGATCACAAGGAGAACCAAAAGACCACATCCAACACACATCTCCAGGACCAGAGGCTACTGCAGAGCATCCTAAACAGCCTGAGCCTCTCTCTGTTTAACCCCCACCACTGGAGATCACCATTGGAGATGAGCAACATAATCTAGTGGAAGATGTCCCTGCCCATGGCGGGGTGGGGTGGAACAAGTTGATCTTTAAAGGTCCCTTCCAACCTAAACCATTCTGTGGTTCTACAGCCTTGCTCAGCCATTTATGTTCAACATCATAGTTGACATTTTTATTTCCAGATTCCTCTGTTTTTAAAGACTTTTCCGTGACTATCTAGCATTTCCCTCAGTAGTTTCCTCAGTAGTTATGAAACTCCTGATTTGGCAAACTTTCTCCCTCTCCCCAACCATCACAGATGTTCTTTAACAGGAGGAAATGAATTTCAGTACTCACTGAGTCAATAACCAAAAGAACCAGAGTGTATCATTTGCTTCTACGGTTTCTCCTGTACTGTTCATGTAATTGCAATATGTACCGTCCTGTTTACCTTAAATCTAGATTTGCAAAATGAGAAAGCTACAAATGAGAATGGTGTTTGAGGAAAATTAACTAAACCACTGCTATTTTTAATCTGTGTATATATTCCCCTGTCTGTCCTTACAAGCTTTGGCTTCTTTATCTGCATATAAGAATGCTTTCTTTTGTCTGTTGCTTGACCTTATACTTTCATCCTCAAGCACATCCCCCTGCCTTTTTTTTTCAGAATGCGTTAGCCCTGCCTGTACGCAGCGTGTTCTCGCTGGGTCAGGCACAGTATAGCCAAGGCAGGCTCGTCGTTAAGCTCCCTTTTGTCCAGCTGCCTTCACAACACAAAGGGAACTCCACAGTCAGGTTTGATTACACCAAATGCCCACTGGTGCAGGTTCCTCCACTAATCTCCACCCAGACAAAAAGAAGGGGTTTAATCCTTGAAATCCTCTTAATGACCTTCCAAAGATATTGCCATCAGTAGTCTTCCTACAGTCCCTTGGGCAGAATCCTCTAGGTTTAAAATCTTTCCAGATAACTTTTCATAATGTTGACTGACACCATAAGAATACATAAAGCATATATCGTATCAACTGTAATATAGTAACTTGCAGTACTAAGAGGAGAAATAAGAGCTTTTCAGACAAACATTAAAGCCAGGGCAAGTTAACTCAGTTTGAGTAAATAAACTGTATAAAAGCCCAATTTTTTGTGAAATGAGTCCTACTGAGCACAATTCTTCCCATCAGTCACAGAATAATTATGCAACTTCACACAGCAAACAAACCTCAGACTTTTCCTTTCTTCTGTCTCAGTTACTGAGGACTCATGACGATACAGACATTACTGAGTAAAAGCATTAATCTCTGAAAAAGCGTGTTTGTAATGCTCTTTTTTTGTCCCATGAAAGAAATATGAAACTAGAAATCACCAATAATTTCACTGTGGAAGCACAGGAAAGTATTTGTGAGTAACAGCACACACAGTCCTCTGAAGGATCATAGCACACAACCGACTGAAGATTTTAAATTAAGTAAAATTATCTGAAGTAAACATGTAAAATAATTAAAAAAAAAAATTAACTGGTCAAAACACCACAAGTATAGGACTTTGTTGTGGAATATACACATCTGTGAGGTTTTTACTCCTGTCAGCAAAGTAAATAGTTTTTAAAGCTTCCACTGTACAAAGTACATTAGAGTTTGTATAAACTGTTTCCACATAAGTTCTTCACACTCAATCTCAAAAAAAACCATGTAGTTTTGAATCTTAGCACAGCTTTGGTTCGAACCTGTAATTACAGTGGCTCTGGCACATCCATCTTTCTGTGGTAGAAAACAATGCTCTCTCTTCTCAGTTTGGTCAATATCTTATGATTGGTTCAGATCATTAATTTCAAGTTAACTAATATTTTGTGTTGTATTAAAAGGACTTAATTTAATTCTGTTTAGTGGGATTTAATATTTAGCTACTTACTTGAAGCTATCATTTTAATGATAATTTCTAAAAGGTTAAATATCCTAAACTCATTAAATGACATAGTACAGTCAGAGCAAATCAAGGTATAATTTTTTTTTTTTAGTTCTGAAAAAAAAATCCAAATGTACATGCTACTTCACGTGTTAAATAATACAAGAAGGGATATTAGAAATGAAAAGGAAAATAATTATGGAGATTACATTTCAGTCCCTAGGTAATCCTGTTACACAAGAAATTTATTTTAATTGAGTTATACCTTCTCAAGATTTGAGATGGAATAATTCTCATTTCTTCAAATAATAATTCTCATTTCTTGAAATGCTGAAATAAATTTATTCCAAATAATGTACTGAGGTTTTCTCTACCAAATAAAGTAAAATTGGCTAAGTTAATCTGTTCTATAATGTGGCAGGCTTCTGCTCTGTGAATGTCTTACACGAGATGATTTCTTAAGCTTAGATCTAATTAATCATACATCTAATTCCTCAAAGCAGACTGACTGCTAGAAAGAAGAATGTTCATGGCAAGGGTGTTGCCATTAACTCAGTTTTCAATCAGATGAGGAAGAAACTGAGGCAGCGTTTTAATCTTTTAATATAATGGAATGCAAGAAATGTCATTTGGCCAAAAAGTTGATTTCTGATTAAGAAATGGATTTTTAGTTTGCATTTATTGTACATTATTTTACAATTTTTTCATGGGGTTGGGTTTTGGTGGGGGTTTTTTGGTATGAGGCACTTAAGAATACGCACTGTTTATTTGAAGTTTGAGGGATAAATGATGTGAAAAAAAAGTCACCTAACTTTTCTTTGTGTGTTAAAATTAGCTGTACAGCTATAAAAGTGACAAAATGTACTGCAGCAGATACTTCCAATTTTTTACTATTTAACAGGGGGCAAGGTTATAATACAAAGAGAAATCTTAAATGTGGAAAATACAGGAACCATGGAAACCTTCTGATTGAAGTATAAAAATTTTGAGATATCTTTAAAAAGTCAGGCAAGTTAAGTTTAAACTATCCTATATCATATTTATACTAGGGAACTTCAAACTTGTTTTAAACCTCAAAGAAAATCAATATGGACAAATACACTTCCCTTTGCCATCAGTAAAATACATCAGATGAAATACAACTCTGGCTTAAGCCAACGTGATGCCTGCTGATATCAAATAAAGGTGAGGCTTTTCGTTTGTACGCACTTAGTTCATTACATGTTCTTCAGCAACTGGTTACAATAGGAAAACATGACAATGGAAAGAAAGTGTTTCTCATTATTCAGCTGTTGACCTCATTTATTAAGATTGAGCTTTGCTGGAGGGGAGGGGAAGCAAACATCCAATTTGCAAAACTGATCTTATTTAGCAGCAGCTAATAATAGTATCTAAAAGTAGGTAGCAATGCATCAAGTATTTGACATTGCAGAGTTTGTAATATGTATTGTCAGATACTTCTAAGCAAACAAGTGAAGGTATTTGCAACAAAAATGGAAAAAAAAAATGCAGACTGCTCTTTCAACAGTAGGTGTAATACTCGGGTATATGTATGCTACTTGTTTTGTATGAAATATCTACGCTTTTGGATTCTTAATAAATGACTGAATTTAGTAATGTTGCTGTAAGATAAACTGTACATAAGTGTTGGGAATCTTGAAAAATCTAGGGTTTTTGTTACACTTAATACTATTTGTTGATGAATGAACAGGTTTTCTCATTAGGGAAAAATATTTTCATACAAGATCACTTCAAAGCATGCATAGTATGACTAGATTCTCAATCCTGCTAGAGTTACTGAAATTGACATACCTGTAGATAATATATTTGTCGCTGGTGTGTAAATGTATCAATAAAAGGATATTGGAAACCTAAGCTGTACTCCCACAATTCCCAGTCCATAAACAAGAGGAGAAGCAACTTCACTCAAAGTTCATCACCTCTGTTTCTCAATAGAGCTATAAAGTTCAATAAAGCTCTCCAATTCCTATTTCTGTCCAACTTCTTTCTTTCCTGATTAGAAAGGAGGAAGGGTAACAGAGGCTCTCTTTCAGTTCTCTCACTCCTGCAAGCAATAGTCAGGAAGAAGAAAAATGCTTTTTGTTGCAATTGTTTTCCAGGACCTGAGCAGTGGATAGCATTAGTCTTCATGTTGTTATCTTTTGTTAAAAACAGGCAAACTAACTATACCATGATTGCTATACACAAAGTGTTGCCAGTTCCACCTAAAACTGTTTGAAACTCAATGCCACATTAGACTTCCAAGACCCTCAAATGCCAACATTGCTAGCACACAGTTAAGAGTCTCTGCTCTCAAGTGTTAACTTCTCTACAACCACAAAAGGTCTGCATAATTTATGAAAAACAAGTCTGTTTCATTGCTTCCAAACAAGGTAAATATTTTTCTTTGTTTTAATATGCTAAAAGTGGATATATAAAACTTGCTGTTTTCATTCTTTTCATTCCTCTCTGGAAGACACTTATAACAATGAAAACTATTTCCTTAAGAAAAGAATCCCTAAGATTACTTTACAGATATATTCACTTCTTGAATTCTGGATTTTAAATGTTTCTAGAAGATAATTTTATACTCTGACTATATCACAAAAGAATTTTTGTTTTTAAACAATCTGTTTACTTGAATTCACCTCAGGAAGTTATCAAAAAAGTCTGAGCCTCCAAAAATTCTGTAAGACAATCTTCAGATACTTAGTGTTACATGCAGGAAAACAAGATTACCCCCAGTGTAATTATTCACAAGCTAAAGGATAACCCACATGTCATTGAAGAGGGACAGGCAAAGGTTCAGTCGCAGATGACTGCACAGTTATAGACATTAAAGATCGCAACATTTCAAGGAGACAGGAAAGCTCAGTGAGAACTGTCACACAACAGTGCACAGCTGCCTTTCTAAAATTCAGATTAGACCAAATGGCCTCAAAATTGCTCATAAAGTCAGGACATCAGACCAAACATTTAGTTTAAGTGGTGCAAAGTTAAGGGAATGAAAAAGCTTCAAACTCCTGCAAGGCTGACATTTTTATTTGTGACCACTGAGTAAAAATCATTTCATAGAACAGCAATGATGAGATGTTTAATATGAATTATATATCTAATGACACAAGCTTACCTCAGGAACAGTTGCATATCTTCCAGCAATAGCAGTTTTTCAAGTTGTTGTGATTTCTATTGAACATGTCATATGCATGTGCCTCGTGGCATAAGACAACTATTTTTAAGAGTGCTCTCTGTCGTTCAGTAATGGCCTTGTGATCAGCATAGCCACAGGTATCATAAATGCAAACACAGGCTTACTTCCTACCCAGTAAGGATCACAGGTAGTAAGGACAGTATCTGGATCACAAAATTAATGTGGACAAGGTATGTTAGACAGCCAGAAAAGTTAACCATGAAAAATAATTAATAACACATTAAACAATTTATTCATTAGCAATTACTCTTATAAACATTACTTCAAAAGTATTTGTCTTGTGTCCATATGACCAGGATGGGAGGCCTGACCATAACCACATTATGAAGCAACAGCACATGCTGTCTTAGGTTATACTAATGGAATGGTGTAGAATAGAGACATAGGTAATAAAACTCCCTGAAACTGTCCTAGGTAAGTCATGCCTTTGATGAACTGCACTAGAATTTGGTCTGCAAATGTTATAAGTACTTTAGGACAATGATCTCAATAACTGTATCTTGGAAGAACACCACCTTTATTACACCTCAAATATGTTATTTTATTTAATTTGAATTTCAATGAGATTTGGAGAATGATTGTCAAGGCAAATGATTCATTGAAATTAAAATCTAACTATCTTACATAGAAGTATGATATTTGACCTAGTAACAACTTATCCTAATGCAAAGCAGTAAAAAGAGCCCCAGTGTGGGGTCTTGTGTTCTTCCTCTCCAAGATAATGGTTACCAGAAATATTATTTCAGTATATGTTAGAAGTAGCAAGTTATCCCATTACGCAAAATCAAGGCAGTTAAAGAGATTACCTTCGTCCAGTTAAAATAAAGCTGAAGTCACAGAAAGGGCAAAGAAAATAATTAGCTGAGAGGAAAGAAGTAAGTATCCTTAGCATTTGATACCATGGGTAGGCAAATATTTGTTAATTCTGCATTCCTGGCCATATATCAGAAATAGCTGTTGATGCACTGTAATGAAACTGGCAGATAGAACATAGTCTTGGATGACTTGAGTCAAATGCAGAAAAAGCAAAAGCAGCTAATGATCACCTAGTAAATAATCCATCTATTAAGTCTTGGGCAGGTTGCCAATGAAGGGCCTTTGGCTCCATGAGAAAGTATTCCTCCTAGCTGCCAGCAGCAGACTAGTCAACTCTGCAGCCATTTGCTTTGGTTTGCCACTGCAAGTTGAGAGACGGAGGCTGGAGACAAACCCAGCTCCAAAGTAGGTCTAAGTGCTTTCTCCCTAAACAGACTGCAAGAACTGACTGAAAAACTGCAATAATCATTAGCCTGAGGCCATACTGTGTGTCAATAAGGCTGCCAAATATTATCAGCGCAGCTGCACTCCAAATCCTTAGTCTAATCATTCTGCAGTCTTATGTCAAACATGTCTTGCCACCTATTATTCAAAATACAAACATGAAACAAAGAAAACCCTCCAGTGTTTTTTATAGCTTTTCTTATTTTTAGATAAGACTCATTGTTTCAGCCACATGGTAAGAAGCTGAAATGATGTTGTGGGACTTACATTATTTCTCTCAGAAGGAAAAGTTTGAAAGAAGTTTAAAGTTTACTATTCTTGCCAATGTATGCACAGCTGACAGTTGTAATTCCATTACTATAGTTTCTCTTCTAGCAAAAAGAAAATATAAAGTCACAAAATAAAACTATCATGCAAAAGAATGTGCAAATAGAAAATATAAGGCAAAAAAATTATTTGTTTAAAAGAGCTATTGCTCATAGTTCTGTGGTTTGTGAACAGAATTTTGTACATACATGGCCAATACAACAGTTTGACAGAAATCGTAGTTATTCTAGAAAAAAAATTACAAAAGTTTGCTGCGTTTAAAGGAAATCATTCTCTTCACTCAGGGAAACAAACTTATGATACTAGGTGTTGATTAAACTGCTAAGTTGTCTTATTCAGAAAGTGAACTTGCTACATAAAAATTAGTGAAAATACATACCAGGCTGCAGTGAATGGAGAGGCTTTGGGAGAATGGAGAGAAATTACCTAAGCTGGAGAAAGGACTCCATTGAACAACTTGTCTGTCTGATGCTGGGTTCCTGTTACTACAGTCATGTCAACTACAAACATAAGTAAAGTTTAAAAAATTAAGTCATTGGTATATTATATTGGTAAAAGTCCTAAAATACATCACATTGCCATACAAAGCATAGGTTGGCTTTTTATCTAATCTAAGTTAACCAGGGTAACAGTTATAAACTGTACCCCTATTTGTTACTTTGGCAATGTAACAGTAAACACTTTCAAGAAAAGGTCCATAACTGATGAAACACAAGACAAAAAAGTCAAATTCTGCTCTCAATTAGTGACAGTAGATTGGCTGGTTTTGTCTTCAATAAAGTCACTCAGTTATGCCAACAGTGTTACTGAGAATAGAACTGGCTTATATATACTTTGATGTTGCATTGTTCAAGATATAAGTACATTTTGCTGGTAGACAAGTCTTGCTAAACGTTTTTGAGGGAGGGAAAGGTGTCTCTGGCACAAGGTAAAATGGAGATGGAGATACAAGACTGCAAATAAAGTTAAACCATCCTACACCTCTAAGGCCCAAACACTGGCAGTGATTCTAACTAAATAATTGTCAATTACAAGTGATGAAAACAGAAACAAAAAGGTAAGAACTTGGTGAGAAGATTTTGGTAGATTTGACTGGAGAGAAGGAAGATGTAAATTGCAAAAGAACAAACAAGTCTTAGGATAAGAGACTCTTCTTTTTTCAGATTTTGTAATCTACATATCCTGGAAGTCAAAAAGATCAAAAAATGGTCCTTGCCCTGCCCCTTTGTGCTGAAGGAAGGCTGCTCTCCTGTTGTTCGAATTTCCTTTCTTTTACAAGGTGTACTCCAAAACACATTCTGGTACGTGACCATCATCATTAATTAAATTAAAATACCCTTTTCAATTAAAGAATAAAGTACACAACAAAATACAGTATCTCTGAGTTATTTATTCCATTTATTCATTTACTTCCTAGTTTACGCAGTTTGGTCACCTCTAATACAAATAGAAGTCATTAGTGCAAATTACTGATGTTCTTATTAAAAGTTTAATAAGAGAAGTGCTTTAAGTGTGTGACTTTTAGTCACTCAACTCTGTGTTCATCTTGCAATAGTTGGATGATACCATTTTAGAACCCAAAAGAGAATAGGATGGTATAGTCTTTACCTGTTTAGGTACTAATACTGTCATTAATTAATGTGAATAAAGAAGTCTAGGTCCTGCATGATGAAGAACTTGTCTACAAATAATTTATTTACTTAACCTTTAATTATTTATCACGGTTGTATTTTAAAGGAAAACTAAAATTACTCCTTATTACTAAAGTGATTATAAAAACCTATATGCCTATTAACAAAGCAAGCAGCATGGCTGTCCAGCTTTCAGGACCAAGTGCAAGTTCCACCAGCAGGAACTGTGTCATTGCTTGGGAGGACCTAGAACAATGTTATGAAGGGAGTTAACAGAGGAGAGGAGTATGAAACAAACATAGGGAACAGCATGAAAGAAGGTGGGCAGCTGTGTAGAAACAGATAAAGGAAGCAGTTAAAAAAAGAGTCGCAAGAATTTGTAGAGTGAGTAGGAATATGCGTTAAAACGCACCCTATCCTTGTGATACAATGAAAGATACACATTATTTATTTCACTTACATTATACTTTGAGCATTCTCAGACTGATCCTTTTAGAAAGAAATATGGTGCCTTTAGTAGCAATCTGTAAAACTTGGGACTCTGAGAACCAAGACATAGACTACTGGAAGGAAAAACCAAAGCATGAAATAACAGCTCTTGCATAATAGTCCTAAAGAACAAAAATTATAGAGATACACTATTATGTAATCCCATTTGTCTAGTAGTAAAGTCCCAATGCTAGACACTTAAAAGTTTATTATAGAAAACTTCCAGGGGCTTTCTCCAAAATTCTCCTTTCTTTTGTATTATACTGCCTACTGCCTTGACACTCTCTCCCTACTTTTGAGCCACCTAAATTTAGCAAGAAGCAGTGCTTTCCCTCCTCAGAATGATCACCTTTACTGATGTGGCAGGGCACTGAACTCCTCACAGAGACATACATAGCCGTTCCTATAACACCAGCCAGAACTTGCAACCGAAGGAGGGGTACCAGGACCCTACAAAGACCCAAGCCAGTACCTGCAGTACCAAAAATCAAGTCAACAACAACTTTCAGTTCTTAGTTGCTTATAGGAGACAAGTTTGAGAAAATCCTATCTACTTTCTACTTCCAGGCAGGTAGAAACATCTATATATTTTGGCACTTGTGCACTCCTCATTCTTTCCTTCCCTCTGCTCATTTGTAACTGCTAGTTCTACCTGTACATTCAGTCCATTATTCAAAAAAACCCTGAAAATTAAATATCTTTTTCTACTCTCACAAAATCTTTATTAATTTCTGTTTATGCTTTCAGTATAAAAAAGAACTCACTTTGGAACAGAAAATAAGTATATCTCAATTTACCTTACAGAAATGAGTATGAGAAGGTTATGACTCAGTGAAAGCAGAAATTTAGAGTATTGACTATGTATTTCTCCCTATCTCATTACCCATATGACACATAATAAAGATCTCTTTTTTAATGTTCTTTCCCCTAGTGATTAAAATTGAATAAAAACAAAGGTAGAAATACATTCCAAAAGTCCTAAGACACTGTCTGAAGAAATCCATTTTTGTTTGCCTTCTTCCCCTTGTATTGTCACTCACTTATTAATTATGTGCATATTAATCATATGCACAAGGATAAAATTAATATTGGACAGAAAGTAATAGGAATTCAGATCATGCTGTAAAAAATCCTGTCATGTGCTAGAACTGTACTTAAAAATATCATACCAAGTATTTGAAAAATGTGCATGATAATGTTAGTTGTGAAACACTTATTTAACTTCAATAATGCATTACTTGCAACATAAATTACTACTTTAAAACTGCCATGTTAGCCTACTTAACTTTAGGGCATCAGCATTTACAAAATACGGATGCTGAGCCTGTACATTCAAATAAAACAGGAAATTATTATGTACGCTCCAACCACTTGCACTTAGAGACACATATCCTAGAGTAATAGGTATGCTGTATGTCCAATTTAAAAGAAAAAAATTGATCAGATTTCAAGTATCCTGAAGAAGCCTTTCATTGTTTCCTTTTTTTAGTATGAATCAATAAAATAAACATTAAAGGCTCTGACTGAGGAAAATAAAACCAACTCACACCATTTAGAGATATGAAATTCAATATTGAGGAGAGTGGCAGGAACAAATATGCAGCTTTATGAAGTGAAAATCTTAAAAAATAAACTACATCAAAATGGTTCTTCCTAATCTCAGCCAGTTGATGTTTTATTATTAAAGAAATTATTATTTAACAAAGCTAAAGGTTCTTTAAATTCTGTAACTTGGGTATTTCTCTCCTAATACTTGTTAATTCATATTCCAATTTTCATACCAGAGCCTAGCCTCCAAGGGTATGACTCGGCTATTGTGAGCCAGTTCTATGTATAATCTATGAAAAACTTTTTTTCATATATTGAGGCAAAAATTACCCCTGCATAGACGACCAGAGTGAGCCTCAGTAAAACAAAGCTCTTAAATAGATGGGTTAAGATGTACCAGTAGTACATGCATCTTGTCTTTTGTTCAGAGAGATTCAAATAGACACTCAAGTCCTTTATTATCCTGAAAGTGTCCATAGGAATATATAATTTCCTTCTGTTAACAGAGGCAATCTTTGAACAGCACAGTCCTCATGCAGGGAAATATCCCACTGAAGTTAATACAATTAAATTAGACTACTTTTACTTGACAATTTTGAGGTAATTTTTGAAAAGCTGAAGAAATAATGCCATTTTTTTATAGAATACATCCCAAAAATTAATCCAGTGGGAGTTTTGCCTGAAGACCTAAAAAATTCAGAGTAGAGCTCAAGATCCTTGGAATAAGTCATGGTCTTCACTGGCAATTTCAATTTCTCATAACTTATTATCATCTGCATATTTTATTCCAAATTCCCTCCTCCTTTCAGAACATTACATGTAGACTTATCAAATGTCTTAACTCACAGTAGTGCTAGTAATAAACCACCAGAAACCTCACTGGACTCAGTAGCCCATTACTCAGTATTTAAAGTCTTTCAAACACACTTTTTCTCAGTGAAACATGGCTCCTTTTTAAACATAACATAGCAATAGCAGGACTGAATCAGACAGATCTCCATCTAGCACGGCATCCTGCCTCAGTGGGCATTATGGAATGGTATTTTGGGGCAGTTATGGAATGGTATTTCTCCAGGTATGCTTCCAGTAGTCAGCACTTCTGGAACTTCATAAGCAAGTGGTTGAACCTAAATGACCTTATTTACAGCCCTTGGAAGCAATGTCCTCCATTAATTTGTCTAATCACTTCAAGAACCCACTTTCAAAACAAGTTGTAGCAATACATTCCCCAGGATCTTTACTTGCTCTGTGAAACACACTGCTGGGTAAAAAGAACGGGCAGTATCCAGTAAAATTATCTATGCCACTCACAATTTAATAGACATCTGACATATCCCTTTCCATCATTGCTTGGCAAAATATTATTACCTATTTTACGGATCTCTTTAAAAACTTAGCTTACAGAAGCTTCAGTTTGGAAGTCCCATAGATCCTGGTGTGGTAACCCGTAACCTCCTTCATCATGAACTTTTTTTTAGCTTCTCTGTTACTGTCTTATCTCTTTTTATACTGCAAATATTTTTCAGTTCTACAGACCATCTGCAGGTTTTTTACTTCTGTGTGAAAAGGTTGTACTGTTAATTTTTGTACACTTGTAGCAAGTTGCACTTGTATGTCCTTTTGGCTTACTATATTATCATTCTTATCAAACTTGCCAGAGTTAGACATATATTAATTTATTTTGCATAATCTAACTACTAAAAATTTATCTTGCTAGACAAATTTTGGGCTGCTGCCTTCCATCAAAAGCATATACACATATGCAGAATTATCAGTATAATCTGCATTTCATAATGGTTATTCATAAAAGACATAGGAAGGAATAAAAATGCCACTGACTATTCTTGGAAGTCCACCTATGAGTTTTGCTGCAGAGCTTCAGAATTACTTTATTTACAGACTGTATGAAAAGGCCAAAATGCAGAGGAAAGTTCGCTTCCTGTGTTCTACCTATGATTATCTTAGATTTTCTGGCAGATAATCAGGCACAGCTCAGTGCTGGAATATGTCCCAATAATCCAAACAGAGCACCAATGGTCATGTAGAACTTTAAGCCTATGCTGAACAGAGTTTTTAGTCTAGAAGAGTTTCTGTATGAACCAGATGGAATAACTAAAATAAAATTATAAAGCCCATTTTACTTTCCCAATTTAATCCCACAGAAGTGTGGGTCAGTTGCTAGGAATTGTCTTGCCTCCCTTTGTGGCACTAAACATACAAATCAATTCATATCCAAGCCATTTATTTGTTCAGGTGATTAAACTACACTAAAATAACCTCTGTTATATTCTCTATTTTTCTATCTTTTTTGATGGGAGAAGATCTTCTTTGATGTTGTCTCAGAATAAAATATGCTTGTTGGGAAAAGGAATTCTCAGTTTGAAATGACAGCTGTCATATTTTGTTATGGAAGTGCAATTCTATTTAATGGACTTGATTGTGCAATTTGCTGCACCTACCTCACATTGTGTGGGCTCATGTGAGAGTGTCTGAGTAGTACTGCAGAATCAGTGCCAAAATAAAACAGAAACATGCATAGCGGAAAAGGGGCGGGGAGGGAAGAACTACAAGAAAAAGCACACGCACATTGTATCATAAAAAACAGGCTTAGCTACAATGCAGTTTGAATCATAGCTTCAGAAGGTGACTCCTTGGGTGTGCTTAAAGACAGTTCAACATTTTTTAAATGGGAATAGGAGATTAAACTTGTGTTTTAGCATTGAAAAGCATCCTTTTTCTCAGTGCAGTTCTGACAATCAGCATTCTGCTTGAGCTCTCCTCAAGAATACACGAAGTGACTCAGAGAGCTTGTGCAGTACTTAACTCCAGTAGTTAACTCATTAACGGCCTCTAATGTTTTCAAAGTCATTTTAAGAAAGGCACTGTTTAAAATAAAATTTTGTTCTATTATAAATTTACTATAATACACATCCAGCACCTAATATGGTATACCCAGTCTTTTTTCCTTTAAAAAAAAATAAATAATCTTTTCAGAGAAAAGAGATAAAGGACTAGTGTTTCAAGCCCTGAGAGTGTAATATGCCAGGCAATAATGAGAAATCAGTGATTACACCTGAGATTAATAAATTCAACCTTTTTCCAGTGAGAATATATGAATTGCCACCCACTGATATTCAAATTTTCTATATCAAAATCTAGCAATACAATTCTGCCACTGTAATTTTTCCCACAGTTTTTTTTCCCCCATGTGTTCCACACCTGACTAAAGTCTGCTGTGCTGGTTTTGGCTGGGACAGAGTTAATTTGCTTCATAATACAGGGATGTTTCCATTACTGCAGAGCAGTCCTCATGCAGAGTCTTTTCTGCTTCTCATCCTGCCCCACCAGTGAGTAGGCTGGGGGTGCACAAGAAGTTGGGAGGGGACACAGCCGGGAGAGCTGAGACCCACTGACCAAAGGGATATTCCGTGCTGTACGACGTCATGCTCAGCATATAAAGCTGGGGGAAGAAGAAGGAAGGGGGGAAGTTCAGAGTAATGGCATTTGACTTCCCAAGTAAACGTTAAGCGTGATAGAACCCTGCTTTCCTAGAGACGGCTGAACAACTGCCTGCCGATGGGAAGTAGTGAATTAATTCCTTATTTTGCTTTGCTTGCATGCATGGCTTTTGCTTTACCTATTAAACTGTCTTTATCTCAGCCCGTGAGTTTTCTCACTTTTATCCTTCTGATTCTCTCCCCCATCCCACTGTGACGGAGGTGAGTGAACAGCTGCATAGTGCTTAGTTGCCGGCTGGGGTTAAACCACAACATCTGCCCACTGCCATGGGCTAACAGACTGGATCAATATTCTGTCAAGACTCAGGTATAAACACAAAAGAAAGGAAGACTCGCAAAAGGGAAAGCAAGAGTTAGGGCTGGAATTCCTGTTCAGCTTCCTCTGCAGGCTGGCTCCCTAACCTAACCTTAGGGAACCACAGTGTTGCTGCAGCAATCCTTTTCCCAGTGTGTGAACTATTTAGAAAAATAAATATGTTCAAGACTGGTCAGTGGCAATTACAATTTCCATCTGAACAAGAAAAAAAAAGTAAATTCAATTTCATTAGGGGACCATCTTCTCTTGTTCCTTGAAAACTGAAGGGCCTGACAATGAATTAAGATTTAGAGAAAAATCCTTTCCCTACTTCAATGAAATTATGATTTTGCCATTAACAGAGTCAAGATATTAATTCTGTGTATGAAGATAATTTTATTGGAGGCATTGCATAAGTAAGGAATATTATAAACTGTATTTCTATAGCAATTCCCTAATGGTCTGCAAGGAGCAAAAGATGTGATGAATTTTGCATTGTCCAAAAAGAAGGCCGGTCACTGTCAGGACAGGAATGAATGATGCTAAGGCCAAAGCACAGCAAACTCAGTGATAAAAGACTGGTGAAAGTATACTTTCCCGCACTTTCTTCACTCTGCAACAAATAGTGAATTTATTTCCATTCTTATCCATTTCTCTTCCTCAAGCTGGCTGCAGCAAACAAAATTAACAATTGCCTATTATAAATCTTGTAAATGCAGATTTAGAGATAGCAGAACACATGACAGGCATTTGTTATCTTAGATGGAGTTGCTGGAAACCACTCTATTTTCCTGTAGTAGAGAGAACCATAAGGAAATTCAGGGCTGGAATCAGTCCTGAATGTCACAAAAGATACCGCTGAAAAAACACAGTACAATCCATGGCTTCCAGACAATCTGAAACCAGTCTTGGGTTTTGTACAGTTTTGCATAGGTCTCCCTGAATGATTCAGACCTCTTGTGCTTCAGAGTGTTAAACTATAGTTACTTTGGATAAATATCCTTTCAGTCAGTTACTCTTAAAAACTTATGACCAGTAGACTTAAAGAGATACTGGAGTGGTCTACCACTGGGTGCTGCTTTTAACAAATCTGGCAGTACTAGGGAAAAAAAAAAAAAAGTTCTTACAGTCTTAGAAGACCATGAAAATATTCATAAAGGGCAAGGCAGATGACCCAGGTTGACCCCATCAATCCTGAGTAGGTTAGAGGAAAAAGCTGATAGGGGATTCAATTGATAAAGAATTAAAGAGAACATAAATAATGCCAGTCAGAATGATTTTATGGAAAATAGGACCTGTCAAAAGTGATTTTATTATTTTAATCTAAAAGTGTGGTTGATCGTATTTATCTCACATGTAATATACTTACACTTTTTAAAACTATTTCAATCCATACTGCACAACACTAACTTAAAAATTAGCCTTAAAGAATATTAGCAAAGCATATATTTGATGTGCTAGGAACCAGCTAACTTGGTAGTGATTCCCTATTGGTAATTACTCTGTGAAACCTATCAGCAGTTTTAGAGAAGTGTTGGAAAGATAAGTGTGCAACCTGATGGTGAACATATTCATCATACATCTGAATGCAGGGATTCAGTCTGCAAATAAAATTTGCAGGTAACACGAACAAATAATGCAAAGGACGGGACAGATACAGAAGCAAAGTGAACTACCTATTTTGGCGCATGACCATATATGAAATGATATGATTTTTTATCTGTATAAAAATTCATAAGGAACACAAACTTATCACTAAATATATATCACAACATAGAAACTGGAGACCTAGGAAACACTGAGTTCATACTGGATGAGCAATTTAACATTAGAACTCCATACAGTGCTGCAAAGGGGCAAATATGACTCTTGAATACATAAAGAGGGAAATACAGAACAAAAGAGCTACAACTTTAATTCTATATAAGACACTGGAAAGCCTGATGTTTGGGCTGTGTACACAATTCTAGTCTTCCTATTTTAAAGTGGATCTTGAAAACTAAATTCCCAGAGTGATTTGAAAGTTGGAAGTACCTTACAGCAAAACTGTTGGAGCTCAGTACTTTTAATTAAAAAAAGACTAAACATAAGCATAGACCAAGAAGTTACCACACTGTTAAAGTGTCATTTCAGAGAGTATGAATTACAGTGCATTAGCTCTGTATTCAAACAGTTTTACATTCTACTCTGGCCTTCATCCAAGGTAGCTTCTTCTACTACAGAAGCAGCAAAAGGTACCTGTTTCAAGCACAGCTCTTCCAGGGAGTTATTGCTATTTTATAATAAAATTGCACTCTGGCTTATCACACACAACTTTGCCAGTGTAGGCAAGGGCAGAGAAGTGACTCAAATACAGTATGTTAAACCTTTCCAAAGGAAAAATAAATACTTTGTTCTAAGTGATTATTAGAAAAGCATTTGGAAACAGAAGCCAGACAGTTCTTAAGAACCTGGACTTTTAATTTTTTAATTTAATAACCAAAAGTTGGAATAAATTACCAAATTTAGTAATGATTTCCTCCATTGATTGATATCTTTGAATCGAGATCAGAAAAATTTTCAGGAGATGTATTTTGATTAAACACAGTTTATCATTAACAGATAAAATGCGAGACTGATGTCATGTAAGAAGACAGACCAGATGAATTAAGCTCTGTTATATTTTTCTGAAAAGCTTTAGCCGCAGCTATGTTGTATAGCTGAATTACTGATTGCATTTCAAAAGTTGAAGAGACTAAAAGTACAAAGGCAGTCAGATCAGTACCACAATCTCTGAAAGATACTGCAAAAGTGAGTTTGGAGATCTCAGGTCAGTTCACAGTCAAAAGCTGATTCAAACTGAGCATTATGCTAATGTAATTTATTTATTTCATGATAAAACATTATGCTTTACTCTATATTAACATATTCTTCAAATACCTAAGAGAAGCGTTACAGCAAATAGAAGTATTTATGGGCAATGACAAGCATATGAAATCTGGACTAGAGAGAAAAAAAAAGAACTATAGAAAGAGAATTAAAATCAAGCATATTTTTACATTATGCGTCATATGAATTAGTTACTAATTATGAAAATGTTCTTCAGTTTCAGGTGATATTGCCTGTACTATTTCATCCCTTGCTATGCAGTTTTGAGAAGCAATTTATATATTTTCTTTATATTAGGCTGTTAGCAGTAATCTACGTTAATACACTAAATTACATGCAGCAATTTAAGAAATAATCTGTTTTAAACTCTACTGTGTTGTTATACTCATGGTGGCCTGTAGTATTAGGTCTTCACCAGGTATACCTTTGCCTACGATATTTTTGATACGTAGTTTAAAGTGGTATGAGACGCTCACTTACACTTACAAGCTGCAAAGTTATTTTTCTAAGCCAAAGAATATTCTTCTTTCTCGGGCAAGCTGATTTACTTTAGTGTTTCAGGTAAGAACATAAGACTGAAAATTTCTGATGGTGTTAGCAGCAGTAAAGTTAATGATGTTGTCTCAAGAAGTATTCAATTTCTCTAAAGATTCAGTTTTGTTAAATAATAGGTAAAAAATTATCATTATATATTGTTCACAAGGCAGATATATTGCATTTATTTAATTCAGCTATGCTTCTTTAATAGCTTTCAACTAAATTTTGGAGTATTGTTAGAAATTACATGGAGATAACTTTCAAATTAGAATTTTTGTCCTTCAACAGTGATATAGATATTATTTCATCATCTTTATTGCAGAATAAAAGAGAAAGTAATTTTCTGAAAGCACCTAAGCTCATAAGCAATTTATGTGCTTTTGAAAATGGGAGTTGGGCTTCTACATCATTAAGCAATTTTGAAAGTTCTTCCATAATTTTACTCACCTGCCCCAACTTAGTAAAGATCATAAATAATGCCAAACATTTGCCTCCTCAGAGCATTGTAAACCACTGCACCTAAGTCTAAACATGACAGCAGGACTGCACAAGGTCCCACTTATATAAAGGACAGCTACACGTAACACTTTTCTCTAACAGAAATTTCAAATACAGTGAAAGCAACTTAAACAGGAGATTCTCACAGGTGTTCCCTATTAGTATCATCTTTTTGGTTTGAGAATTGCAGAACGGCTGAATGGTCTCAGCTGCAACTGAAGAAAACAGGAACTATACATCAAATAAGTATTGTATACTGGTGAGTACTCAAAGAAATCAAGTCTCAGATGTTTCAAACCAGGCATAGACAATATGCCTGACATTTGTCTATGCTTAAGAGCAGAAACAGCCTCTCCTCAACAAACATGCATTAAGGTGGCAATTTTTTTCACATTGTAAGACACTCCAATCTTACTGCAAGGAGTGTCATAGAAAAGCACATGAGGAAGTTAATTATTCTGTCTTCAGCACAGCTGTTAAATAGCATATAGTAAACAGCATATACTGTAGCCTGGGACCACACATTGAACATGATAAAACAAAATACTGGATCGCTACTCATTAAATTATCTCCTATGTGAAAGCAATGTGAGATTATGTATTTAAAGATCGTACAACAATGCATGCTCACAAGGAAGGCTGCATGGGCAACCCACAGCATAGCAACCACTCCAGCTCCACAGCAGTCCATAATTAGTCCTCAGGCTTTTGAGAAGTGCAGTCCATATTCAATATTTGTCCTGCCTCCATTTTACATACCTTTTCCTTTTATCAATTATGGGCTTTTATCATAATCCTAAAGTGATTCACCATTAACAAGAGAGAAAATTCTCATATCTTGAGTTCCCACCATCATCAAGCCCTCACAGTCTCAAAACTTCAGTAACACAGTTAAATTAAAACTGCAGGCAGCCTAACTTTTAAATGTGAGATACGGCAACTTTTTTTAGTGGGTTTGGTGGCTTTAAAATATAAAAAAAAGATGGTAGTATTTTGAAATGTGAGGTATTTCACAACATCTCAAAGCAACAGAAAGTTTCCTTTTTTGCACTCTCACTTTGTTTCAAAGAAATAACTTTGCTTTAAATTTTTTTGCCACTGTTTTACAATGTGAAGAGTAACTCTTGACTGCCATAAGCAGTCTTCTGCTGGCTTTCAGAATATAGCCACACAGTAAAAAATGGTGGCAAATATAGCGTTGTAGAGTTCTATGTTTATTGTCTTTCAGAGATGTCCATATCTAATTGTTTAAATTGCTGTTAAAGAGATAATTACTCTTACTGCTAGCCATGTAAACATAGCCTTGTGTCCGAATGACAAGCTGGGCTCTTCCTGGCTGCTTCTGAAACAGCAAAAAAAAAATTTGCATTTGAACTTTCTAATCACTTTTGTCAGTAATGCACCATGCAGAAATACAGTCTAGCTCACCTTACCATATTTGTGGAGACTCTGTACCACTTGCCCTAAGTCTGAATTTAAACCCAAGCTCAGATGCTAACATGATCACATAGGTACAGACTCTGAAAATGAGAGGAAAGCTCCTCTCTCTGTGCCTCTATCTCAGTGAATTACACAGCCAACTCCTGACAGAAATGTTATCTTGTTCTCTGCTTCAGTGCCTAAATGAAGCATAGAAGGAAATTATTGTACTGCACTATGTAATAACCAATAGCAATTGGCAACTTCTTAAGAGCAAATACTACACCATTTTGCATGGTCTCCTAATGTTACATATAATAAATAAATTGACACAAACACACATACACCCAATACACACTATTTATGTACTAAAACATTGGTATATCACTGTTTAAAATTTTTCAAGGAAGTAGAAGCATTAACTTATTGGGCCTTAAAAAAAGTAAATGGCAAAAAAAGTTTGTGGCAATTCACTGATGGAGTCTACAAACATAGCTGAGACATTCTTGTTCCCAGCCTTCAGACTGATATGCCAAGTAATTGATTTAATTAATCCTAGTACTTTCATAAGTTAAATGAGGCAATATGACCTACTGGTTTAAGTACAAGACCCAGAACTCTATCATTTCTAATATGACTATGCAGTGGTTTTTTCTGCATGATCTTCATCAGTTCATGTATTTTTATGAACTAAAAGAATTACAGGCTTGCCCATTATGCAATGTCTTCACTTTTACTGCACAGAAGGTAAATAAAAGCAGCTTTTGAACCCAACTGTTTTACTTTCTGTATTTATTGGTTTTATCCTACCATACAAGAATTTTTGAGGATTTAAGGTTAGCTTTGCAAAGACTTGCTGACTTTCTAATTCCCGTTCATTTCAATGAGGCAAGGATCAAAATGTCCCTGAAATATGTGCCAAAATATTCATAAGAATCCATTTGAATTCTAAGTAACAGCTGCATTAAAAATCATTAATGTCTACTAGAATTCTATTAATAATGCACATATTTCTTAAACTAGTAAAATAAGCAAGTTAAATGTCTGCAACCAATACAAGCAAAGCAAATACACTGTCTTCCATTTCTGTATTGTGAAATAGGCATCAGAAAAAACATATAGATGCTAAGAAAAAAATCAGACCTCCCTCCCTTAGGAGAACTGTTCCAATCCCATTTCTCAGGTCCACAGTTACAGCAAGAAACTACCATATGCACTGCATGAAGAAGGGAAGATGAAATCAGACTCTTTCACCATCTACCAGCTTCCCTGTTTTTCTCCATTTCAACTTTTATTTAAGGAGATATGAAAATACTAGGATTTATTATAAGCTTTGAAAATTATGCACAGTGGACAAAATAGTTTATAGTTTACTGTTGTGCAACAAGCGTGCATGTATAGAAAATTCACATACAGACCAAGTACATTTAAAGTTCTCTGAATCACAGAAAAGGCAATTAATCTTAGTAACCACACAGAGAACTGACAGAGCTTTTTAACACAGTCAAAATGCTAAAGGTCCTTGAATGCATTCTAATAAAACCTGGTATGAATTTTTGAATTTTACATTTACTGTCTCATCTCTGTGGGAACCTAATGATAAATGCAGTATGGGAAGCCAGTATGGATATTTCATATAAATAATTTCTATAAATGTTTATTATTGGAAATGCAACAGTACATGAGCCCTAATGCAATCTATATTATAGACTGATCAAATAATTGACTGTGATTACTAATCTTAACAAATTTTTGTTCATGTTAATAACATTTGTAGGAAGAAATAACATGCTAGGAAGAGCATGTGTGTGAGAATCCATGCTTGGAAGAGCAGGGGAAGAATATATTAGTATTTATTAGCATTTACTTCAGGACATTCATGCAAATTCTGTGAGTGAACTGAAACAAAATCTCCAATATAGCTTAAAGGTTCAAGTATAAAATTATGCAAAGCATTCTTACAATGCACCGTCATTTTCAAGTTTATAAGCATTAACACTATCCCATATTATCACAAATTACAATAAAGAAAGTAGAGGTCATCAGCTAATGTTCCTAAGAACAGTCCTTTTTATTCTGGGTGAGCATTTCCAAAAGAACAATAATCCATTTTCTTTGATTAAGAGATTTGTCAGTTGGACAATGCTTAAATACTGTCCTTTTTGATGCAACAAAGTAATTGTTTCTATATTCGCAGAATCACAGAATAGTTGAGTTTGGAAGAGACTTCTGGAGGTTGTCTAGTCCAACCTCCTTGCTCAAGCAGTGGGAACTAAAGCAGGCTGATCAGGACCATGTCCAGTCAAGTTTTTAATATCTCCAGAGATGGACACCCCACACCCTCTCTGGGCAAGCTGTTTCAGTGTTCAGTCAGACTTATAATAAAAAAAATAGTGTTTTCTTATTTTTAAATGGACTTTCTTGTAGTTACAATTTGCTCACATAGCCTCTTTTCCTTTCACTGGGCATCACTGAGAAGAACCTAGCTCTATCTTCTTTACACCCTCCCATCCGATATTTATACACATTGATAAGATCCACTCCCCTGACAATCTAGTTTGTTTAAATTTTCCCTACCCTGATCCTCTTCCAACAAGGGTAAACCTTTCTTGCTCCAGACTTTACCATCGGCCTCAGGGACCTGGGATTCCTGGAAAACAGTCTTACCAACAAAGACTAAGGAGAAGGTAGTCAAAGTTCCTTGGCCTTTGTCGTGGTTTAACACCAGCCAGCAACTAAGCACCATGCAGCCGCTCACTCATTCCCCTCCCCCCCACCAGTGGAATGGGGGAGAAAATCGAAAAAAGAAGTAAAACTCGTGGGCTGAGATAAGAATGGTTTAATAGAACAGAAAAGAAGAAACTAATAATGATAATGATGACACTAATAAAATGACAACAGCAATAATAAAAGGATTGGAATCTACAAATGATGCGCAGTGCAATTGCTCACCACCCACCGACCGACACCCAGCTAGTCCCTGAGCGGCGATTCCCCGCCCCCACTGCCCAGTTCCTAAGCTAGATGGGACGTCCCATGGTATGGAATACCCTGTTGGCCACTTTGGGTCAGGTGCCCTGGCTGTGTCCTGTGACAACTTCTTGTGCCCCTCCAGCTTTCTTGCTGGCTGGGCTTGAGAAGCTGAAAAATCCTTGACTTTAGACTAAACACTACTTAGCAACAACTGAAATCATCAGTGTGTTATCAACATTCTTCATATACTGAACTCAAAACATAGCACCGTACCAGCTACTAGGAAGACAGTTAACTCCATCCCAGCTGAAACCAGGACAGCCTTCTCTGTGTCCTTTATTACCACATCCCCTGTCCCGTTTGGCAGTGCGCCCACATTTTGTCCTGTCTTCCTTTTAGTGCTGAAGTACTTATAGAAACATTACTTGTTGACCTTCAAGTCCCTGGACAGATTCAACTCCAGGTGAGCTTTGGCCTTCTTAAGCCTATCCCTGCATGTTCAGACAGTCTCTATATTTCTCCCAGGACACCTATCCCTTCTTCCACCTCTTCTACATTTCCTTTTTATGTCTGAGCTTTTTCAGGAGCATGTTGTCCATCCATGGAGGACTCCTGCTGTCTTTATCTGATTTTCTTCTCATTAGGATGGATGATTCCTGAGTTTGGAGAATGTGATCCTTAAAAATCAGTTAGCTCTCCCGGGTGCCTCTTCTCTCCAGGGCTGTAACACATAGCATTCTTCCAGGAAGGTCCCTAAACAGACAAAAGTCTGCTCTTGTGAAACCTAATGAGGTCCTTTTTACATTTGTGCTTCCTCTCAGGGGGTTGCATCATGTTGTCCTCTCTTTTCTAGATGTCACTTTGACAGTGGTGGGTGAAGATGTAAGTCTTAATTTTATTCAGAAATAATATATAAGATTTTTTTTCTCTCAGCCCTTGATGGGCTAGATTTCTCTGAAAATTTTATTCTAGCCTATTTCTAATACTAATGGATGTATCACTTGGAACCTCTGTGAAAAGAGTATCAGTCTTTTTTGTGTCACTACCTTAAATTCACTCCTCTACATCCCTTACAATCTCTGGAAAGCACATGATACTATAATAATTAAAAATTTTAACTACAGCTTATTTTATCTAAACTTTTTAAATCTACTTATTACAGTTAATATTCTTTTACTGGGTTTCACTGAAACTTATTAGGGCAATAAACCCACTAATGAAACACTGTGGTTGAGAAATTTAAAGCAGTGAAGTCAAGAAATGAGTGTGCAATTATAGTTCTGCATATGCACTGGTGCATATGAATAACCTATCTGGTATGCATATTGACACAAATATTCAGCATTCTGTCCAACAAGACAAAATTCATCATACACATACAGTAATCCCTAATAAATGCTGAAATACAGAAATTCACTCTTTGATTCCAGAACTATGTCAAATGCTAGGGGAAAAAAATATTGATATTTCTGGTTATAGCACATGAACCAATGTACCTGGAATCAAATAATGTATTCTTCCAAAAATTAGAGGGGGAGAAATGAAACACAAGCTGACCCGTGTGGGTCAGTGGACTTTTGGCTACAGCTTGTATTTAATACTAAGTACTTCTCTCACATTTTTCTTCTATCTCACTGACCTTGGCTACAACTTAATTGGGAAACATTTTTTTTCTGTACAACACTAAATGAGAGTCTTGCTGTAACATTGTTGTAGACATGATGGTCTAATGAAGGCTAAGTTTATAGACTGCTCCTCACATAAACAATTGTCACCTCGTTTTACACATTTTGTTATGGTTGTGTACCAAATAATTGTCACGTGGATCATGATAACCATAGTAATTTTTTTGCTTCTCTCCTCTTAGATAATTATCACAGTTGAATAGGTGGTCTATAAGCATTCATGGTAATAAATGTTACTTAATGGGAAGATGAGATACTCAAGAACAGAAGCAGTCTACAAAGAAACACTCTGGCCACGGTAGTGTAAATGCATGCACAGTCTTTGAGATAAAAACAGATAGTTCTATGCACAAAAAGTGTGACTGAAAAGAGGCTTCTCTGTAAGGAATCATTAGACCATTTTCCTTAAAATTGTCTTTATTAAAACATACTCCTCTGAGAGCAATAGATCTTTCTAAGAAAATATTGATTAATCAAACAAAACAAAAAAAAAAATTGAAAGAGGCATGTACTCTAAAAAACTGTAGGGAGAGTGTTATCTAAATTAGCACACTCAGTTTTAAGAGGAATTCTAATCAGGCTTCATTTTACTTATATTTCTCAAATTTTGTACTTCAAGAAGCTGACCTGCATGAACATATTTTCAGGCAATCACACCAGAAAGCTATTGATGACAGATTGGTCTAGAAAGTGACTCAGGAAGCTAAGGAATAGCACAACTCAAACAGGAAGTATCAAAGCATAAAGAAGCTGTTGTGGGCAGGAAAGAAATCTTACATGGCCTTTCATAATCGTAATTTCTATTTTGTCTGTGTTCATCAAGCCCATTGAGATGTGCTGTGGAAGATGTTCTAAATAACCACCCTGACCGAATGAGCCAGGACATGGGAATGAGCGGTATGGAACTGATTTTCTGTCCAGGGAATATCTGGTTTGGGAACTAAATCTATGTAGAATTGTTGGGAAAGAGAATTATATATTGTAACCTGTAATGCTGGAGAGGATACTTGTGAGAGGATTCACACACACTGATCCTGTGTGATGTAATGAGGGATGAGAGTACCAATAGCAAACAACAAAGAAAGAAGAATTAATATCTTCTGAAGCAGTTTTTACCTACGTACAGACTACTTTATTTCTCAAATAAGTGATATAACTGTCCTGGTTTCAGCTGGGATAGAGTTAACTGTCTTCCTAGAAGCTGGTACAGTGCTATGTTTTGAGTTCAGTATGCAAAGAATGTTGATAACACACTGATGATTTCAGTTGTTGCTAAGTAGCGTTCAGACTAAAGTCAAGGATTTTTCAGCTTCTCAAGCCCAGCCAGCAAGAAAGCTGGAGGGGCACAAGAAGTTGTCACAGGACACAGCCAGGGCACCTGACCCAAAGTGGCCAACAGGGTATTCCATACCATGGGACGTCCCATCTAGCTTAGGAACTGGGCAGTGGGGGCGGGGAATCGCCGCTCAGGGACTAGCTGGGTGTCGGTCGGTGGGTGGTGAGCAATTGCACTGCGCATCATTTGTAGATTCCAATCCTTTTATTATTGTTGTTGTCATTTTATTAGTGTTATCATTATCATTATTAGTTTCTTCTTTTCTGTTCTATTAAACCGTTCTTATATCAGCCCACGAGTTTTACTTCTTTTTTCAATTTTCTCCCCCATTCCACTGGTGGGGGGGAGAGTGAGTGAGCGGCTGCATGGTGCTTAGTTGCTGGCTGTGGTTAAACCACGACAATAACCACTGTGTTTACAATACAGACATGCACATCTTAATTCTTTGCCATATGTAAATCAAATTAAATTATAGCCAACACTTAAAACCTTCAGAAGCTGTACAGAAGTTAAACATGATTTCTATAATGGATCAGTTCTCGTTGGGACTGAAGAATAAACTGAAAGCCATTCAGGGCACTAGTACAGAGCCACAGTCCTCTCTCTGTGTCCTATCATGAACATCATAGCTATGTGGTTCCTGTTATTATTGATTCCTTGGTTTAAGCATTCTAAATTTCTATCAGTGCTTTTTAAAGGCCATAAATCTGGAATGCACTCTCCTGAATGCTTGCAAATCCTTACTCCAGATAGTTTCTAGACACAAAGTGTCACTTTGGTTTTGTATTTCTGTGTTCAGTAGATTATAAACAATACATATCTCATATATGGCATTATTCAGCATTAAATCTTCAAACTGCTTCACAAACAAAGTCAGTAACATTTTTCCCATTATATAGATGTGGAAAATGAGGCAAGCTGATAAGCAAATTTGCTCTAGCCAGTGAATATGATCTCCTAAGTCTCAGTTCAGTGCTCTGTCAAATAGAATCTCTCCTTTTAGCAATTAATACAAAGTAGTTTATCATTTTCTTATTATGCAGGGTTCATTTAGCTACTCTCTGATAAATGTCTTTTATATATTTACAGTATTATTTATGTAGGCCTCCTTTACACAAGGTTTGCCTGCTTCAGTGATGAATCAACATATGGAGAACTTGCAAATGAATACCTAAATAAATAGATTTCTGGAAAAGAGAAAGATTTCTGTGTAACTCTTACACTATCTTTACTATGTGATAAAGATAACAAAAACAAACAACATGTAGCCATAGTACAGTAATACATTTCATACAGACAATAGGAAAAACAAATTGATAATACTTTTATACCAAAAGCCCAAGTGTTTGATATAAGGATGGAATTAATACTGGCATTACAAGTGGAATACAGTACTCTATAACGTATCATTCAGAAGTATCAGTTGCTTTTAAAACCATTCTCTTCTAATAGACTTCGCATCCTTACACAGGCAAAGCTCTTTCAGAGCACAGAGTAAGAACTGCAATTTAGAAAAACCTGCAGAAAGCTAACTCCTGAACAGGGACAGATAATCAAGCATATCTATATTTTTAGAAAGCCCAGATTAACAACAAGACTCATGGTAAAGGGTGTGTGCAGATCTTAATCATAGCCTGCCACTGTTGCAAAAGAGCTCTGCTTCCAACATCCAACTTTGGAATATGGCAAAGAATTGAGAGTGGGGTTAATTTTATTGTATAGTTAGCAACGAGACCCAAATTGCTTCAGTGTTACCCACCTACCCACAGGCAGAAAAAGCAATTTTTGTCTGTGAATGCTACCCGTCTCTCAAGAGAAATTTGTAAATACTAAAGCAGCACCAATTATTTTCCTTCTTGTAAATCTAACAAAAAACAAGCTTCATGCTGTTTTCACTAGTGGTGCAATTTTTTTCACACGGTCAGATCCAGAACCTGCGGAGAAATTAATCAAGTTCTAGATGCCTCAAACCCCCTGAATCTAATACAGTTACAGCATAGAAAGCCCATCCTAATATTTAAGAGTCAGTCAAGCAGTTTCTTAGGCCCAAAGGAGCCTTGAGCAAAAGTCAGGACCTATTAGTGTTGTTTATACATTAAGACATTACACTTCAACCCATTTTCAGATCACTTGTCAAGAAAAGTAGTAACTGTTAATGCTTACCACATCCAGTGGCTGTTTAAAATGAAATTTGGGTCCCCTTTCATGAATTCAAAGCTGCCCTGATGCAGGAGAAGGATCCAGGCTTGGAAGCCCTGTTGTGCTGACTTTAGGGCACTGTGCTTCACAGAGCGTTCCTTCTTATGCTCCTTTTTCTTGTGAGTGTTCAATAAGGAAGATAAACCAAGAGGAGCAATGCTGGGGCTGAAACTGAGTGCTGCAGTGCACAAGCTAGTCCTCATACAAAAGTGTAACCTAACATATGCATGGCTTGTATGGAAATGAATATGCAGTGACAGTCACTAAGGAGCTCGGTGGTTTTCTCATGGTGCAGGGAAAGAAGATTTCAGTCTATCTCCCAAGAAAACTTCAGTAAACTGTGCAATGCATTTGGCAAAAAATGAAGATCATCCCATGTCATTCAGAGGTTAACCACTCTTTTAAAGATCCAAGTGTGGTGCACCCATAACAAACTACCTTATTCAAGAATCAACCACTTACTAAACTTCGTCTAAATGACATTCTTTCCCACTCTGTATGGGGCCATTATTTAGACAGTCAATACAAAATAAGGTGATAAAGACCATTTTAGCCTCTTTTAGCAGACAGCTAAGAAAATTTTTACATGTAAACCAGAAGATGCCATGAATACTCAAGGGAACCCTTTTAGGTCAAGAGCAATCAGTGTTACACTTTTCAGATGCACCAAATTTCATTTCTGCATCTGCAAAGAAAACAGCATCAACATCTGAGTTCAGTATTTTCAGATCGTTATCTTCACTAAAGGTGCAAACAAGGTGCATGCCACTGCCTTTTTCTGTCAATGTTTTCTTTGCACAAACTAGTCTTCCAATTCTGTGTGTATCTATTGTGCTTTAATAAAATTTTTTATTCACACCATTCTACACTTAAATCCTGTGCTTAACAGATGCTGACACCCCTTAACTTCTCAGGTTTCTCTCAGGTTCTGGCCTTTACCCCTGGATTTAGTGCAGTCCAGCTGAGCATGAGCTGGTCTTATGCATCTACCTGAGGCCTGGACTAACCTGGCAAATAGTGTCTTTTATCCCTTTAGATCAACATCATTAGAATCCTTAAGTGTCTCTTTTTTTTTAATGTAAGCAATGTAATCTATTTTAGAACACTCTTTCTTTAGTTTGGCAAATACAAACATGACAGGAAGGTGAATCCTATTTTAATTTGGTTATTGCCATTTTTATTTTGTCATGACAAAATTTTAAATATGATAGGTAGCTGATCAACATGTGTTTTGATAATAAATTAATAAGTATCATATACATTTATCTTTATTATTTATTTATTTTACTTCCTTTATTAGTAGTAAAAAATAAATTACTTCCACAGTTGTCAGATGGAGTTTTAATAGGTGAATAGATATTTTAATACTTTTCAACTATATTCATATGAATTATTATAATACTAGCAATTATTTTCTCTAATACTCTTGTATTTCAAGTTCTTCACTTTTTGTGAACCATTAAACTGTCAAGAAAAAAAACCTAACTGTATTTTTCTTTTAGCAGTATTATTTCAATTAGATTAATATTTCCCAAGTTTATAATTAATTTGACAGAAATGTCATTATAGTAAAAAGTCAATACTCCTTCTGTTCCTTGCTGGCAAACTTTCTCTACAATGTAGAAATTCATAATGGTGCCAGAAATCATCAATTTGCCTAAATATGGATTTACACATGTCAAATATTTGTTTCTTTTTACTAATTTCTATAGCACCTATTACCATGGTATCTAGATGAATCTTCTATTATTTATGATTTGAAACATAATATGAACAATTTAAATAGATATTTAATACAAATGTCCAGCATCTCTGCTAATGTTGCCACAGTCCTTTGGGATGTAGATATTTCTTGTGCAATTGCACTCTATCTTACAATAAAAGGAAACGTATGATTTTATATTTTGAAATCTAGGAGGCCAGAACATTATAATCATGTCAGTACAAAAGTATATATACTGAAAACATGAGATATTTATCATAAGAAGTACTTACAAGTGTTGTGAAAGTTAGTAAGAAATTTCACATAAAGAACTGTATATTGTCTTGCAAGTTTAAAGCCATCTTCGTCCTCTTGTCTGTGCATAACGTGTGAGGGAATTTTATAATTTTAATGCCAGAAATAATATACTTGTAAAAATGTCTTTAAATAAGGAGCTTGATACTAGGAAGTTCCTAGCCATTTCAGACCTTTGCAAATAATGCTATAAACCTCAATCTCACAATGAAACAACTACTATGCATTTTATTGAATTATTCCTGTATGGGACTATTCTAAACTTCATCTCTTACTAATAGTTACTGTTATTTGTTTTTTAGTAATAAGTCTAAATTTAATTTCTACTTAACAGATAATTTTTCCTGTTGTTCCCAGAGAAGCTGGAGTCAACATGATGTCTTCCTAGCACCTATATTTAACAGCAGATGTACATATAAAAGCAAAAATATGCATACATACTGGAATAATGAGGAATTATCTCTATTGTGGTGTTCTCTACCACAGTGAAGCATCACTGAAGACCAACATGATGATTCCTCAAAATAGAATTCTTAGAGCACTCTAGAATACATTTTTCACTCAATTAATTTTATGATGAAATTTCCTAAGGGTGATGTTTTGAAATTAGAGAATGAAAAAACAGTTAGGTCATGTACCCCACTCCAACAAATAGTGCTGCATTGTTTTTACAGTATTTTTTCTACTAATGTTTGTTTCAGATTTTTAAATGTTAAGTAGTGTAGCTTCTATTTATTCTCACCCTGTCTTTATAGTCTAACGTAAACATCTGCTGATGGCCACAAGAGATTGTTATAGATGGACATTTTTTCTGACCTCATACTACGACCTTTATGTTTTTATGCACCACTACTCTTGGAAAACTGTTCTAAAGTCTATTGATCTCATGATCAAATCTTCATCCTGAAGTGTAATTGGATATTTTTAACTTCCTGATATTGCACAAAGGTAGTATTTTCTTTCACTCCATTAGTTTTTAATAGTTTCCTATACTGTCTCAAAATTTTCTCCCTTAGGTTTTTTTACCTTTTAAATATTTACAGGGCATCATCATGTACCTTTCCCAATCTTAGATATTATTTAATCAATTCTTACCCAGGGGAGCATTTAACCAAACAATGCACTAACCCTGATGTCAGCGTAACTATTTATACCTTTCAGCATACCTTTTCTTTTGCTGCACCATGGCCTTAGATCTTTCACTCTATTATAGCAAACAATTACTTGCCATCTCGTTACTTTTGTAGTTTTTCTCTTGACTTCTTCAACACACCAGTGTTTTTCTGAATTGAATGTGAAGTACAAAAAATTTGCATGCACATTTTAAGCTGCTCCAACACAAAACTTGCATTTTATACCACTTTCACAAACTCCCAATGGAAACATCATTTTCAATACTTGAAAATTTCATATCTCATATAAGGAATGGTTTTTATCTCATATGAAGCATGTTTTTGCTGTTGTTGTTTTACATTTTTACAGAAATTAAAAAATACAGAAGTAATTAGAGGAAGAGCACAAGACCAAATAAGCAAGAACCATAAGGAATGAAGAGCTGTAAGGGACCTCAAGAGGTAATTGTGGGACCATAAGAGATAATAATAAACACTGACAAAGTATACAATGACATAGACCAAAACTACTCTTCCAGATATTTACCCCATACACTCATATCACTGTGATTTCATCTTGACCACACATCCCTCGTTGGATTACGAGAATGTCTTTAAAGTCTCTAATGAAAGAGGCTTCACGACCTAGACAGTCTGTTCCATTCACTAATTATCTCTGTAGTTAGAAAAACCCTTTACAATCTTATTTAAATGTTCTGCTGTGAGTAAAATCCTATGACATGAAGTTATGAAGAACCATTGATTACTATATCCTTAGACTGCTCTCCTCCGAAACTTCATCAAGTTACCTGTATCTTTCTTGAAGTAAACCCTAAAGCGAGATGTTATCCAATTTAACATCACCAGCCTGAGGTAAATTGTCGTAATGATCATGTTTTAAACACAACAAGCTTAGTTACACATTTCAGAAAAATATCTCCTGTTATTGTCATTCAATTACAATAATTCAAATTCAGCTTTTTTTTTCCTCTATTGCCCTCCTCCTTTCAGATGGTGCAACTTCCTAACCAGTTATTTTATATTTTGCCATCAAGACTTACTTCTCCTTCCTAAAAGTAATGATTTGGTCTTGTCATTACTGAATCATTCCTGCAGTTTTGTCAAGATCCTTCAGAATTCTGAGACCTTCTACCAACAGGCTTGCAAGCCCTTCCACTTTAACTAATTACAAAAAATTAACTGATTACAATTTCATGAAGACCAAAGTGAGGAAAGCACTAAATATTTTATTTGGTCTTTCACTTGCTTTTCTTTAATTTAATTTTTTGAACGTTTAATGTAATCCTCAAAGTGACCTTTTGGACTGTAGTAGTAAAAATTTAGACATTAATGTTTTTATGGAAGAAAATGATGACTGTGTTAATGGCCACAAAAATACTGGTTGTATAAATGCTTCTGCAAATATATTTTTATAAAAAAAAAATCCGACTGGAGATGCTCCACTACTACCAGTATTCAAATTCCACAGAGCAAGAGAGTGGACAACATGAGCCCTTTGTCTGGACCCTTCTAATCTCTCCCCAGTTCCCTCCATTTTCACATTCTCCAAGCACGCACCTTGGGCAGCCTGCTCAGTGTCTTTTCTGAGCATATATCCTTGACAATATGGACATGACTCCAGTGGGTTAATTGGAAACTGTCTGGGAGGCAGCTGAGTTGCTGGCAGCATAGCACTAAAAGTCGTATCTTTCTGAGCTATAATGTGCTAATTTTTATTAATTATTACAAATATTAAATAATACTACTATTACAGGCTAGTACTCACTGCATTTCTTACATACGAATTACAGAGAGTGACCCTTGGCACAAAGAAGTGACTTAATAAATCAGTTATACATTAAGCATGAAGCAAATTTATTTATTGCTACCTGCACTTTTTTAAGACTCAAAGCATAGTTAAATGGTTCTCATATATATCTTTACAATAAAAAATAACAAAGGCTATAGTCTCAAAGATGCAATGACAGTGAAAGGGCATCTTGCTGAAGAAAACTAATATATAAAGCAGTTAAACTATGACAAAAAGGTGAAATATTATTAAATATAATTCATTTATTCACTTATGAATACTGTATGTGCATCTACAAAGGTATGCTTCTTAATGCAATTTAATGGCTTTGAATGTAATTTTCACACTATTTACAGATCTGACCCTTCTCTGCAACATCAGTTTCTCAATAATCAGCACTTTTATGTTTGCTAACTCCCAATAATATTTGTAAAATAAAGGACATCATAGAGTAAACTTTGCATCTGTTAACTTCAATCTAACCCACACCTTGTTCTGTATAGTGCCATCCTGAGAATCATCTTTGTTAAGCATTCTAAACAAAGGAAGTCTCAGTTATCTATCTATCCTTCTATAAATATTATCAACCTAGCAACAACATGATTAACTATGATTGTTACTAATAAAAGTAGTAGGTAGTTCCCCACATATTTTCATTTTAGTTTCTAGATAGAAGAAGAGTCTTTTTAATATTGGCAGAGAATGGATTTTCTTCATACTAGAAAGTATTATAGCACTGAATAAAGTCTTTCTGATCAAACCATACCATAATAGCTTTTGTCTTGTGTCACTTTATGTTAGCCAGCATCAGAAGAGAAAATAAGCAGAGGCTTGCTATTGTGCCTCTATTTTAAAAGGGCCTTCCATCTGGTAGGAAGCAGAAGCCATCAGCACTGTAATTAAAATGCAATTACTGTCCCCCGCCGCAATCCCAGGACGACCATTCCATCTGTGTGATATACAGTGGAAAAAACACAATTTTTTGCACTTTTCTAGCTCCATTAAGTTTATTCTCTTTCTATTAATTAATCTAACAGCACTAAGGGGTCGTTCCTGTTTTGCAAGCCATTGTGTCACAAACTGCGCACTCACAAAGACTGAAACCACATGAATTTTTAAAACTCTCCGCTATCCCTGTGACATAAAACCTTAATTACTTCTGACTAAATCTGTAATTAAAATATATCACCGCAGCAGATTTACCTGCGTGTGGGTGTTGGAGTGCATGCTTCTGTGACTGTCACAAATGAATCACTCCGAGACGGTGTTATAAAAAGGGAGATTAGGATGTATGACAAGAAGGATGCAGAAAAGGGACTTGAAAATGAAAAACTGGCAGCAATCTAGGAAAAATTTGTATACTGGTAAAATAAGAAAGAGTCATTCTCTTATTTTGTTGATTTTTTAAAACAAAAATATTCGTAGCATGTATGGAGACATACCAGATGCTCCCACGTACAGTTTATTCTTATGTAGTCCTACATTTTAATGTGCTACCCTGACCTTATAACAATAAAATGACAGTAAGTAAAATATCGCATACTGGAAAATAAGGTCCCATAATATTTTTCATAGCAATCCATCTTGTATTCACAGAGATAATCTCATAATCTACCCTTCCTTTTATTCACAACTGTGCAGTCCAAGGCCTTCCATCTGCAAACCTATAAAATCTGAAAATCTTTGTGAGAAGTACAGGCATTGTGTATAGCAAGAAAAAAATATTAGCTAAATATTAGGGTGAAATCTTAGCCCTCTCACAGCTTGTTGGAGTTTTGCCTTTGACTTCAGTGGAGTCAAAGAGTATTTTGTCTTTTCTTTTAATGCATGTTGCTAGGGGAAAACAAAGAAACAAGACCCTCTGCAAATGACCACCTGCAAGAGGTTAGCAGACAAGCAGTGAACCTCAGCATGAGAATCTTTGCTGTACAATGTCATACAGAAGCAATATTGAAGTCCTGGCAAATAATAAATTCTTTTTTTTTTTTTCCCTGAGTTTTGAGTATCTTGGAATCCACTAAGGTTCACCATGTGCATAAGTGTTTTTACAAACTCAGCATGTGGGCTCAATATGTCTCGAACAGAAGAGAATTTTGGCATTTCATAGATTTCATGAAGGGTAAGGCCAGAAGTATTCGTAAAATGTTTAGGCTAACTTCCTGCAGCTCACAGGTCATTAAACATGCCACTCACCCTCTTATTTGGTACAATGACATGGTTTTAGGCAGTGCATATAGAGTCCCAATTCAAAGATACCACAAGACATGCAGTCTCAATTTAAAAGTTTGCTCCAGTAGGTAATGATACCAACCAGTAAGAATTTGCTCCTCACTCCAACTTGTTTCATCTGGTTTAAGATTCCAGCACTAGTTTCTACCAAGCTTCTATGCTTGAATAAAAAAAGCTTTTTAGTACCCAGTATTTTCTTCCTGTGAATTTACTTGCACACTGTAATCAAGTTACCTATCAATCTTCTTTGATAAGATAAACAGATTGAGCTATTTAAATCTCCCACTATAAAGCATTTTCTCCAGCTCTTAAAATGTTTGTGTCTTCTTCCTGTACCTCCTGCCATTTTAGAACTGTGGAGAAAGACAGTGTGTAAAATATTCTCCATCCTCAAGGTAAGGCAAAAACGATGAGATTTGCTACTTTATGTGGTTATTAAAATAGCTTGAGCTAAGAATTGGTACTTGACAAGGAGAAAACAAATCCGATCAGCCGTCTTCCATGAGGAAGTGGCTCCAGCAGCTGGTAAGTTCCCACAGATACTATGGAGAGCTTTAGCTTGCATGCAATAAGTTACCAATGATAACCTAATTGGCAATGTCTTCGTTTTCTGCGCGGAAAGGCTCCCAGGCCAGTCAGCTACACAGAACCTACAAGAATTTGGTGGGTTCAGGAGTTACTGTCTCACTGGAACCAGATGGTTTGGCTATAGCTTGTCTCTGTGTAGGAAAGCAGTTCTCACACACTTCCTATAAATGTTGTCATTCAAACTGGTATTTTTTAAATCCAAAAAAGTGATGATTTGGTGTTGCTTAAATAAAAAAAGAAGTGATATCACATGTTGCTTAGCCTCAAACGCTGAGTATTCCATAAATGAAGGTATATTACTGTATTGAAAGACAACAGAGAGAAATCTTAAGATTAACTACATGTGATTGAATGAATAAAGCATCAAATTCAACATATGTCACGTATGAGTTATGTTGGCACTTACATATAAGAGCTAAACTTAGATTAAAAAACTACAAAATTTTATAGGAATCACTGATAAATATAACTGCTCATAATTTGAGCAAAGATAAAGATGTTAGATATGTTGGCTTTCTGGCTACAATACAGTTTTATGATAAAACTTCTTAAAATAATTGTTATGTTAAATGATTCTGTACACTCATTTGAAAGAGGTGTAAATATCTGAGTAGGATTCTTCGCTCTGCTCTAATGCTGGTCTTCTCATTATCTAGATCACTTCCTCTCCTGCATAAGCATAACAGACACAAGAGCACATATCTAGTTCTAATGCATATTATGACAGTACTTAGTGGCCCACACCTAGATTCTTTTCACATTCAGATCCTACTGGTATAATATCTTTAGAAATAAACTGCACACAAAAATGTCCAGTCTAATATAAACATGACATGGTATGCCTGCATAACCGATTTGATTCTGGTGGGAGTTGAGTAAGACTAGATTCACTATGCCAGTTATTTCACCAGTACAATTAAAGGTACATGGAACATAATAATTGCATATCCTCAAATGCTGTCCAGTGCTATTAATTTCACCTCCTAAGGACACCCTATAGGACACTGGTTATTGTTTTGCCAGAGAAGAGTCTGCACTAAACAGGAACATCTTGATGGAATTAAACTGACTAACAAGAATCTGGAGGATAACCAAGGACTTGTCTCTACATGCCCTCTCAAAAGCACCTCCTGTCTAAACATATTCTAAACTGGAATGTCAACCCATGCTAACAATGAATGTTAAGAATGATATAGAATGACAAAAGAAAATTGGTTCCTTTTTTTACAGCAAACTATAAGAATACATGTTTAAAACATGGTATCTGCTTCAACCACTCCTTGGTACACAGAAGCTGCCTGCTGCCTGTGCAAAGGCAACAAAAGACCTCTTGACTGCCATTGTGCACAACAGCTACACACTAGGATCTGTTTTGCTAACGTAGCGCATAAAGCAATACTAAATTAGCTTTCATATCATACAGTCTATCACTGCTTGACCCTCTGGGCTGTTTTTATTTATAGAATGTAGTTTCTAGTTTACTTTAGTGTTTTCATATTAAATAAATATTCATGAAAGTGCACTCTTCCTGAAATTGGGTCATTTAGGCAGACTATCCCATTAAAAATAGATTTACTTTTTTCACAGGTGTCATCCATTAAGGTAGGGAAATAGACAAAATCAGCCAATTGTATCTGTCAAGAAGATGCTAGTCCTTCTGGAAAGTCAGTCTTCTGTCCTTTACATATAGCACTTAAT